>NW_021319083.1:3449570-3477871 GCF_001605985.2 Dendrobium catenatum | reverse complement strand
TTGCTGATGATTTTATTATTTTCTCTAATGCGTGCATTAACAATATTAAAATTTTGATCAAGTTTCTGGAAGGTTTTCATAAGATCAGTGCTCTCAACATTAATAGAAACAAGAGTAATTTCATTGTTTCTAAGTCGGTTAACATTGCCAAAATTAATGCGATTATTAGATTGTGCAATTTTAATTGTGTTTATTTTCCTATCAAATATTTGGGTACGCCTATTTTTAAGGGAAGGAAAAAAGATTCTATTTTTGAAGATATTTTCAATGTTTTTCAAAGTACAATTTCAAATTGGACCACTAAATTTTTATCTTTTGGAGGTAGATTAATGTTAATCAAGCTTGTGTTAAATTCGATTCCTATTTTTATTTTTCACACGCTTCATCCCTTTTCTGCCACTTGTCTGAGACTGGAACGTCTTATCAACAAATTTTTCTGGGGAGCCAATAATGAGCATTCTTGTATTTATTGGGCTTCGTGGAATAAAGTTTGTGCGCCGGTTAATGAAGGTGGTTTGGCAAGCAAGAGTATTTTGGATATGGTGCATGCTTTCTCTCATAAGTTATGGTTTGTTTTTAGGACTAACAATAGTCTCTGGTCTAAATTTATGCATATTAAGTATTGTAAGGATACTCACCCTTTATATTGTAGTTTCAATGTGGTTGATTCTATGGTTTGGAAAAGATTATGTAAGATAAGTTGGGAAGCCAAAAAATTTGTTCAATGGGGGTTGGGGAATGGTGATATCTCTTTCTGGCAGGATAATTGGTTGGGAAATGGGTCTATTGATAGCATGCTTAATACTCATACTCTTATTAACACTAAAGTTTCTAGTTTTTGGGTTAATGGTATTTGGAATGTCATGGAGCTTGGTAATATTATTCCTCATGAGGTGCTTATTCAAATCTTGAGTATTCCGCTTCAGTTGGATGCTGATGATAATATTCTTTTCAATATTTCTTTTAATGGGCGCTTTAAGCTTAATTTAGTGTGTGATATTTTCAGAGAGAAGCAATCTGAGTCTATGATTTTTAAGAATTTGTGGAGTAATTGCATCCCGGTTTCTTATTCTATTCTTGCTTGGAGATGTATTAAAGGGTTTTTACCTGTGGATAACCATTTCTGGAATAAAGGTTTTCTCCTTCCCTCTAAATGTCAGTGTTGTTTTAATATTGAGAGTATTGAGCATGTTTTTATTAATAGCCATATGGCCAAAACTGTTTGGAGATTTTTTTCTAATTCTGTTAACAATACTTGCACTGTCACGGGTAATGAGAATATTTATGCTATGCTTTCTAAATGGATGATTCCTTCTAAGGGTCATATTGTGAACATTCTGCCTATTTTTATCTTGTGGTACATATGGAAGGCTAGAAATGAGTCCAAGCATAAGGGTATTAAGATTGATGCTAATGTCATTATTTCGAATGTTAATTATAAAGTCTCTCAGTGTTTCTATGCTAAACTTATTAAGGAGAAAGATTTCAAAAATTGTGGTAATTATGCTGAGGCTATTGGTATTGATTTATAAATTGATCATGTGGGTAATAGGGAGCGTTTGGTTAGTTGGTTAAAACCTTCCCGATTTTTCTTTAAGCTTAATACTGATGGGTCGGTGAACCGGTTATCTGCTGGGATGGGAGGAATTATGCGTGACTGCTATGGTGAGGTAATTTTAGCTTTTGTGGGCCCTTTATATCCATGTAAAGCTATTTTTGCTGAGCTTGTGGCTCTTCATAAGGGTTTGGAGTTGTGTCTGTCTAAGAGTTTTTATTATGTTCAAGTTGAGGTTGATGTTGTGCTGGTTACTCAATTGATTAATAAGGAAATTTCTGTTAATCCTCAGTATTTCTATCTCATTAGAAACATTCAAATGGCCATGTCTAAGCTTAACTGCTCCTTAAGTCATATTTTCAGAGAATGCAATTTTTGTGCGGATTGGTTGGCTAAGTTTGGTTGTTCATCTACAAGTGATATTATTTTCAAGATTGATAAGCTGCCTGAGCAATTGCTTAATCTGGTTAGACGTGATAATCTGGGGCTTTCTTGATGGGTGTGTTTTGGTTCTTTGGGTGTTTAGTTTCTGGGCTTATTTTCTTGTTTTTCCTTTTGTTGGGTTGTCTGGGCGTGATTATGTGGTTCTGCCTTGTGTTCCTGGTCTGGAGTAATTTTTCCGGAGGTGTTTGCATTTGCATTTGGGTGTGGTGTTTCTGCTGAGTTTTTACAGTTTTTTATTTACTTCTGGTTGGTATTTACATATTAAATGTGCTCAGTTTTTTTCTCCCTTTGGGTCCCAAGCATTGCACAGGAGGCTTTGATATTAATTTCTTTAATGTGCCTTGGTTCCTGGACATTTTTTTGGTCTGCTGTATTGATAGTAAAACCTGGAATTCCTATAGTCCTGGAGGTAGTTTTTTGGGATCTAATGATGGTTTTCTTTTTACTGACTATGCTTATTCTGTGCTTTATAAATGCAGGAAGTTATTTACTTCTCTTCGTAAAAGCTGTATGGTTGCCAAGGTTAGTTTATTTTGCTTATTAGTCTTTATTGAAAATTATTACTGGTTTTTTGGCAGGAAGAATGAGCAGAATGAGATCATCAGTTGCTTCCTTTTTTGGGTTCTGTTTATTCACAGACCTAGGTTTTTGTGGCATTATTTTTGTAACTGTAGAAAAAGGAACCACCGGCTCATAGGTTGTTATTTTACTTTTTTACTTGTAGCTCTTTCGAGCAGTAGGGAGCTGGAGGTTCCTTTTAAGGACCTTGTAACCGTTTTTTGAATATTAACACGTAGGCCTCATGAGTGGGTTTTAATTTAAAAAAAAAAAAAACAACGGGTCAAAATCAAATTAACTTGTACACATGCTTTTAATTCTTGACAAATTTTAATATTAAAATCATGACAAATGCTTTAAGAAATTTACCAAATAAATTAATCAATAACGACATGCATATCAAAATACCACCATACTTAAACTATATATATATATCTTAAATTAAAGTCTAACGAACATAGTTGGCGTCCATTAATCCATTCTTATTCAAACAAATGTCAATGCTTAAATTGAAGACTTGCCTTCGGACAAATTTCATTCCTTTACAATATCATTGTAGGAGGAAGTCCACACGCCTTATTCTAAAAACAAATGGTTTAAGCCTGTCAGGCGCTTAGTTATCAAGCTCCGGTCAACCTCCAACCTCGCGTTCATCTTCCATCACTAACGTTCTTCATTCAAACTTATCTGCCATTTAATCTTAATTATTTTTTCCTAAACAATTTCGTATTTTATCTTCTTATGTATTTAAATAATATTTGTCTTCCTCTATATGTACCAATCAGAGAAAGGGCTTTCTGCACAGCCAAATTAACCCTCCTTCATCCTTAGATTATTTCAAGCTAATAAGATCTAATGGCCTCCAATACTGTCTCAAGTAGGTTACTTGCTCTCTTTCTGTTGAGCTTGCTCAGTTGCAGGGTGCAAGCCCAGCTATCAACAACGGGATTCTACGCTCGCACTTGCCCAAAGTTGCAGAGCATTGTCAGCTCAGCAATGGCCAAAGCAGTGGCCAAAGAACCTCGCATGGGCGCTTCCGTTCTCCGCCTCTTCTTTCATGACTGCTTTGTTAATGTACGAGCCATTGCAGTACCAAATCTTCTCCTTTCTATAAGCTTAATTTTCTGATCGATCTGTACTTTCATATCAGGGTTGTGATGCTTCAGTTCTTCTCGACGACACCTCAACTTTCACCGGCGAAAAGAACGCCTTCCCAAACCAGAACTCTCTTCGGGGCTTTGAAGTCATCGACACAATAAAATCTCTTGTTGAAGCCTCATGCAAAGCCACTGTGTCATGCTCTGATATTCTCGCCCTTGCAGCTCGTGAAGGTGTTGTTCGGGTTAGTATACATAACTATCGAACGCATACGATAACTGTGTCGTGTACAATATAAAGATCTAATTTTTATTGAATATGATGCAGCTGGGCGGACCGTCCTGGACGGTGGCTCTCGGCCGCAGGGACTCCACGACGGCGAGCCAAAGCGCGGCAAATAGCAATCTCCCAAGCCCAGCCTCAAGCCTCTCAACGCTCATCTCCGCCTTCGCGGCGAAGAATATGAGCCCGCGCGACATGACTGCGCTTTCTGGTGCTCACACCATTGGCCTGGCTCGCTGCACCACCTTCCGGTCTCACATCTACAATGACAAAAACATAAACCCTAATTTCGCTGCCCTTCGAAAGCAAAACTGTCCATCTTCGGGTGGTGATAACAACTTGGCTCCGCTTGATCAACAGGGAGCAAACCGGTTTGGAGCCCATTACTACCAGAACTTGGTGGGTCGCAGTGGACTCCTGCATTCGGATCAGGAGCTCTTTAATAATGGGACGCAGGATTTATTGGTGAGACAGTACAGTGCAAATATTCAATTGTTCTTCAGGGATTTTGCTTCAGCTATGGTGAAGATGGGAGCCCTTAGCCCGCTTACGGGCACCAACGGTCAGATCCGTTTGAACTGCAGGAAGACAAATTAAATAACTTGAAAATATCTTTAATATTCTATTGCCTTATTTTTTTTTAATTGTTCATTCGATCTTATTTATTTGCTGTTAAGAGTAAACCATTTTTATTATTTTTACTTTTTTTTATTTATTTTTTTTAACAATGTTGTCATCTTGTTTGTTCACTTCTTCATTTAGAAGATAAAAGGAATGCAATAATGGTGGTTGTATTATTTCGTGGCTACTGTGAAATAACTCGTTGATTTATGTTGCTAATGCTATTCATTGTGCTAGCTATATGGGATTCAGATTTAGTTTGGGATGACTTTCATATCATTTTTTAAAATAATTTTTTAAGTAAAAAATTAAAATTTTTATATTAAAAATTTACTTTAAGAAACAATAAGAAAGCCGTCTCTAACAAAATTTCAGTCCTATCATATTTACTTGAAGGGGGTGATACTGTGAGGGCATCTCCAACCAAAAAACTCAATTTTGACTCAAAAAATTAGTAATACACTGAATGCAATAACTCTTTTCCAACCGAATTTCATTTTCAAACACCAAAAAAGAATATTTTGTGAATATTCTTTCTCATACTTTATTTTATATTTTCTAATCATATATTTATAAAAAAATTTAGCAGCTGAACAGTCCGACGTCAATATTGACGTCGCATTATTCACCCTCACCTAAATAGCGTTTTTTTTTTTTTTTTTTCGATCGAATGGAGCAAACCAAAAACGTTAAACGAGTGTTAGGCATTCGGCTAGAGATGCCTAATTATATTTAAATTTCATATGATAAATTTTTGGTAGACTTATTTTGATGAAGGGAGACATCCATCATGCAACTATCCACATGATTCATGCGAACTGCGATGTGTGCTTCTTCAGCAAAAGAAATTATATTCCTTACGATAATCAATTTTCTCTTAGTCTCTGAGGTCTTCAGCACCAAACCAAATCTGACTGATACAGCTCTAACATGTCCTTCCTTGCTCCATATGGCAGATTAATTGCGGAGCCGTCCCTCCTCTGACATCTTTTTGTCATACTCATTAGTCATTAATGAATGCATGCCGGCCATCTCTAGCAGGAAAATGGCCCATTTGTACAATGCAGTGCCCAACTCACGTACTCACACGCTCATATACTGGAAAAATTATTCTGTGTGAAAATCAGATACAGTTAAAGTTTGGAGCTTAATTAATGAAAATGCATCACATCATTTGATATCGATCGGTACTGAACAGCACCGAGTCTCAATACTGAGTACCGAGTGACATGACTCATTTTTATTAAATTCTGGACTGCATTCAGTCTCCACACAGAATAATTACTTCATGTACGTCCTCACACTTATTATTGTAAATATATATAAATATGTTTCTCTGTATTTACGTGTTTATCCTTGTATTTTCTATATATGTATTACGTTGTACATCCTAAATGAATTGAATACAGTTTTTCTCTTTCCATCCATTTCCTGTTGTTTCTCTGCTTCGGCTCTTCTTCCCTGAGAATTCAAGATCCTCTAACAATTATAACATAGCATTAAAAGCCTCAAGAGGAAGAATCTTCAAGATCAAAAATATTTATAACAAAATAAGAGTTAACAGGAAAAAAACTTGCAAAAAATATAAGAGATTTCAAGCTTACACATTGATAAGTATTTGCGACAGATAGCCTGTCGCAGGCCAAGAACAAATGCTCTCATGACTGATAGCTTTTAGCTACGTGCTTGCCTTCATTCTACCAACCTGCACACATTCAGATAATATAAAAAATAAAATAATTAATGATATGCATGATCCAATATATAGATATGGAGTTGGGAAGATTATGTGAATTCAATAAAGGATCAACATGCATCTACTAAGTGTTACTCACCCCAACATACAATACTACCAGAAAAAATGGCTTTCGTATCCCTTTTGAAGGGCTTTCCGGACAGTTGTAAAAATATCGCGGCTTTCAAAATAGCTAAGGACCGTTGAAATTGGTGTGCGCTGCAATTAGTTGTAAAAAAAATGCACAAGCTAATTCCATAAAAATATCAAAAATTCATACATACAAAAAGTTCAAAAATAGAGTTTTAAATATCTTATCTTAATACAAAAATTTACGACACCTATTTAATTGAAGCAACACAATAATAACAATTGGATGAAATATTGAAACAATATTATCCTTAAGTTTGTGCTCCATCGAAGGAGAAAAGTAACTGACCTCATGGCAGTAGTCGAGGTCCGCTAAGGGAAATTAGGACAAGGTAAGAGAGATATCTTAGTATCTGATTATAATTAAGGTTTTGGCTACACTCGTGCTTAATTGGTTTATGATTTTTTTAGAAAGAGAAATATTTCAATCATTAACATGAATAAGATTAATGAAAATTCATCATCTACTTAAAGAAGACGATAATAAATTTATTAAAAAACAAAAAGGTACCATTTTAGTTGCTTGAGCAGCTAAACGACGACAACGGGATGGAGATAGTTGGCCAATGCTACGGTGGAGGGGTGTGGAGGAAGCACGACAGTTGATCAATCAGAGGGAGAATAGGCGAGGCTGGAAAATGTTGTGAGGCTCCTCAGGTGTGTTAGAGATTAGTGCTCCTTGCTAATATTAGCGGTTTAAACCACAATTAGGTTAAAACTGTTGGAAAAAAACTACTTTTAGCAGCGGCTTTAAAATCGCTACTACTATGTGCTGCAGGATAACAAATTTTTTGTATGGTTAAGCAGCACTTGCCTTAGTAGGAGAGGTCACCCACCTAAGCCTAAGGAGCACTAAACCCAACTTGTGGAGTCACTCACCCGGTCAACAAAACATATTCATTTATGTCTATTTAGAGATGATGATCTCACATTCTTACAATGCTCATACATTTATTAGATGCTTCCAAGCATGGGTGGATCCAAAGTCAGTTAATCATGTGTATCTATCATAACATTGTATATATATATATATATATATATGTAAAGTCATATTATTTATTTATTAATTATTTTTTAGTTATATATAGCTAGCTTCTCCTATAGGCTATACCACCCAAGATCCTATAAACACAAGATCAAAAGAAAACTTATGGATACATAATTTATTCTAAATGAACTCCTCTATTTTTTGCTGTTGCTGATAAAATCTACAAAGATTCACTCTCAAAAACTTATCTTCTCTTTTTCTTTCTCATTCCTTTTCATTTCTCTCTCTATTATTCTCTTTTTCGAGCCTTTAATTTGTTAGTATGGAAAGTACGATTCAGGCGTCGACCTATAGACAAAATTGAAACCAACATAACAAACCTATCAATCTAACATCATAGTTTAATCAAAACTTAATTATACCTTGACAAATATCATACTAAATTAATCATATATGTAGTTTCAAACTAATTGTGCATTATACTTAACATCAATAGAGTAATATATATAAAACGACCGAATAAAAAAAAAGAAATATCTACTCATTATCATTGTCATCATCAATATCATCATCTCACTCTCCTTCCTCGCCTCTTCCTTCCCCTGACTGGTTTCATCACCTAAAATATCTTTTTCTAGTAATTCTTTAAGCATGGGATGCACTCACATTCTCTTTGACGTCCTCTCTCATTATGGTTTATCCTCTAAATTGGCTTTCCATAAATCTATGTGATGTGGAGGGGACCTATACATTATTTTCAACAAGGCTGCCAAGATCACATATACTTACTTTTGGTCACTACTCCTATAGTTTAAAGACAAAATTTTGGATCAAATTTATGTTGGGTAGCACCCTGCATTCCATATTTTAAGATCATGTCCCATTCTTTTATTTTAATATACAAAGTTATTGGTTATCTTGATAGGGTTTCACCCTAGCCGCATCTATCTTCTCTCCAATGTGTATCTCGCCCAATCTTGTTCCGTCTACTCAGGGAGCCTTGCTTGGTAGTCTCCTTCCTCTACTTGGGCTTTTCATGGTATTTTCGGATCATGATTTTTTTTATTGATTTTTTCGCCTTCAAGTTCTCAGAAGGCGGTTAACCAAGTGTGATGGAGGGATCCTGAATACCTCATAATTCTAGATCTTTTGTTGATGCCCTATCGAGCTCCTCCTTAGTTTCTTTCATGGATCTTAAATCTACAACTTTTTGTGGCTTTCCCTCTCTATTAATTTATGAGGATGAGATTATGGCTCTTGCAAACCCTTTTGAATTTTCTTTGGTTGAAATTTTTTCCAATTACCGGCCCTCACTCGAAGCAATTCGGAAGTTCTTCTTTAACCTAAAACTTATGACTGAATTTTTTATTACTCTTTTAGACACTAGACATGTGTTGATAAAACTCTCAAATGACATGGATTATTGTAGGATTTTCGCTCATAGATCTTATTTTATTAACAATCACTTTATGAAATTAATAAAATGATATCCTAACTTGGATATCTCTGATGAATATCCTATTATACCTATTTGGGTTTCATTTCCAAACATTCGGCCTCACCTATTTTTGCCCCATATTTTTCACGGTTTAGGTTTGTTATTGGTCGTCCTTTACGGACTGACAACGCAACATCGATCGGATCTAGCCCTTCCGTATGGCTCATGTTTTAATTGAACTGGACATAACTAAATGTTATTATGAAAATATTTTGATTGGCCCTGAAAAGTTTTAGTATATTCAAAATGTGATCATATAGGATTTCCCCACTTTTTATGACCATTGCAAGTCATTGGATCATCTTAAGCTGGAATGCCCTATCGATCCTTCATCCTTGTTTACATAAGGAACCATTGAATAACACTAAAATTGATACTATTATTGCTTAGGAAAACTTTGGTTTGGATCTCCTGCTTTATGTTCTTTCCCGGTTACTTCTTCTGTTCTTCTAAATATTGTGGATGCTTCAAACACAATGATTTTGTCTGTTCTATTTATTCCTGTTGCATGTTAATAATGATGTCATTCAATTTTCTTCATCCTCTGATTGGGAGGTTGTTGGGGAATTGGTTCAGTAAAATATTACGTCGAACTCTGTTGAAGAGCCTATATTCTCAGATGTTTCTAACTTGGTTCCTATAATTAATCATACATGTTCTCTTATTAATGATGAAGCTTTATTGGCATATATATAGCATATGCTAATAAATTAAATAATAAAATGCTTAAATTATAATAAGATGCTTACAACATTTGCAAATATTAGTTAGTTGAATGGGGCTAATCAGACATGAGGGTTATGAAATTTATCAAAGAAATAAAATGAGAAGAAAAATAGCATCAGTTTTCTTTATTCTGGAGTATTACAATCAACCATTACCATTTGTGATTCCAATCATAAATATTAGTTGAATGTGATCGAATGCGATTTCGACCGCTTATTTGATAATTATTCAATAGCAATCTTATAGTGTCTTCAATTAAGTCTATTTTTCATGGGAATGAAAAAATTAATCTTGTCTACTAATAAAGGAATCATAATCATTTTGTTCATATTTATAAAATACTCTTAGTTATTCCTAAAATTTTAGTACATCTATCATGAATGGTAAAAATTAATAAGTCAACTAGTGGGATAGTTCCCTATCACATGTGAGGGAGTCAGGACAATGCCTTAAAAGGGATGAGAGGGGACAAACCATTGACCTAAGATACTTTTTGACTTGTAAAAATAAAATGAATCAAGAAAGCTTTCAAGGAGCTGATAAGTTTGATGATTAACTCCTCGAGATGATGTCATGAATCCTAGAATGGAAATGGAGCAAAAAAGGAGTTTTTGATCATTTAGGCTTCGGTAATCTAATTGGGTTTAACCCCTTTGAGTCAAGTGCTCCGTATCATCCAAGATATTCCTATTCAAGGGTCATGTTATAGCCTAGTTTAAGTTAGGGGTAAGCTAGCCTAGTAACCTATGTTAATTAAGGACCAATAATATAATTGGGATCATCAAAGTTCAATGAAGATTCCAAGTGGATCACATGCTTTTACTATATTAGGTTGATCTACCTTAGGTTGGTTGATTATAGCAAGAGATAGAGGTGTAAACTAGGTGAACAAACCACCTATAGCTTTGGTCAGATCTAAAGGTTTGATTTGGGGTCACCTGGCTAAGCCCAACACCACCTTAAGTCCAATATAATCAAGGATTAGAGTCAAGATTGTGATGCCCCAGATATCTTTCTTATATCATAAAGCTGATCGGCCCGGCCGATCGCAAAATCGTCCCGGGACGATCAGACCAAAATCGATCGTCCCGATCGTCTTGGACGGTTCCCAGAACTATTCTCAGGACGATATTTTGAACAGTACAGATCGGCCTGGACGATCTCACTATCGTCCCGGACGATCCTGAGAGGAAAATCCAATCTAGAGAGGAACAGTAAGGGAACGAGGTCTCACAAAGATAGTTTTGTATCCTTTAATAATAATATCATAGTCTATGGCTAGGAGAGTCATAAATGAATCAATGAACTTAAATTGTTAATCCTATTAGGGACTGAGGGCATCTAAGAAGAGATCACCTACAATATCATGACAAAGAATGGTCTCATATGTCTCAAATAAAGTCTAAGGCTCCCATATATTAGGTAAATCTAGGTCAATATGTCACCTAACCTAAGTTAAGCTAATCTAGGCTCCTATTAGGTCCTATGATGTTAATAAAATGTAGACGAATAAAGGTCGTTAAATGAGTCAACTGCTTTAGTAACTATTTAAGTATAAATTTAATGAATCCATTTGGGTTTAGGATAGCCTAAGTCCTTATATGCATACTTTAGGTCAATTAAGTTATGTCTCAAATAACTAAAGTAATAAAAAATTAAATAGGACAACTAGGTTATATAATGTTGGTACTAGGTTTTAGTGCCATCAACCATTATGAGGTGGTACGAAAGAGTCCTAGGGCCTTCTAAGAAATGCAATAAATAAAGCAAGGGTCCTTTGGGCATGAAATTAACTTAGGAGGCTCAAATGTAGTTCTAAAACTAACATTCTTCAAAATGAATATTAACAAATAGAACCCCAATAAATGCAGTGGACACTAAACACATTGCATGTTTTGGCATTAATCGATGAAATAAATAATTTTGATTTGACGTAATTAGAGGCATGCTTTCCATCACTCAAATAATCCATTAAATGGGAACTAGGGCAATATAGAATGGTTGTCATTCTAAGATAATAGTATACTTATTGTCTTACAATCCTAGTAACAAACTATGGTATAACAATCATAACTAACACTTCACCTAAGAATTACAAGTAGAATAAACTATATGTTAAGGCATATTAACAAATAACTAATCATGGGAGGAAATCCATTGACTAAGGCTCAAAAAGCCTTGGTGTAGTGACTTGATATGGCATTATATATCATAGTAACAATCATAACCAATACTTCTTAAATCTAAGGGTTAGAAGTAGAATAAATTATATTTCATACCATAATAAATAACTAATACTGAAAAGAAATCCATTGATTAAGGCTCATGTTATACTTGATATGACATTATATAAGCAATCAACCACATATATAAAAAGCATCACTAATTGCTCAAGAAATTTAAAGAGAGGGATACATCATGATAAAAGTAAAGTCAAAGATCAACTATCATAGTAAGATTATGAAGTTTGAAGAGAGATGGGATAGTCTATTAACTCTTCATTGGATGATTCAACTAATCAATACAAAGATCAATCCTTTTCTACTATCATATGATCAAAAAGTCTAAATAAGGATGGAACAGTGTGCTCATCACATCACAATCTAAGCAACCAATTTGAATATCCACTATTATCTTATAATCGAGCCATTTATAAACAAGGATGAAATTGTGTACTCTTTAAGTATGACCTAAGTAATTAATGTTAGGCTTCATTTGGAACAGTTTTTTTTATTGCTTTCTAAAATATATTTTACAAAAAAATTTAGAATTAGAATTTTTTACAATAAAAAGTTGCTTTACAAAATAAAAAGAAAGCTGCCCCAAAAAGAAAGCCTAAATATCACTATAAAAAATTCATCAAATTACAGTGGCCAAATGACTGACGGAATAACCGGCGGCATGACCTCCGGTAAGTTCCAATGGTTATAGCCTCTGGAACACCGCCGACAAGTATTGCCACCCTAAAAAAACTATCAGATATTTCAATTTCCTACGCGATTTTTTCTATGGAGATTTAACCGCCAAAAAATCAAACTTTCCATGGAAATTTTATCCGATATTAAATGATTTTCCTGTAATGTATCAATTATTATTCCATGATCAAGAAGTATCAGTTGAGAGGTGGAATAATATTATACTCATATCATAATAGAAAGAATTGTGCACAATGACATTTTAGAAGGAATTAAGTCGGCACGCCTAATTTTTCTCCCAGAAATAATGGAATGATAGTAAGCACACACTGCTATACAGCTCCTCTATTTCTTATAGTATCAGAGGATTTGACCGCCCATCAGCAAAGCTCCACTCTTCTTCTTCCTAACTGAAATATATGACAATTATTTGTTTTATTCTTCAAATTATAAATCATCGTATATTTCTGTATATATAATTTAATATATTAATTTATTTTGATCTTCCTGTATAAAATATATCTATCGATCAGTAGCTACCTACCGCAGATTCTTATTGTTTATCCACCGCATTTCATATGAAAGCACATGATAGAGTAGGACTTTTGAGAGAAGCAATCAATTCTAGCAAAATTTATATTAAAATAAGATAATAAAATAATAAAAATGTTAAATTGAATTTAAATAGTTGTTTTATATTTAATCTTTTTATTATATAGTTATAATTATTTTCCTCTCTATATATATCAACTCCGAGAGTGGACTTTCTTCACAAAGGTTTCAGCTAATAGAGCTATAATGATGGCCTTCAATTTCATCTGCAGAGTGTTACCTGCGCTTATTCTACTGAGCTTGCTCAGTTGCAGAGTACAAGCCCAGCTCTTAACAACGGGGTTCTACGCTCGCACTTGCCCGAACTTGCAGAGCATAGTGAGCTCAGCCATGGCCAAAACAGTTGCTAATGAACCTCGCATGGGCGCTTCCATTCTCCGCCTCTTCTTTCATGACTGCTTTGTTAATGTACGAGCCATTGCAGTACCAAATCTTTTCCTTAATTTCTATAAGCTTTTCTGATCTGTACTTTCTTATCAGGGTTGTGACGCATCAGTTCTTCTCGACGACACCCCAACTTTTACTGGTGAAAAGAACGCCTTCCCTAATCAAAAATCTATTCGAGGTTTTGAAGTGATTGATACGATAAAATCTCTTGTTGAGGCCTCCTGCAATGCCACTGTGTCTTGTGCTGATATTCTCGCCCTTGCAGCTCGTGAAGGTGTTGTTCAGGTTAGTACACACAACTATATTTATATGGAGTATGAATAACGGTCTAATTTTCATTGAATATGAACGATGCAGCTGGGAGGGCCGTCATGGCCGGTGGCCCTCGGTCGCCGGGACTCCATTACGGCAAGCCAAGCCGCCGCGAACAACCACCTCCCAAGCCCTGGCTCAAGCCTCTCAACACTCATCTCTGCCTTCGCGGCGAAGAATTTGAGCCCCAGAGACATGACTGCCCTTTCCGGAGCGCACACCATCGGCCAGGCCCGCTGCGCCACCTTCCGCTCCCGCATCTACAGTGACAACAACATAAACCCCATCTTCGCCGCCCTTCGAAGGCTGAACTGCCCCTCTTCTGGTGGCGACGACAACTTGGCTCCGCTTGAGCTTCAAAGCCCAAACCTTTTCGGAATCAACTATTACCAGAACTTGGTGGGAGGTGGCGGGCTCCTGCATTCCGACCAAGAGCTGTTCAACAATGGCGCTCAAGATTCATTGGTGAGACAGTACAGTTTAAATCCTGTCTTGTTCTTCAATGACTTTGCAGCAGCTATGGTGAAGATGGGAGCCATTAGTCCTCTTACGGGCAACAATGGCCAGATCCGTTTGAACTGCAGGAAGGTCAATTAGTTTTCTTTGAAATTGTCTTTTGATCACATGTCATGCCATGTGCTGAACATAATACAGATTATACTTAATTGATTCTTGATGATCGTAAACCAATTTAAAAGGAATGAAATAATATGCTTGTTGTGTGATTACGTGACAATTGCGCATTCTGTTATGAATTAGTTTATTTATTTATGTTGCTGGTGCTGTTTGGGTTGCGTTGAGCTAAGCATATGAAATGACTCTGTTACTGAGAATTATTATGGCGTCTGGATGCATCCGAACTTCAATGAAAACAAGTCATGTGGATTGTACACAGAGTGTAACAGTTCAAACTCTTAACTATCGAGATATTGTGCGCTTTGGTCTATGAGTCTCACGGTTTTATCCTGTTGATGTAACTTCCCAGAAAGTCACTCATCTCTGAATTTCTTGGGAATGAACATGCTTAATTACAAAGTTTATTAATAAAATCATTACACCAAAAGTCGCCTCGATGTTTAAGAGTTTAGTTTTTTTTTTTATTTAAAGGGTTTCTCAATCTCTCCTACTTAAGTAACTGATATCCTCATCAGCATCTTTATCCTAGAATAATCCACCAGACATAGGATTTCTAGTGGTGGTCTCGACAAGTTCAAGTGGGGACTCCCGCCATGTAGCACTTTGTCTCATGCAGGGTTCAAGAGACGGCTCCTATGGCATAGCACTTTATCTTATATGACACTTAGGTCCCATCTCCTAACTTGTGTATTGCTCTGATACTATTTTGTACGCACCTTATGTACAGGTTATAAACAGGGTGTATATAAGCCACGTAGCTTGATTTCATTGGAATCCAAACACAAGCTACGTCCAAACTCCACACATAAAAATTTCTCCTCTTACTAGATCTTGTAATATTACACAGATTTCTTCATAAAGTTTTATCACTTTATGCATATCTTTATAATCTATAAAGTTGAGGATTCTCGTCTAGGTCCAATTGGGAGATTCAAACCTTTCATATTCATGAGATGGGGCATTTCCAATCAACCATTACCACTGTGATTTGTATGCTCTAGTTAGATTCCAAGTTTTATAAGGTAAGTATGGCGTTCACTTATCAAGTCCAAAGTACATAAAAAAGTGCATCTTGTTGACATTCTATTAAAAAAAATCATCTGATCAGGCATAAATTTTGAGGTATTATTGAAATTAAGATGAAACTTTTGGGATTCAGTTCATGATCATATAAATTTTGATTTCAATAAACTTACGGTCAAATTAACTTTTTTGATAAGAGAAATCCAACGATATCAAAAGTGAAGCTGCAAATGAGCTAAGCCCAGTTGAGTAGGTGCCTGCTTGAGCTCATTGCGAAAACTCTATTCTAGGTCAAGATCAAGCTCGGTTTGAATATTTGTAATAGTTTTCAAGTTTGATTCATTTAAAATTATGAATATTTAAGCATAGATTTTGCTTGGCTCATTAGCTAATTAACCAATCGAGCATAGTTATATATTAAATAAATTTATAATCAAATCTTAAATAAGCGTATTAATAAGCTTTAATCAAGCTTCTTAACGAACTGATTTACGAGCTTTAAATGATATTATTGATGATCATAAATAAAACAAATATCTAGTCATTCAAATTTGTTCATTTATCAATTTAGCTTTCAAAAAAGCATCTAGCAAAGTCGATCCACGAGTAGATTATCAAGCATATTGGTTGATTTGTTGCTTCAACCAAAAGTACTTCGATCCAACTCTAAATGAGCCCAAATCAAGTATTTGAACTATGATTTGAAAAAATATGACATTAATTAGAGGGGTCAACTTAAAAAATAATTAGAAACTTAAGCATCCATTAGGGATGTGAACTTCAATTTATGATTAATCTTAAGCTGACAATGGATGGGCAATTCTTCTATTGATAAATTACTTAACACCCGTTCCATATCTTTATTTTAGTTAAAAGTTTTATTATGAATGGTTCGTGGAATGCGGATATGTTAAATAATGTTGCTCCTGATGTGGTGATCAACCATATTGTTAAAATTAGGAATTCCTTTGCATCTGGATAAAGAGAATTGCATTATTTTTTGGGCATTGATATTGTAGTGCTTTAATTACACAATTTTTTTTTCATTATTTTTGGGCACTTGATGAAAAATCCTTTAAAAATTGGCACATGTCGGTACAAATGGAGATTTTGGGATCGTCATGTGTCTGTTTCGTAACCAATTTCATCGATATTTTTTAAATAAAATGATTTATTTTAAGGATATTTTTCTATATTTTTTAAAACCCAAAATAATTTATATGAATTTTATATTAAAAATATGATTAAATTAAATTGTTATATTAAATAATTATATTAAATTATTATTATTATATTCAAAATATCTTAAGCATTAAGCCCTCTCCCCCCTCTCGTTTGGCCAAAAGAGAATAAAAAAAAAAAAGAGAGAAAAGGAAGGAATGAGAAAAGAAAAACCCAATTTTGGAGGTCATTGAGCGATTTTCGACAATCAAGCTTGTTGAGATATTTGCTCGTCTCATTGTAAGGAATATTTACCCTATTTCTGATTTCAAAAATTTTATGTTGTTGATATTTTTCTGATCAAATTTATATTTCTGTTATTGAAAAATAAGAATAATTATTCTAATTTAAATTTTGGGGCATCACACTGAAGGTCTTCTTAATGTGTTGCTTTTGGTGAACCATTTTGCTGCCCTTTTTTATTTGCAAGATTGTTTGTTATGTGTTGTGTTTCTTTAATACTAGTTTGACTCTTAGGCATTTTTGTCGTGGTGGTGATTGTTTTTGGTGAGTGCTTGGACCCCTTTCCCTTTTTTTTTTCTTATTTTGTTTTGGCTCCTTTTGGATATAATTTCTTTCATTTTTGAATGCTCCTACTATCGTTTATGTTTGTTATTTGTGTCTCTGGATAAGCTGTCTTGGTCCATCTGGCATATCGTTATTTGGTCTATCTGTTGTATTATTTTTGTTACGTACATAGAAGATTTCTCCTACTTTCTATATGCTTAGTCATTTAGTAAACGGTTTTGTGACCATTGTAAAGCGGTATTGCAAGCCGATCCCTTTGGTGGTAAGATGAAGTTGACTTGTAATATATGGGTTATTAGTTTTTGGGTTATGGTTTATGACCAGTCTAGCATGTTATTAGGTTGCTTTGTAATTCTGAATCAGTAGGGACCACCAGCTCATAGGTATTTTTTGAATTTTCTTGTAACTCTTTTGAGTAATACAGAACTGGAGGCCCCATTAAGGACCTTGTATTTTTTGGGAATTTATTGTGTAAACCTGTCGGTGGGTTTCAACAAAAAAAAATGCTTACAATTGAAAAAAAAAATCCCTATTTCATTTCTCATCGAAAAAGTATTCACTATGGACATACAAGGTGCAAGTGATTGCGATTTAATGGCCGAAACTTAAGCATCCATCATATATGTCAACTTCAATTTATGATTAATCTTAAGCTGGCAAAGGAATTTTAGCTATTATTCCATATGTTCAAAGTTCTGTACACAAGAATTATGATTAGCTACATACTCTTAAAATATTTTTTTAAATATAATATTTGTCTTTATTTGTTTTTGTAGGATTTTCATGAGTATCATTAATTATTATGTATTTATATATATATAAGTATATAACATATATATCTTTATATTAATTTATATTACATCTAAATTTTGAATTATATTAAAATATCACTAATATTAATTTTATAAAATAAAATATATTTCATGTATGTATTGTAAAATAATTAAGATATTAAAAATTGTATAAAAATATTAAAAACTTAGATATTATATATAAATATATAATATAATTACATGATTTATATGTAAATTCCTTTTAAATAGTGTGCCAATCACAAATAAGACAACGAAGCTCCAAAATTCTCATTTTATCCCACCTCTCCCTATTGCACCGTATCTCGCCCAATCGACCGCTTCAGGGTTGCATGGCCTTTGGCTACCCGATCGATGGAAGAGTTGTCGATCCTGGTCTTCATTTAGTCGTGCCTAGAACCCTAGTCGTATCTTCTCCGCCGCTTCCGCCGCTCTTTTCGCTGCCGCCCGTAGGATACGTTGTCACCGCGCCGGTTGCTGGCTTCCAAAACCTCAGCTTCCCGAGACTTTTCTTCCCAAGAAGTTTCATTGCCCCTCGAGTGGCTTTGGATCCTGCCATTTTGATTCAAATGGAAGGCAAGCGTGTTCAGTCTTTGCTTCAGGCGAGCTCGCGGAACCATTTTTCTTTTAGTGGTTTATGCATTGTGAAGTGTTGCTTTCCTCTTTTCTTTGGATTTTTTCTCTTAGCTATTCTTAGCTTCGCAGTTTATGGCTAGCGAAGGCCTGGTGCCGTCTCTCGAAGAGGAGACGAAGAGGAAGAAAGTGATGGAGGAGCTTAAACAGGTACTGGTTGTTGGTTGAATGAACCAAACTCTACCCTTATTTGTGATTTTTTATCATCTTTGGAAAAATGCTTGACCTTTTTCATTCCAGCGTCATCTTATTAGCAAATATCATTTATTTGGCTTGATGACATTGTTTTCGATAATGATATTTTAATCATTATTGTCGTGCGCTGGAACATTCACGGCGGTAGAGTGTGATTTTATCATCTTTGTACTGTAGAAAATCCTCTCCATACAATGGAATAAGTTAGGAGTATGAGACATGATATTTTTTACACGAAAATTAAAAAAGAGAGAAAAACTAGGGGATCTAGCCTAGTTGATTATAAAGACACCCCTTCTTCTCAATTGGAGAAGGCCACCGATGAAAGCATGGCAATATAAGGGATGGTTGGGATTTTATGCTCTCCCTGAAGTTGTGGAATACACATTTGTCATTCCCATCTTAATAATTAGTCCCAAAAAAGTAGAGTTATAGCCTCTTGGTGCACCATAGTGCCCTCCATTTGGTCAAAATTTTGGGAGAAATTAGTTTTAGACATTGCGGTGGAAAAGGTAGCAATGAATGCTATATTAAGCAGAGGAGCAATGAAGGCTGCATTGGTTGTAGATACGATAGCAACCACAAGGGAAGGCCGACAATGAAAGCATGGCAGTAGGAAAAAAAATCAATTTTTAGGGTTGCGACAAGTTTCGATGACAACAATAGAAAAATACGTCTCAAGCGGCCCAATGCATGGCAAGCAAATCTCCTGCCGTTCGATCCCCTTCAGCCCAATGTAAGTCATTCATCTGACTCACCCTGTTCCCCTGAACACTCCTGTTCGATCGACCTTATATAGGCACACACAAGGCCTTTAATTCCTCTGGTTTGATTGCAAGGAGTGCATGTCTTGCAATCTTGCTTTTCCCGACCATAGACCCTCACGAGAGGGAATTTTTAGCTCTTTTCATACGCACGCAAGAGTTCTTGTGCTCGATTTATCTTGCTTCTGCTCGGTCGACTCTGGATGTTGCACAGGAGAGGAGTCTTTGATGCACGAAGGAAGCAAAAGGACTAATATTCCTTAGAATTCCGACAATGAAGGCCTATGGAAGGACTAGTATTCCTCAAAATTATGAAAAAGAAAACCAGTGGTTGGAACCTATATTCCTTAGAATTTTGGTAATGAAGGCCGGTTGTGAGAACTTGTTTTCCTCAGAATTCCTGCAATGAAGCTTGGTGGTGGGAACCTGGAGAATCAGTAAGCGCCAACTCCTTCAGGGTAGGATAGAATGCTTCTAATCTCTTTGTAGCATCACTCTCGATATCCACAATCAACTCCCTATTTAGGTAAGTATCGTACTTCACCATTTGCGTACTCACCAACTCTTCAGTCATAATAAGCACGAACTAGACCGTAACAGTGAACTGTCTTGCCACCAATAAAGCCACCTTCTTCCCCACCACGCGCATCGTCTAGGAACTCCATGTATCAGGACCGCTCCATCAAAGAACTTCGAATCCGACAAATCGGCTTCAGTCCAAATCAGGCCGGCAAGGTTCTCAATGACAATTCTGTTAGCAACAACAAAGAAAGCAATAGTGTGGGTTACAAAGTGACATATGTCCAATTTGAGGGATTGATCCTAGTGGCAGAGATCTTGGGAGAGGCCTACTTCTTTTGCTGTACAAAAGGAGGCTTCAACCTTCTTGTGCATCTCCTAGATCTGAGGGTAGTGGATTGGGAATATGTAGAAGCGGACAGGATTTGGGGCAATGAAGGGCTCTTCGAGTGGAGGATTTGATGGGGTGCACAACAACTCTTCAGTTGCTTGTTCCTTGCTCAGTTCAGCTCTTGCACACGCAGTTCTTGCACGCTCCCTCTTTTGATCCTTTTCTTCACTCAGTTCGGGCCCTAGGTAGGCACGCACGAGAGCCGCATGCAGAAGACTGCAAAGGGGAAGATCTCTCACTTGCTCGACTTCCCTAGATGCACATGAGCAGGAACAAAATGCAAGTACCGGCTTTCCCTCTCTCACGATATCGTTTTTGAAAAAGAACCAAATGCCTTGCTTTGATACCACGTTAAATTTAGAGAATTGGAAAGGGAAAAAAGCTTAATTTTATTATACAAAACTATCCCTGTTATAGATATATACAATATATCTTAATAAAGAAACAAATAGCTACAGAATCATGCATAATTGCGTCAATATAATCCTTCCTAAATCAACCACCCAAATATAGAAGGAGATCGACATGATCCAAGTGAGCCTCCCATGGATCCCCCATGCTAGCTATGGAATCAAGGGCCAAGAGACGGCTGAGACTTAACAACGTGTTCCAGGTGAACCTCCCATGAATTTCCATGCTTGCCATGGGATCATGAGCCAAGGGATAGTTGGGATTTTAATAATTATTTCAATCCTATTATCTTTAGCATGTGATGCCTCACATATTATACATTATCTGATGGATAATAACTAACAAAAGAAAGAAATTTTGTAATCATCTTGATTATTCATATTTAGATTTTATTGCTTGTGTAGATTGCATTAAAGCAAACATTTTTCATCTATTGATTACACCATTGTTTAATGAGAATTTTATCCAGATAATATAGTTGTTCAAGTAACAAAATCAAATTGAAAATTTTTAACACAGGCTTGATTTTTCATGTTATAAAGCTATGAGATAACAAGATTTAGAATATTAATAGATGTCAATGGTGAATCCTTATGTATTTTTGATAATCTTGAACCTGTAAATTAATGTTATTTAAGTACTAGTTTCTTTTGATCTTAGGTGCCATCTTCTCTTAGCTCGACTTTAAGATGGAATGATTGATCACCCATCCTGTATAATCACTTACAAAATTATTGAATTTTTTTTTTAATTTAGTAATTTATTCAACTGTATTTATTTAGGATGCAGTGTTTTTTGACAAGATGATGTTTGCTTTAGGTTTCGAAATCCAAACACTTTTGGAGGGTTGTCCAGTCATTGTGTTTTACAAACACTTGGCGTGACTTAATGCCATTTCTATTCTCTTTTATGTACAAATTAAATAAATTTCCCAACTCGGATATTTTAGGCACAAGTTTGACACAAGACACCGCACTAGTAGGTGAGTATATGATATCCAAATATCCAATATCACAATTTAGTAAGGAATCTGAATCCATATTTCACTGGCAATTGAACGTATTACAACTTGTTTAAGCTGCTTTTTTTCCATTGATTGGAAAATTAAAGAGTATATTAAAAGAATGCTTATGGCAAAGGTAATGAAAGATCATCTATTGTTTCCATTTGATAATAATCTAATGGTCATTCATAATTTTTTATTAATCAAATGAGTTATATGTAAAATGGAATTTGAGACTTGTAGGTTTGAAAACTGACATTATTTTGATAGGAAATTTTGGTATAAAGTTGTCCTGTAATTTTTTATAATTATCTTCTTGATACTTATCATGCCTGCATTCTATTGAACTTCCAATCTAATAAACCTTCTGAGAGATTTTATTTTTCTTGGTTTTCATATTGTTTTATTGCATTTTGATCAGAAGATTTTGTTTTCACACATAATTAAGTAAAAATGTAATTTTTTCGTAAAATATGTTTTTATCGGCAAGCAACTATATGAGCCCTAAGATAGATGGATTTAGGTTTGTGCTTGTGCTAATCTTTGTCTTTGTTTTAAAATTCCATTTGATATTTTGTTTTCTTTTCCTTTCTTATTTTTAGTTTTGTTCTTCTTATTTGTTCTTTTAATCTTGCAGATAGTTTTGTCTTGGATAAGAAAAGTTGCATGGCAGCGCCGTCTTCCTAAGGACATAATTGCTAGGACAAGTGCTACCATTTTGGCATATGGCTCGTATGGTCTAGGAGTAAGGCCTTTTGATTCTGTTATAGTTGTGTTTTTTTATTTTATAATTTCTTATTTTGCCTATGGTTCATAAGACATAAGAGAGCAATCATTTATCCATCAATATTTTATAGTCTTATTGCATTAGTAGTAAATGCAAATATTTAGGCATGTTCATACAGACTTGATCCACCAATATATTGTGCTATTGACAATGATGAGCAGTAATTGATGAACTAAAATGAATGTTCACGTTTCGCTTCCTTTGTCTAAACATTTGCGTTCCTTTGTTTTCAGAGGAGCCTGATGGACCGGTTCACCCGGTCCATCCGCCCAGACCCACGCGGGTCTACAAGCGCCGCGGAGGGGGCGGGCGGACGTTCCCGAAGGAAACAGGGGAGGAAGCCACGGTGGGCCCCAGGGGCCCACCTTTTGATCGAACGGCTAAGGGGGGGGGGGGGACGGAATCTTGAGGGAAGATGGAGGGTGGATTGGGAGGGGTAATTTAGGGATGTGTTGGGTTAGTGGGGTGGTATGAAAGGGGGATTAGAGCTCATTTTTTGGGGATCTTGCTAAGAAAAGTCTCTTTTAGTTTTCTCTTGCTTTTCTAGAGTTTATTGTGGGAGATTTTGTCCTTCTCGAAGTGGACAACCTATCTTGTTTTATTGTTTGGATTTCAATGCGAATGTTCTTGTCCTACATCTCATTTCTCTTTTGAAGGTTTATGTGCATTTGGTGGACAAATTCTTCTCTTGTGAGAATAATTAGGGCAAAGACAAATTGGTGAAACCTAAGGTGTATCAAGTTGGTATCAGAGCTCTCGATCCTAGACGACATGGCATCAAAGAAGGTAGAAGTTTTGGAGGGAGAGATGGGCCAATTGAAAGAGGAAGTGGGTGAGAAACTTTCTTCGTTGGAGGGAAAATTCTCAACTCTAGAGTAGAGATTTGGGGGAATGGAAGAAATGATCCGGAAATTGTTAGAAGCCCAAGTTGCTCCATCAAATCCTAAGGAAAAAGGGAAATCCCCGGTGACAAACCCTAACCCTAACCCTAATTTTCCAATTAGGGAAGGAGTAAATCAGAGTGAAGAGGGCATGCAAGGGCAATGGTCAAGGGAAGGAGGAGATGGGTCTGGAGTGGGCGGACCATGGGGGATGGCCGGTGGTCAAGGGGGCCGGCCATACATAGGCTCGGTGGGCCCTCACGGCACACGGGAAGGGTGGCCGAATCAGATGGGGGGGTTTCCGGAAGGGAACCGTGCCACGTGGGAGTAGGGAGGAAGAAGGGATGACTATGGCATGGGCTATGGAGAGCCAAGCATGGAGGGGGATTCAAAATCCTTACCCGGTGGAGAGGAGGGGAAGACCACAAAGGGAGGGATTTGCTCAGGGGACATGGGGAGATGGAAGAACCTTCCACCGATCTGACAACCGCATGAGGAAATTGAAAATTCCTATTTTTGAAGGAGAAGATGCTTATGGGTGGATTTACAGGGTGGAGCGCTATTTTGCAGTGAATGGCGTCACAGAAGAAGAGAAGTTGATGGCGGTTCCGATCTGTTTAGAGGGGAAGGCATTGGCCTGGTTTCAATGGCTTGAAAGGAGACAACATGTTAGGAGTTGGGAGGAGTTCAAAGACCTCATACTTCATAGATTCCGAGTGTCCAACGAGGGTACACACTATGAGCAGTTGGTAGCTCTAGTGCAGGAGGGCACAGTGGCAGAGTATAGGGAGCATTTTGAGCTACTCTCAGGCAGATTGAGAGGTATTCCAGACAACCTTTTAGAGGGAAGTTTCATGAAGGGGTTGAAGCCTCACATCAGAGCAGCCATCCGAGTAGTGGATCCACATGGGTTAGTAAAGATCATGGAGACTGCACAGCTTGTAGAGGACAAGTTGAAGGTGGAGCTACCGAGGCGATCAGGGGTGCCTTACCCTACTTACCGACCACCACTCATGATTGGAGGCACAAAGGCGGCTACCATCCTTTCTCCTAGGGAGGTAACCAAGGTGAAAACCACTACGGCAGTGAAACAAGGGGGGTTCAAGAGATTAACTGATTCCGAGTTGAAGGAAAAAAGGGCCAAGGGCCTTTGCTACCGATGTGATGAGAAGTTTACACCGGGGCATAGGTGTAAGGAGAAGACACTACATGTGATCATAGTGGGGGATTCTGAGGAGGAGGAAGAGGATACAGGGGCAACTGAGGAGGAGGGAGAAGAGGAGGAGCGCCCTCATTTGGCTATGGTGGAGGTTTCACTCAACTCAATAGCAGGTCTGACATCACATTCCACCATGAAGCTGGAAGGGGAGATTGCAGGGTACAAGGTGATGGTTCTGATTGATAGTGGGGCCACCCACAACTTCATTGCTTGCAGATTGGTGGAGAGGGTGGGGCTACCAGTGACACAGGGGAGAGGTGTAGGAGTCATTTTGGGCACGGGAAAGAAGGAGCGCTGTAGCGGGCAGTGTAAGGGAGTGACCCTTACATTGCAAGGAGAGGAGACAGTGCAAGACTTCCTACTGCTGGATTTGGGAAGCACTGACGTGATACTTGGGATGCAGTGGCTCCAGTCCTTGGGGGAGATGAAGGTGAATTGGAAGAAATTATACATGGAGTATGGGAAGGGGAGCAGGAGAGTGACACTACAGGGAGACCCCAGTTTATGCAGATCCAGAGTGGCCTTGAAGTCCATCTTCAAGACTTTGAGAGATGATGGAGAGGGCTATTTGATAGAGCTACAGCAGGTGGGCATGGAGGTAGAAAGAGAGCCAGAAGTCATACCTGAGGTAGTCCAGGATCTTATACAACAACACTCCACAGTGTTTCAGATGCCCAAAGGGATACCCCCTATCAGATCCAGGGAGCATGCTATTGTGTTGAAGACAGGGGTAGCGTCCATCAGCGTGCGACCCTACAGATATCCTCATGCTCAGAAGGAGGAGATTGAGAGGTTAGTAGCAGAGATGATGGAGGCTCAGGTGATCCAGCCCAGTGTGAGCCCATTTTCCAGTCCTGTACTCTTGGTGAAAAAGAAAGACGGTAGTTGGCGATTCTGTGTAGACTACCGGGCCCTCAACAAAGAGACTGTGTTGGACAAATTTCCTATTCCGGTGGTAGATGAGCTTTTGGATGAGCTTGGGGGAGCCACCATCTTCTCTAAGGTGGACCTGAAATCTGGTTATTACCAGATTAGGATGAGGACTGAAGACATTCAGAAGACAGCCTTTCGGACACATGAGGGTCATTATGAGTTTCTAGTGATGCCGTTCGGACTCACTAACGCTCCCTCCACCTTCCAAGCCCTGATGAATCAGGTCTTCCAGCCCTATTTGAGGAGGTTTGTTTTAGTTTTTTTTGATGATATATTGGTGTATAGCAAATCTCTGCAGGACCATATCACCCATCTTGGGATGGTACTCACGACATTATTGGAGCATCAGCTATATGCCAATCAGAAGAAGTGTTCTTTTGCTCAGACGGAGGTGGAGTATCTGAGACACATCATTTCAGAGAGAGGAGTGGCAGCTGACCCCACCAAGATAGAGGCCATGATGAATTGGCCTACACCAAAATCCCTTAAAGGACTAAGGGGATTTTTGGGACTGACTGGCTACTACAGGAGGTTCATCAAGGGCTATGGTTCTATAGCAGGCCCTTTGACTGATCAGCTAAAGAAGGACAACTTTCAGTGGGGAGAGAAGGCAGATGAAGCCATGAAGACTCTGAAGGATGCCATGACTAGTGCCCCAGTTTTGGCTCTTCCCGATTTCACCCAGCAGTTTGTGGTTGAGACTGATGCTTCCGGAGTGGGTTTGGGAGCAGTACTCATGCAGAATCATAGGCCAATTGCCTTCTTCAGTCGAATCTTATCAACTAGAGCAAGGCTGAAATCAGTTTATGAGCGGGAACTGATGGCCATTGTGTTGGTTATTCAAAAATGGCGGCCTTATCTATTGGGGCAACGATTCATAGTACGTACTGATCAGAGGAGTCTCAAGTACTTACTAGAGCAAAGATTGGTGGCAGAAGAACATCAGAGGTGGCTGGCAAAACTCTTGGGGTATGAGTTCGAGATTCAGTATAAGCCCGGAGCTCAAAACAAGGCGGTAGATGCTCTTTCCCGTATTGAGTGCTCACAGCTGATGGCACTATCGGTACCACAATTGGTGGATTGGGGTGAAATGGTGAGGAAAATCAACATGCAGAGGAGCTAGAGAGGATTCAGACGGTTGTACAGAAGGGAGAAGGAGGGTTCAAAGGGTATCACTTGGAGAACTCTCTTTTGTTATACAAGGGGAGGTTGGTACTACACCGTAATTCAGCATTCGTCCCCATTCTTCTACGGGAGTACCACGACAGCCGTATTGGGGGACATTCAGGGGTGGAAAAGACCTATCGGCGGGTGAAAGCAGAATTTTTTTGGAAAGGGTTAAGAAGTGATGTCGAGGACATGGTAAGCAAATGTGATATTTGTCAACGGAACAAGTATCAGGCTTGTGCCCCTAGTAGTTTGTTGCAGCCCTTGGTACTTCCAAACAAGATTTGGGAGGAAGTCACTATGGATTTCATTGAGGGATTACCCAAGTCTGAGGGGTATACGGTCATCATGGTGGTAGTGGATCGGTTGAGCAAGTATAGCCATTTTATTCCACTACGGCACCCTTTTTCAGCCCCTACTGTAGCATCTACTTTCATCAGAGAGGTGGTTCGATTGCATGGAGTTCCCACCTCTATTGTCTCAGACAGGGATAAAGTATTCTTGAGCTCTTTTTGGAAGGAGATCTTCAAGATGCAGGGTACATTCTTGAAGCGCAGTACAGCATATCACCCACAGACAGACGGACAGTCTGAGGTGGTGAATCGTAGCGTGGAGACTTATTTGAGATGCTTCGTGGGGGAGAGGCCTAAACAGTGGGTCAAATGGCTACCATGGGCAGAATATTGGTACAACACTTGCTATCATACTGCATCTCAGTTCACACCTTTCAAGATTCTTTATGGGAGGGACCCGCCACCATTGGTGAATTATCAGAAGGGAACAACCCCTGTATATCTAGTGGATCAATATTTGGAGGAGAGGGATAGGGTGTTAGAAGAGTTGAGGGAACACCTATTGAGAGCCCAGCAGATCATGAAAACCAAGGCGGATGCTCACCGCAAGGATGTGACATTTGAGGTGGGAGAGATGGTATACCTGAAGCTACGGCCTTATAGGCAGAAGGGTGAAGGAAGTGAGGAAGAATGATCAAGGCAAGAGGGAGGTGCTCATCGAGTGGAAGGACTTACCGGCACATGAGGCTACTTGGGAGATGTACAAGGCCATGCAGGAGCAATTTCCAGACTTCAACCTTGAGGACAAGGTTGATCTTCTAGAGGGCGGTATTGATGGACCGGCTTTGGATGGACCGGTTCACCCGGTCCATCCGCCCAGACCCACGCAGGTCTACAAGCGCCGCGGAGGGGGCGGGCGGGCGTTCCCGAAGGAAACAGGGGAGGAAGCCACGGTGGGCCCCAGGGGCCCACCTTTTGATCGAACGGCTAAGGAGGGGGGGGGA
>NW_021319083.1:3387935-3449470 GCF_001605985.2 Dendrobium catenatum | reverse complement strand
CCGGAATCTTGTAGAGGAGATGGAGGTGATTGGAGGGTAAGTTTAGGATGTGTGGATGTGGGGTGTATGAAGAGGGCTTAGGGTTCATTTTTGGGCATCATTGTGAAGAAAGCTCTTTCTCTTTTCCTTCTTGTTTCTCTAGGGTTTCTTTTGGAGATTTGTCCTTCTCGAAGTGGGACTAGCTTGCTTTTTGTTTTGTCTTGAAGATTAATCAAAGCCTTTGTTTTCCCTCTTCATTTCTTGTTTTGGTTGACTTGATCTTGGTGGAGAAATTCCATCCTTGAAGGAAAATAGGCAAACCCCTAAATTTGTGAAACCTAAGAACGTACAGTTTTCCTCATCAAGATATCATGTATAGATCTATTAAATAGGGATAATTTTATGCAATTAAATTTAAGCATTTTTCCTCCTCAAATTCTCTGAATTAACATTGTATTAAGAGCCTAAGGATACATTAATCCATTCTGGTTTCTTATTTTATTCATTTTCCTGATTCTTGAAGCGTCAAGCTTAAAAGAATAGAGGAATCAAAAAGAGAGAAGCTTGTAAGAGCCTTTATGCATGGTGCTCTTGAGTGTATCAGGAGAGAAACGAGTGACCTCTTCTTCAAGGAGCGGCAGAAAGCACGATTCTGCCCTCTCTTCTACGTCTAGGACATTAGGTTGAGAAAAGCAAACTGAGCATGCGCTTCAACAAGAGCCAACGTATGGAAGCAAACAATCTCTCTTTCCTTGCGACTGAAAGAAAGAACCAAGTTTTCTTTCCGCGTTGGCCTGCATTTTGTCGGCCTTCTCTTGTTACTACACTCCTATAACCAAAGCAGCCTTCATTGTTGTCCTTTGCACCTACTAACTTGATTAATATAGTCTTCATCGACTACAGTTGCTCGCCGCAATGTCTTGAAGCTAATTTCCTCCCAAAGCTTTATGAAGGACTCCATGCGACCAAGGAAGACAAAACTCCAAAATATACAACCTTTTTATCGCATAAATGGAAAAATTTGCTAGAATGGTCTCAATTTAAGACCAACTTGAAAAAAAAAATGAAAAGTAAAGATAAATCACCTCCTTAGAGGTATTACCAAAAGAAGAAAACCTAATTTTTGGGCATGATGAAGCAGACCCGATGATTATGCCCATAGTTATTGGAATTCCATGGAGCCCAATAAAATTAGTAATACTTCATTTGCTTATCTACTGCCAAAGGGAACATATGGAAACATCTCAAAACTCAGATTGTTGCCCAAATCTTCAAAAATTCAGTCAAGAGGGAAGCACAAAATAAGGAAGCAGATCAAAATTGAAATAAGTACTGTCCTTCAAGGCTTGTTAGCAAAAAGTTCATCACTACAGATGCATAGAGATCAAAATGTCCAAAAATATATTGTTATCCTAAAAAAATATTACTGAGAAAGATAGAATGGTATGACTTTTTTGCAGGATTAAATATGAGTTTGACGAGAAATAGAGTTCAGAATCCTTAGAGAAAGAGGAACATCTTCAATAAATTGAGACAATTTCTCTCATTCATGCTGAGGAAAGCCGAGATGAGGTAATCGAACCAAATGCTATTGGAAGTTCCAACCAATGGTGAACCAAATAGGCACTATGGAAAGGAAAGAGTAAGGATTCCCTGAAACCTAAAGACAAATACTCCCTTTGTACAGCTATTGTAAGAAATCAATAACACACAAAGAGACATGCCCTAGGAAACCCAAATTGCATGAAGCACCCGAAGTTAGAGTATAATCAAAAGAAGTGGACAAAAAGGGACATCACAAACTAAACATACAAGTCAACCCAACCCATAAATGCAGTACAGGTTTAGAGAAGCTCAACAAAGAAGATAATAATAAGCCTAGAAAACAACTATTGCGTATCCTTTGAACAATCACTTGAGTCTTCTTCTCTTACACCCTTTTCCAGAAAGTTTTGATATATCCATCAAATTAGAGTATCATTTAGAAATTATTTTAAAAGATTGTATGGATCACTGATTCAGAGCCACATATCACATAACACACTCGATACTCACTCCATCAACTATTTACTCCTTGTCCTAGGATAAGAAAATCATCTGTTTGATAAGTTCTCTTACCATATAACAGGCAAGAAGACCATACCCTTTTTTACTGCTCTCTCACTCTCAAAAATTGCTCCACAGTGCACTCGAATTATCCACAAACCTAATCTCCATACAAAAACTAACCAGTGATCATAATTGTCAAGTGCCTATTTAAACACTACTTGTATGTTGATTTCAGACCAGGGATGCGAGGAAGAATATTGACTTGCTAAGGAGAAAAGATACACTTTACTAGCTGAAAGAGCTGAACAAATACACTATATCAAAAGGGTTATTTTATGTTATCCCTATTAATAAAAAATCACTATTTGGTTTATCATTTTAATGCTAAGACATTCATCTTTTTGATATCTTAAAAAATATGTATCCAAAATTTTTTTTATTGATTTGAAAAATGAGTCCTTTCATTATGAAACCTATGAGTTACAAATCATAGAATGAGTTTCTTTTCCAAACAAAAAACTAAAACACCATACTCCCTTCTAAACCTTTTTCAAAGTGATATCTGGGGATCCTAAAAAATCTCTAACATTCAAAGGACCGATGGTTTGTATCCGTCATTGACGAATGCATTTTAAAGTCTCGTTGGATCTTTCTCCATCAAAAACAAACTTCAACAGCACTATCCTCCCCAATTTCACGCCATCGATCCAGGAACCGACTTCGGGTGGAAATAAAGCAAATTTTGTTTCGACAATACCAAAGATTACTTTAACCAAACCATGACACTCCTACTTGCAGAAAGGAATGTATCATTCATTGAGTTTTCCTGTATTCACACCCCACAACAAAATAGAGGTTGCAAAAAGAAAAAAATAAACTACCTTCTTGCCACCACCCATGCACTTTATATTCCACCATAATGTACTTAAATCATACAAGGAAGCCTTCTGACTGTCGATGTATTTCAAAAACTGACTACCTTCAAAAACCTTGGACTAAAAAAAAATTGCCAATGGGGATCCTGCCCTCTTTTTAACTCTGAATTTCTGAACTTCGTAAAAATACTCGACACCCCAAAAATTTTGGGTGCATTCCTATGTCTACATTCACAACCAAAAATAGAAGAAAAATTAATAAATTCAAAGGGCCACTCAAATAAAATAAATCCTATTGTCCCAAGATATTCATCCCACCCTAGAGAAGATTATAAAGTATTAATCATCTATCCCACCAAGAAAACTCTTGTATATATTGGCGTTACTTAACGAACCAAAACCAACCTACCATTTGGATTTCAATGCGAATGTTCTTGTCCTACATCTCATTTCTCTTTTGAAGGTTTATGTGCATTTGGTGGACAAATTCTTCTCTTGTGAGAATAATTAGGGCAAAGACAAATTGGTGAAACCTAAGGTGTATCAGAGCCATGCATGCTTGCATTCTAAATACGTCTACATCTATGTAGGCACTAGGGATGTAAGTGAGCCGAGCCGGCTCAAGCTCGACTTGCTTATGGGCTCGTGAGCCGAGCTAATCAAGCTCACGAGTCGAGCTAAACGATCTCAAGTTCGAGCTTGAGCTGGCTTGGCTCGTGAGCTCGCGAGCCGGCTCAAATAAATATTAATATTTTAAAACTAATTTTATTTTATTTATTAAATTTAAATATTAAAAAAATTAATAAAAATCATCTAAGTTTTATTTAAATGTTGAACATTTTATCTCTTTTTTTTCCCCCTAAAATTTGATTAAGTTTTAAAAATCCCACTTAAGTTTTAAAAATCCTGTCTAAATTTTAAAATTTCCACCCATGGCTCACGAGCCGGCTCGAGCTCATTTATAATGAGACAAGCTCGAGTTCGAGCTCTCTTTCCAACTGACGAGCTCAGCTCGATAAGGGCTTAAACTCGACTCGTTTACACCCCTAGTAGGCACCAAGCAGTATCCATGAGAGCATCTCTGAATTAGCTAGTTGATAATGCCGGCTGTTTACTTTGTCAGAACTAGAAAGTTTTATCAGTGATACAAGCAGTGACCAATGTAAACATTGCTGGTAGTTTTCTCGTAGTAGTTGTTTTATTAGTTTTTTTATATTTCTTTCAAAAGATCGTGTATAATTGGGTTATCTTCTTGTACAATATTTGCATTGATGAAAATTTTAGATAATTTTGTTAAATTGCTTGAAAGCTAAAAGGTGGACAGTTCAAATTACTGAATTAACAATTCTCTTAGGGGTTTCTTGGTTTGGTGTATTTGGAACATCATGTAAAGTAAATGCACAATTTAAATGCAGTCAATTTGGCTGAATTCACGTGAGATTTGTGAAGAAAGTGGACTATGAAAAAGCAATCTTGCTTGCAAATACTGTATTTTTCATCAACTTTTTCACTCAACCAAACATTCCCTCTGTTGAACATGCATATTTGTTCTTCTGGAGAGTGCTTTGAATGCATTTCATGTAGCTGAAATGTGAGATTCGATCTTCAGCTTTGGATGCAATCATTTGCTTGAAAGAAAGAAGAATACCATAATTTGCAAGTTTTTGATTTACAAATGACAATAAATGAAGAGGGCGTCTTCTCTTCCGTGTAAAGGTTATTTAGAGTTTATTGATTAAGGAATTTTTGTGTGCTAAAGAATGTTTTCTGTGGCATCATTTGCTTGGCTGAGGAGTTACAATCCTTTAGTTGCATTATTGTGGTTAGATTTTGCCTGTGTGGACTGGAGCATATTTTTTATTCAAAGTTTCTTAGTAATGTTTCTATTATTTATTCAGGTCCACGGTTCAGATTCTGACATTGATGCTTTGTGCATTGGTCCATATTTTGCTTCAATGGAAGTGAGTTTTGCTTTGCCTTTTGGTTCAGTCATTTGGGATACTTTGAAAGGCACTTATCCTTTCTATGTGTTTACTTTGCAGGAAGATTTCTTTACTGTTTTGCACGGTATGCTTCAAAGCAGATCTGAAGTATCAGAACTACATTGTGTCAAGACTGCAAAAGTTCCTTTAATGAGATTTAAGTTCAATGGCATATCAATTGATTTTCCTTATGCTCAACTACGAGTTGTATCTGTTCCAGCTGTAAGTATCTTTGTCAAAACTATACCCATCTTCAAATGAAGTTTTTGTACCATCTTGTCAGTAATTTTATTATATTGATTGTTTCTTGCGTTACTATCTATATTATACTTTTTTCTCCTCTGAATAAATTGATTATTCTTTCCATCATGAAACAATTTTTTGTTTGCGACTATAAATTGCATCATATAACATGATATATTGCAGAGATACTCTAATTTATTTTTTATTATGTGACCTTATGGTGACTGGAGTTATTATCTTAAACATTTATGAATCAACTTAGAACTGATTTTTTTTAACTGTTAAAATCATATTTTTTCATTATAATGTGCAACGGATTATGAATGCTTGGTGTGCTTTGGCTAAAAGTAAATTAAGCAATTATTTTTGTTCTTAATTTTTCAAATGTTTTTGTAGTAGTCTCATTCTTATTAATGTAAATTTTAATGTGATTCATGTTTCAAAATTATAACCAACTATGAGTAGGGTCATTAACTATTCGATTTGAAGTCAATTTGATCTTTTGGCTTGAGATCAGCTCAAAATTATTCAGTTCGATCTCAAGCCGAGCAAAGTTTGTTTCATTGGTTGGCACCATCCACTCTATTCAATCTAAGCATGGCTCAGTAACTTCGATTTGAGCTCAATTTAAGTTATTAATCAATCTAATTTTGATCAATTTTTAATTTGAGCTCAATTTAAGTTATTAATCAATCTAATTTTGATCAATTTTTAATTACCAGCGAAAAAGTTTAGTTTATACACTCCTATAGATAAAGCCAGGTAACACCAAGCCTTATTCAGAACTTGATTAGGAATATGGAAAAAATAATTTTGAAGTTGTGGAAACTAATTACTACCCTACAAAGAAATGCTTTATGCAGAGATAGTTTGTCGATCTACCTTCACAATAAGGTCATGTTAATGATTGGAAGAGGGCGCTATAATATTTACAGAGTTGTTTTGTTAAGAATCTTTTATAAAGTTCACATATAATTTTGATTGCCTTAGGTTTTCATTATAGATGAGGGTGCACTATATTTTTCTAATTCCTAACAATACATGCTAAATAGAAGAAAGTATTTTAACTTAACATAATAACATATATATTTTTAATTTCTATCTAACTAATAAGAAACACGGAAAGATTTTTAATATAAATAAAGAACACCACATACTAGAGATGATTAGAAGATCAAGATATGTGTGAGGAAATGCAGTTTTCAGCATCTGCTTGTATTGAGGAATCTACAGGTGGATGAGCACTGACATTTGCTTGAGGCTGAAGAAATTGAAGACAGAGATGAGAAGGGTTGAGCTTTGTTACTACGATGTTTGCGTGTTGAGGCGAAATTGTAGACAAAGATGAAAATGTGGAGCACTGTTGTTGCAATGCTTGCATGTCAAATAGAAAGCATTGATGGAGATGAGAAGGTTGAGTGACTTCTCTCATGCTGCTCACTTTCCTAACCTTGAGTTGTCTGTTGCGATTCTCTCTCCTTTTTATTCTACGTATTAAATCAACCATTGGTTGTGTGAGCCGAACCAAAAATCCTTGAGTTGATAGCATGAATTTGAATCCTGAAGAACCGCACTATTGCTTAGGTAGCGCATAGCGCATAATCGGCCTTCTCTGCACGTGTGATAAAGGTACATGTGATCCCTCAATGGCAGTGTTTTTCCTGTGGAGCACTCTACAGAGCATGCTTTTAACAACAATGATTGTGGCATATGTCAAGTAGTGCATATTGGAGGGCTACAATATGTGAGCCCCTCACAAGCTTTGGTGGCTTACAAGAAGTGATCCGAAAGTTACAAGCTATAGAAATCAACAACCAAGTGGGTTGATAACCGATGGAATAATTATCCAACCCCTCACAGGCTTTCAAATTGTTGCCATAACTAAGTGAATAGTTCATCATTTGGGTCACCAATGGTACTTGTGTCGAATATGATAGATGTGCATCGACTTTAGGATGCGAAGCAAGGTTATCATTAACTATTTCTATTCATTACCATGGATTGAGGAGTTGATCGACCAGTTATAGTCGACAAATTAGTCTTAATTAGACTTGAAATTCATTTACCATTAGATTCAGGTTAGAGAAGAAGAAACTTAGATTGCCTTCAAAACTGGACAATATTATTTGAATGATCGTTGATGCCATTTGGACTTTTCAATACAGCAACAACCTTTGATAAGATTGATTAATGATGTAATGCACCTTTTTTAGATAGATTTCTAATTGTTTATCTAGAAAACTTTTTGTTGTAGAACAACTGGGAAATTTAAGACATTGAGCAAGTTTTAAGCCTTTCTACAAGAAGCCAAATTTACGATGAATCTCAATAAATGCAAGTTAAATAGCCTCATATTTGCTTATGTTGGCTTCATCATAGACTGAGAAGAGCTACAAATAGATTCACAGAAGATCGAAACAATTCAGAAGTAGCCTAAACTATGCACCATTTCAGAAGTCTAGAGCTTCACGGGTGGCTTGTCACCCCCATGTAAGGAATTTTATCCACTAACCTGTGTTGGCCGCCCTCAGGCATCCCCTTATTAGTGATAATGATCCCTTTCAATGGGTTTGAGGAGGAGAGCAGATTTCAATTGCTGCAAAAGATCTTTGAGGCACTGGTGCTTTCCCTTTCTAACTTATTGTTGTCACTTGTCACTTGAGTCGAAGACAGAAGCATCTATTGGTGTTGTCCACGTCTAGGATGGATGACCTGTATATACATCCTGATCCAATCTCGAGCTGAGCTTGACTTGATCTAAGCTGAGCTCACGTAAAGTTTGAATTGAACCAAGTTTGTCTTGATGATTTTGATCTAAACCAAAACTGATTAGATTTCCATGTGATTTTCAAGCTAAATTCATAGCTAGATGTGAACTGGAAACATGTGATACCTTGAACCATACGATCAGGAAAATTTGAAGGACATTACTTTGGCCAAAGGTGATTGATGTTAGTAGATTATGCCTCAAAAGTCTTTAATAAAAGATTGTATTCTAGAAGTAGGCGTTGAATCATAATTGTGTAATCTTTGTGTTAGTAATCAATTTTAGAGCTGTCGTTGAATTGCAGTGCGATTGAAAAAATGTGTAACTTTTCTTATTTTTTCTTTTTAGTAACATCTTGCACTCTACTTTTTCCTTGAAATTGCAGGATGTGAACATATTTGATCCATGCTTAGTGATTCCTGATGAAACGAGTCAGAGAAGTTTTTCTGGAGTCAGGGTTAATCAACGCATCCTTCAATTGGTGCCAAACTTGAAGGTATGGATATCTTCAAACTTATTCAAAATTGACTTTCCTTTAGTATTTGTAGCTACATTGATTTATTTTTTTGAGATTATTTGTATCATCTCTAATAGATTTCTTGAGTTTGTTAATGCTTAAGAGAAGACTGTCCTGCAGAAAATGAAATGCCCACAGTATTGTTGAGTTTCTTTGAAAGTCTAGGCTAGGGTTATATATATAATAAATAAATGAAATTTAAACCTGATATGAGAGTATTTTCCAATATTCATGTGATTTTCTTAAGGTAATTATGGGGTAGATTATACATTGATTACTATGGCTTGGGCTGTGACTTAAAAATGTTTTTTTTTTTCCTTTTGAACTCATGTTAAGTGATATACGGATTAGTTTATAATCATTATTGCAGGATTGTACAACATCTTATATCGATATCCATTAGGGCAGGTTGCACATTTAGTCCTTGAGCTTGACCTTTAAGAGCCTTATTGGACATGAGCTTAAATTGGCTGGCACTGATATGCCCAAGATCAAGCAATAAGCCTGTTTATCATTTTGCCCACCGCTGCTTGCTAGCTGCTGTCACCTATCTCCTGTTACACTTATTTTTGTTGCTCCCTAATCAAATGGAACGAAAGAAAAATTTTGTTGGGATATCTATTGAAACATATCCTCTTCTGAAATGTCATATTCTAGAGAGAGAGAGAGAGAGAGAGAGGCATAATTACATAATACATTCAAGCCTTCTCAAATTTGATTTTGATTAAACTATCATAAACTCAATTTCAACTTGACATGAGTTTCGAGTTCAAAATCTTGGATCAAAACTCAATTTGCTTGATTCAACCAAAAAAATTGTGCAATTTTCTAGGTTTGGTTGTTTTTATTAGGTGTGTGACTTCGACGCCCAACATGATTAAAGTTGGGCCGATCAATTTGAATTCTATATTGAGTTTTTATAAGAGAAATGAATTAAATTGTAAATATGCCTAAACAAGTTTTGCACTCCAAAATCATTTTACACGAGGTAGTTCTAGCACAATGGATTTTGAAGAGCTTAGTTCAATGGGCTTGGTTTTAGCCCATTTGATACACCAATGATTGTAATATTAAGTTTGTTGATTTTATTTTTATGGCATCTCCAGTCGGAAGCATTTTGTGCTATTATTGTGGTTGTGGCTATATTGATTAAGCAACTATTCTAGCTTTAGTCAACATTCCTGCTCTGTCCTACTAAACTCAAGTTTGGTATGAGATCTTGCTGTGGAAGCACCCAAGCTGGAAGAAAAACTGAGAACAAAAACACAAACAATGCAACAGTAATCCTGTAACGAGTAGTATTAACTATCAAAGAGAATAATTTCCAAGGCGTTTCTTCATCCTCATATAACAGAGGGTAACTTTACTAAAAGCTAGTAAGCAAAGAGTAAAAGTGTGTGTACTAAGGTGCCAACTATAGTAATAATGGTAGTGGAGAAAAAAGCAGCAAAACAGAAACTGGTTCTCCACGGTGTAATAAGCCTGCGGAGTACTCCCAATGAGAATGAGTCCACATCAGCCCTCCCCCACTCCGGAAGAGTTCTTCTCCGACGACTCGATCTCAGTAGCCGCTCTGTCCATGGGATGGTATTGGCTAATATCGGCCACGTTGAAGGTGGCGGATGTTAGGATGTCTGGTGGAAGATCTACTACATAAGCTTGATTGCCACTGATTTTATGCTTGATTGCCACTGGACCGATCTTCCTTGGACTAAGCTTTGAGTATGTTCCAGCTGGAAATCTTTCTTTCCTCAAGCGTACCATAACTAGTTCTCCCAGTTGGAAACTCTTAGAGCATCGGTGTACATCGGTTGCTTGCTTATATGAGTCATTGGAGGCTTGCAATTTGTCACGAACGGTATCCAGCATGGTCTTGAAGTCGCCAGCTAACTTTGTTGCCGCCGCATTGTGGCATCTCGGTAGAACAGTGATATCTACAAGATGGTTAGGAGGTTTAGTGTAGACGATGTTAAAGGGGCACATACCGGTGGATCGGTTCGGCATCGAGTTATATGCAAACTCAGCTTGGCTCAAAGCTTCGTCCCACTTCTTCGGGTTGCCTTGTACTAAGCAACGTAGCATATTGCCTAGAGTGCGATTCACTACTTCCGTTTGCCCATCTGTTTGGGGGTGATATGCCGAGCTTAATTTAATGACTGTCTGCAGTTGCTTCCACAGTTCCCGCCAAAAGTGGCTCACAAACTTGACATCTCGATTGGACATAATACTCCGGGGCAATCCGTGGAGGCGAACAATTTCCCTGAAAAACAAATGGGCAACTCCAAGTGCATCAGATGTTTTTTTACAAGCTATGAAGTGGGCCATCTTGGAGAATTTGTCAACTACCACCATAATTGAATCTACTCCTTTCTTTGTTTGCGGCAAGCCGAGAGCAAAATCCATGCTGAGATCCTTCCAAATCGAAATCGGAACTATAAGTGGACTGTATAAACCTGTATTATGGCTTGAACCTTTGTAGACTTGGCACACTGGACAACTTTGCACATATCTCGCCACATCTTTGCGGAGATGCGGCCAAAAAAAACGTGACCGCATTTGCTCAATTGTTTTTTCTCTGCCCAAATGGGCTGACAGAGGAAGCTAGGATGCACAAGGAATTCCCTTTGAATAAAAACCCGTGCCGAAGAGTATAATATCAAAGGGCTGTCCAGCCAAGCAACGTTCCCACGGAGAGGCAAAATCTTTGTCAGCACAATAAAGGTCCTTGAGAGCTTCCAAGCCAGTTATTTCGGTTTGGAGTTGAGTGATGAGGGCGGAGCGTCTACTTAAAGCATCGACCACTCTATTTTGTTGTCCAGATTTATGCTTTAGTACAAAACTAAATTTTTACAAGAAGACGACCCATCTCGCATGCATCCTATTTATGTTTTTCTGGGTGTTCAGAAATTGTAATGCTTGGTTGTCACTGCATAAAACAAAGTCATGGTGCTGGAGATAATGTTCCATTGTTTAAGTGCTCGAATTACCGCATATAGCTCTTGTTCATACGCCGACCATTTTTGTCTCGTCGGGCTTAATTTCTCACTGAAGAACTCAATGGGTCTCTCGTCTTGAGATAACATGGCGCCAATCCCCACAGTTGATGCGCCCGTGTCGACGCGGAAGGCTTTACGAAAATCTGGAGCTGCTAATACTAGGGCGGAAGTGAGTGCCGTCTTGATAGTGTCAAAATTTCACTGCTGTTCCATTCCCCATCTGAAAGAGCTGGCTTTCAGGCAATCAGTGATGGGGGCCATTATTATGCTGAACCCGCGTATAAACCGTATGTAGAAGTTAGCCAATCCATGGAAACTACGAATTTCGGTTAGTGTACGCGGCTGTGGCCATTGTTGTATGATGGCAAATTTGTTGGGATCCATGCTTATGCCTTCCTCGAAAATTATATAACCCAAAAAATGTACTGCATAAGTGGCAAATTCGCATTTGGCCTTGTTCAAAAATGGTTTATGTTGGCAAAGCAAATCAAATATGCACCTTAAATGCTTCCAATGGTCCTCTTGGGACAAACTGAACACCAAGATATCATCGAAGTAAACCACACAACATTTTCCCAAAAAAGGTTTTAGAACCTCTGTCATTACCCGCAAAAATGTAGCTGGCGCATTGCATAACCCGAAGGGCATAACTCTCCATTCAAAAAGGCCACTGCTTGTTTTGAATGCCGTCTTCCATTCGTCGCTGGGCCGAATCCTGACCTGGTGGTATCCACTCCTCAAGTCTAATTTTGAGAATACCTTGGCACCCGCAAGATAATCTAACATATCTTCCACACAAGGGACCGGGAACCGATATTTAATTGTAATTTTATTGATAGCCCGACTATCAAAACACATAATCCACGACCCGTCTTTCTTTGGGACCAATAGAGCCGGAACAGCGCACGGACTCAGGCTAGGCTGAATGAGTTGTTTATGCAGTAGTTCGTCAATAATTTTTTGCAGTTGTACGTGTTCGATCGGGCTCATTTTGTAATGTGGTAAATTTGGTAGAGAAGCGCCTGGTACAAACTACAAAGTCTATCTGATGCTATATGGAACGCAGAGGCGGAATATCATTAGGAAGTTCTGATGGAGTTATATCAGAGAACTCTTGCAAAAGTTGGAAAAGCTCGGGTGGGTGTTCTTCCCATTTCTGAACATCATTTGCTTCTGCCATAACCAGGTCAAAAATATACTTCTCTTCACGTCCAACCTTCAGAAGTGAATTGCCCGTGACAATGCCAAGGGCTGGTTTGCCCTCAGAATTTTCACCTGCGATGCCCGAAACAGTTGGTAGCAGTCGCAACTTACGACCCTTCCATTCGATCGAATATGCATTAGCCCGTCCATCATATATGGCGCCGGCGTCGAACTGCCACGGTCTGCCCAAGATCAGATGACAAACATCCATGTCCAGGACATCGCATAGTATCTCACTTCTATAATGTTTCACAATTGAAAAGGTGACCCGGCACATATCAGACACTTGAATGTCTAGGCCTTTTTTTACCCAACTGATCTTATACGGATTTGGATTCTTAGTGGTTTTAAGCTGTAGGGCCTGCACCACCGCTTTTGAAATAATATTTTATGTGCACCCATTATCAATTAAGAGATCACATACCTTCCCTTTTATAGTACATTTTGATCTAAAAATAGTATTCCTTTGGGAATTTGTGTTATGGCTAGGTGCTAGCAAGAGCTTTTGTAGCACACATAAGACCGGATCTCCTTCATCTCCAATGACTTCTTCATACTCCTCTTCAAGTTCCGCTTCGGTCGGAGCTATGTGTTGCTCGGAGTCCCCTTCTATGAGTCGTAATTGCTGTCGGTTCGGGCATTCATTAGATTTATGCCCTGGTTGAAAGCATAGAAAGCACGTCAAAGTTGTTGGCCGGCCATAGGAATTTTCTCTGGCAGGACCTTTCATTTTGTGTTGCAATTTGTTGTCACCTGTTGGCGGAGGTAACGTGGTTGGGGAAACTTGTTTATGAGCTGATTTTGGGGTGTTGGTCTGAACAGAGACTTGACCCCGATTGTCTGAAGCAGTGAAGTCACTGAAATGCCGGCGCTGTTGGAATGAACAGGAAGGCCCTATTGATTTGCATTTCCGCCTTTAATGCCAAGTTGACAGCCTGTGACAAGGACCAAATAGAATTCAGCTCGAGCTTGTCTTGTATGGATTCTTTCAACCCCCCAATATACCGAGCTACTATTTGATTAGTGGTTTCATTAAGATTGTTGCGAGCACTAAGGCGGTATAATTCTTCTGTATAATTGCTCACACTTCGTTGCCCTTGCATACATTGTTGAAATTTCATGTAGATTAGTTGCTTGTAATCTGTCGGCAGGTAATGGTTCCTTAACAGCTGCTTCATCCTTGTCCACTGCCGAACATTGCCTTTCCCCTCTCGCTGCCGAGCCTGTAACAATTGCTGCCACCAAGCGCTAGCTCCGCCTCTCAAGCGGCATGCTACATATTTTACTTGTTTTTGTAGAGGAATATCCATATATTCAAAGAACGTCTCTACGGACCGTTCCCAATCTAGAAAATCCTCGATATGAAGTTTCCCATAAAAAAATGGAATATCCATTTTGACCTTAAATTCTCCGTAATGCCTTAGTGGTGCTTCATGACGATGACGCGGCGGAGGAAAATAATGGGGGATATCATCGTCGTCTGAATCAGACGCATTATCATGTTGCCGCACAACCACATCAACTTCAGAATCCGTCAACTCCGGAGCATCCTGGCGCATTTGTCGGTTGCCTCTTGCCCGTGGAGGGCCTGCCCGATGGGGCGGAGATGCTACTGGCGGTGGCAGTTGGACATTACTACCTCCAGCTTTGATACTCTGTAACTCCAAGCGTACCTTTGTGGAAAATCGACGGAACTCAAGTCTTGAGTTCCTCCAATTGCTTAATGATCTTGGACTGGATATCTCACACAGGGCTTTCGCCTTGATCTCCGTCAAGCGCGGGTTGTCTACTGCTTTTCACCATTAGTCGCGACCGAGCTCTAATACCAGATTGCTGTGGAAGCACCCAAGATGGAAGAAAAACAGAGAACAAAAACACAAATAATGCAACAGTAATCCTGTAACGAGTAGTATTAACTATCAAAGAGAATAATTTCCAAGGTGTTTCTTCATCCTCATATAACAGAGGGTAACTTTACTAAAAGCTAGTAAGCAAAGAGTAAAAGTGTGTGTACTAAGGTGCCAACTATAGTAATAACGGTAGTGGAGAAAAAAGCAGCAAAACAAAAACTGGTTCTCCACGGTGTAATAAGCCTGCGGAATACTCCCAATGAGAATGAGTCCACATTAGATCTGCTCTCTGCTTCTCGCCCCTTTAGTTTTATGTTTCATGCATGATGTGCGTACTGTTCCTAATGGTGCAATTGAACAGCACACAATGGAGGGGCATTGGTGATGCAGCTTTCATGTACCATTTGCCCAAGTCACAGTTGTTGAATAAATTTTATGCACAAAGCTTTTTTTGTGATTTTGCTTAGTTCTATTCATCCAGCATACCCGTATAAATCCTATATGAACTGTAAATTACTCGTGGAATGGAATTTTGTTCTAACATACAAAGATGAAATCATGGAGGAATTGTTCTCTTCTGATCTTAACAATACCGTGGAAGCTATGATAGCTGCTCCTTTAATTTTGTTGGCAGCTTTGGCAAGGAGAATTCAAATATGAAAAGTATTCATCTCCCCCATTCCAGCTTCTATTCTGCCTGTTGCTGGTAATGGAAACATCATTCTTGAGTTGGCTCCAACTGTCACGGTTTGTATTAATCTTAAACTGAACTTTCTTCCAGGAAAGAGATCTGCTCCCCCTTAATGCCTGATTTGGTTTCCTCTTAAAAATTGTGGCGATATTCTGTTCCCATTTTGGAACATAGGAAGAATTTGACTTCAGCTGCTCCTTTTGCTAGTGTTCCCACAGAGTACAAATTGTGTCCTATCAACTCTAGACTCAAATACAATAGGTTCCTTCTAGTTGACAACTGTTAACCTCTATACAAAGAAACAACCAGAACTCAGATCATAAAGTCCTCACAAAATGAGGGCGAAATCTCTGGGTAGTGTCTTATCTACAAACCCATCTGCCTTCCAAAATTTACCTCGGAACTTAGTTCATTAAAACTCCCTCGCCGAATAAGAAAAGCAAGCGGAGGCCGGGGCCGAATTTTCGGAGCCCACAACAACCTTAATGATCTCATAAGATGTCATTAGATGGTTGCTCCATTTTTTTCAGATATTGGATCGTTGAAGTTGTTCCCCTTAAGATTCTCCAACACGCCCACCTTACTGTCTTTCACTTTGCTCAATTCTGAGCAGACTAAGTGAAGTCTATATCATTAAAAAAAAAAATTGTGGGTCTAGAGATCCAATATCCTTCAATCCAAATCATGTTTTCCTAATCTCTTAGGTTTTGGGTCTGGAGGATTATATTCCCCAACCCTTCCACCGTGCTTAGTTCTTTCTTCTCTGGAGATTCTTATTGTGTTTTTTCCTTTTTAATAAACATTAGGACTTGGAATCAATGTTTATGGTTTTAGGATTTAAATTTAAAAGAAAGATGATTTGTGAGGGGGTCAATAAGTAGAAGCTGTATATTATTTGTTTTTTAATAATTTGATCTCTTTCTGGGCATTCTTATATCCGTTGGTGGCTCTAAAATATGGGGCCTATAAAAACTGTTGAAGGTTCAGTGGTGGAATTTGATAGGAAATACTCGTTTGCACAAGTAAACCTAACCCAAATCAAATACCTAAGCCAAGTAAACTGCTGTCCGCAGCAAGAACACAGCTCAAACAGTGAAAATACTGAGAGAAAACGTAGGGAGAAACGTAGAAAAACGATGCAAACGCTTTTATTTCAATAAAGGATGAAAAGCACTTGCAAGATACAACTTTCCTTCAATTCGAGAGGAAGGAAAAACTCTCCAACGATCTCCGGCAACGCCAAGAGCCCAAGAACAACAAACCCTAGATCTCCCAAGAAATTCAAAATCAAGATCCCCCTAATTCCCCTCATAACTCCCTATTAAAACAATCTAATACAAATTAAAAGCAAAAGGACTACTCTACCCTTCCTTCTCCCTCCAAAAACACTTAACCCATGTTTGAATTGCAAGTGGACCCCACTCCCTGGCTCCCTCTCTCTTCCGCGCGGCTCCTCTGCGTCCGTCGCGAATAGAACTGGACCGGCTGGGCCGGTCCAGGTAGAGCCGGTCCAAGCTGGACCGGCATAACAGAATTCATCTTAATTATGGAAATGTCCAGTCTTCTTAGATTGTTAGATTTTTTATCACTCTTTTACTTCAATCTGTTGATTTTATCAAAAAATTTATTTGAACCGTATCTGTGCTCTTCATTATAGAATGATAAGCAGCTTTTTAAGAATGGACTTTACAATATTGGTGCTTGATGATCTTCTGATTGGATTCTTTATGTTGACATCAATGATACCATTGCTTTTTGTAAAAGATTTGCTAATAGCAGGAAATTACCCTCTGATCTCTTTATATACTTTATCAAACTTATTCATTTTTATTGATCTTTCTCTGACGGGTCATAGATTTACTTGATCTAAATGAAATTTTTGCCAAGCTTGACATATATTTTCTCCCCTTAATGAGATAGCATTTTTTTCTAACGGTGGCTAAAAAACATTGAATAATTTATCATTTGAACACTATCTAGTTATCTTCTATTCTAATCTTGCTCCTATTTTCAAATCGAGATTATTTAGTTTTGAAAAGTATTGGTTTAAAAATTTGGTTATTTCCTAGCGGAAATATTTCCTTATTAATGTGGAGATGATACGAAGCATTTGGTGTCTAAACTTTGATATTGATTAGAAGGCTTAAGTTTTGGAAAAGACAACATCATGCTTTAGATGTGTAGTGATAAGAAATTAATTTTGGGAAACGTGTAATTTTATTGAGATTATTTCCTTTGAAAATTACTAACTAGAGGGGATAAAAAATAAGTTCATTCATTAAACCAAAGTGAATAAACATGTTATTTCTGATCAACCATTCATTATTTTCTTGCATTTTTTTTTTCTTACTACGAAAGCTTATAGCAATAATTGAGAGGCCTTCAACTCTCTTGTTAACTTTAGTAAGTTCTATTTTCAAGATTATTCTTATTCTGTTTTCTAGATGAAATCAAAATGACTATTTTTTGTCTTAATGATTTCTCTTATGTTTTTTTTTTAATCAAATTGTGAGAAATTATACAATCTAATTTGGCATTTATGTTTGAAGATATTTATTTGGGCAAAGCCTCCTTTGCTGAATAGAGTTCAATTTTCATTTGTCCGGTTCCTAAAAGAGAAAACAATTCGGTTAATGGAGCTTTCAAAAGTCTCACAACTGCTTGTTAACAAATTCAAAGGTTTTCTGCTCAAAGTGCTTGTTGTCTCTCATGTTGCTTAAATAGAGGGAATTCGACCTATCGATTATATTATTGTTGCCCATGTATTGAGTCACTGTACTATCAAAAATAATGAGAATGTCAATTTTGAAATAGATTTGAAATGGCTTTTGATAGTTGCATGTGAGATTTTCTTTGTACTATTATAGATTGTTTCTTTCCTTTGAAATTCATCTCCTATAATATAGATTCAATGTCCCATTCAACTTCTCTGATCAATGTCTTAGCAATTAATTTAATGTTTTAAGGTTCTTAGGAAATGATACCCCATTTCTTCATTTCTTTTCATTATTATTACAAAAGTTTTGGGCTTGGAATCAATTACCCAAATCCTCTCTTATTTACTTTGATAAAGAACATGGTTTGGGTATTTTTCTTACTTTGATGGTGGTCAAAATCGTATCAAATAGAAAAATATTTATGACAAATCAGTGAATCTTTATTTATTTTTTTCTTTGTTTTATCGTGTAGCACTTCCAAGCAATGTTGCGATGCATGAAGTTATGGGCCCTAAGACGTGGACTTTATTCTAATGTGAGTATCGAACTTCTATGTTTTTTCTAAAATCTATTTAGATTGAGCATGCAATAAAAGTTTTACCCTTGCAGTTACTTGGATTCTTTGGGGGGATTCATCTTGCAATACTGGCAGCTTTTGTTTGCCAAAGATATCCTAATGCTAGTATAAGTGCTCTCATAACATTGTTCTTTGAGACGTTTTCTAATTGGCCATGGCCAAAGCCAGTTTTTCTACAAGACCAATCAATACCATCAAAGAATCCTGATGAGCGCTACTTTATGCCCATCCTGATGCCTTGCAGTCCATTTGATTGGTGTAATTCCAACATAACAAGAGGCACATTCAGGAAAATTATGAAAGAAATTAAGCGTGGTTATGACATCACAAAGGTGAACTTCCTGTTTTCTACATGCAGACTATTTTGATTGTATTTTTCACTTAGGTTTTATTGCTTATGAAAGCGTTGTTCCATTAATGCGTTTAGTTTATTTGTCCCTGTTTAATTTTGTGGTCAGCAAGTTGTTAGACCGGTCCCTAGGGGATCGGTTCTTGTTTATTTAAGGAGGGGCGGCGGCAAAAAGAGAGAGAGGAGTGGGGTCCACTAAAACTTCAAATTCAAACTCTTTGGACCGGTTCTTGTTTATTTAAGGAGGGGTGGCGGCAGAGAGAGAGAGTGGGGTCCACTAAAACTTCAAATTCAAATTCTTTGGAGGGAAAGGAGGGGCGGCAAAGGCTCCTTAGTCATTGTATGCTTTAAATAGGATGAGGGAATTAGGTTTAGGGTTATATTTTGATTATTGGGTTCTTGTGAGAGCTTTTTCTTGGTGTCTTCTGCTGTAGATTCGTCTAGAGAGTGGGAGAGAACCATCCTCCTCTCAAATTGAGGATCAATTGTATCTTTGCTTTCGTCGTTTCTGTTAGTTCTCTCTCGTGAAATCAAATTATTGTTTGGAGGGGTTTCCTTCAGATTTTGTGTGAATCATTTGTTGTTTTTCTCTATCTTTTTTAGGGTTTACTTGAAATATTATAGTATTTCCTATCGGCCAAATTTTCGGAACTAGCATGGTTGAAGTCAAATTTATGGGAAAAAAGTAATTCCGAAATAATTTTAAAAGGAGCAAATGTGCTGAACCATCTGGCGTAATATAAGAATACGCTTTCTTGATCAGCACATTCAAAGAATGCACCGAACTGTTCAGCGCATTCTTAGAATGCGCGTAACAGTTCGACGCATTCTTTGAATGCGTCTAATAGGTTTGAGTTTCACACATTTCACGTGAGTTTGGCTGCAGCAAAATGAATTTTCATGCATTCATGTAATGATTGTGATGTTTGAAGTTATGATATGCCAATGATAAATTTTTGTTTGAGAAATGAAAATATTTTATTGTTGGGTTTCTTTATTATTTATAGTCTTTTGATTTTTTTTAAACATATTATCTTACCATAGTTATTATTAATAATAATTAAAATAAAATTTTGAATTTTCTATAACTTTTTCTATTTGTTTTTTCATGAGTGACAATTTATTTTCATATGATAATTTTCGCTTATTATCATATTTTTTTAAATTAATTTATGAAAATGTTATAATTTTAATAGTAAATTTTTTTATATAAGTTTTTATGTTTAAATAATTTTGAATGAATGGATTAATAATTGGAGAATAATAATTTTAAATATAGGTATTTATAACTTAATTGAAATATTTATGAAATATAAGTTGAATTATAATATAATATATAAAGATAAATAAGATATAATTAAATTAAAATTTTTAAACAGAAAAATAATAAAGATTTAAAGAGAGTATATATTATAATTTATTTTATTTATAATTAAATTTGTAAATAATTTGTTTTTGGATAAAATAAAAAAGTCCATTTATGGAATACATTATTTTTCATAAAATAAATAAAATGAGTAAATTAAATAATTGAAGAAAATAGTATAGTATTAGTAATTATAAATAAATGTAAATAATTTAAAATTTTGATTTTAAAATTATTAAATAATATAAATATTTAATTTAGTAGATTGTATTTAATTTAAAATTTCACTAAAACTTTCTTTGTTGAAATATAATAAGACCGACTCAGAGGTTTTTAAGATAATTAACATCATATTCATACATATCAAATAATACTCCATTCATATATATCAATACACACCCTTGTCATATCTTAAGCACATGTCGTACACGAGCTTGAAGTTGTGTTTGTGTTGGATGGACAACATTTGAATTGGAACATAAATCCGTGTTGAAGTTGGTTCCAATCTTCGTCATTTAAAAAAAAATTTTCCTTTCTATCTTGAGAATCTTGCATCAGCATTTTATAGTTGTCTAAAAGTCATTTATCTTCTTTAGGGCACCAATAATGGTATAAAATACCATGATCTATATCAAATATCGACCTTCCCATCCCCGGCTTAAATATACATTCTTTGTCACGACCAAGTTCTCGAATACGCCCCTTCAAAAAATTTAATGATACGAGGTGGCCCCCCATATTGTAAAATTTATTTTGTAGCAATTTCCAACCAACATCTCGAAGTTGAAAGCCATACCTATATTGTCTTAATTTCATAACATCATCATTTTCGTATCATAAGATGACATCCTCGTTTTCCCCCAAGTATGCATAACATTTCTAAAAATTCCATTCATTATTCCTTTTGCTTCTGGGATCTCATCTGTACTGTAAGCCAAACTTTCATGTAAATGACTACTTCCTTCTTCAATCAGTTGCTGCGTCAATGCGCCTCTTATTGTTTCAATGATAGAAGTGTACATTTTGTAGTAATGAAGTTCTTCTTCCTTAACAAATGTATTCCTATGTAACATGGAAAAAAAGATGATGTGAAATGACTAAAAAATTATGGATTTTATAAATAAAAATAATGTATACTAATACATATTGAATATTAAGTTATAGTTAAAATAAGATAATAATATAATAATTAATATAATACTTTATTATTAAACTTTAATCATTATGTTAGAGTATTATTGTAATTTTTATTAATTAGTTGATGTGATACTTTAATCATTATGGATTTTATGTTATATTTTATAATATCAGATCAACTAATTAATAAAAATTAGAATAGTACTCTAACATAATGATTAAAGTTTAATAATAAAGTACTACATTAAGTATTATATTTCTATCTTATTTTAACTATAACTTAATATCCAATATGTATTAGTATACGTTATTTTTATTTATAAAATCCATAATTTTTTTAGTTATTTTACATCATCTTTTTTTTTTCATGTTATATAGGAATACATTTGTTAAGGAAGAAAAAACTTCATTACTACAAAATGTACTCTTCTATCATTAAAACAATAAGAGGCGCATCGACGCAGCAACTGATTGAAGAAAGAAGTAGTCGTTTACATGAAAGTTTGGCTTATATTATAGATGAGATCCTAGAAGCAAAAACAATAACGAATGAAATTTCTAGATGTGTTATGCATACTTGGGGGGAAGACGAGGATGTCATCCTATGGCATGAAAATGATGATGTTATGAAATTAAGGTAATATAAACCTGACTTTCAACTTCGAGATGTTGGTTAGAAATTGCTACAGGATAAATTTTGCAACATGGAGACCACCTCATATCATTAAATTTTCTAAAGGGGCTCCAACACGGATTTATGTTCCATTTCAAATGTTGTCCAATACAAACACAACTTCAAGCTCGTGTATGACATGTGTTTAGGATATGACAAGGGTGTGTATTGATATGTATAACAAGAGTATTATTTGATATGTATGATTATGCTGCTAATTATCTTAAAAATCTCTAAGTTGATTTTATTACATTTTATGATTTTAACAAAGAAAGTTTTAGTGAAATTTTAAATTCAATTCAATCTACTAAATTAAATATTTCTATTATTTAATAATTTTAAAATCAAAATTTTAAATTATTTAATAAAAAGTTTTACTATTAAAATTATAACATTTTTATAAATTAATTTTTTTAAAAAAAGTACGATAATGAGCGAATATTATCATACAAAAAATAAATTGTCACTCATGAAAAAAACAAATAGAAAAAATTATAGAAAATTTGTAATTTTATTATTATTATTATTATTAATAACTACGATAAGATAATATATTAAAAAAAATCAAAAGGCTATAAACAATAAAGAAACCCAACAATAAAATATTTTTCTTTCTCAAACAAAAATGTATCATTGACATATCATAACTTCAAACATCACAATCATTACATGAATGTACGAAAACTCATTTTGCTATAGCCAAACTCACGTGAAATGCGCGAAACTCAAACCTGTTAGGCGCATTCAAAGAATGCGCCAAACTTTAATGCGCCAAACAGGTACGCGCATTCTAAGAATGCGCTGAACAGTTCAATGCTCCGATCAAGAAAGCGTATTCTTATATTACACCAGATGGTTCATCGCGTTTGCTCCTTTTAAAATTATTTCGGATTTATGCTTTTTCCCCTAAATTTGGCTTCAACCATGTTGGTTTCGAAAATTTGGCCTTAAAGATATGGACTTGTGTGATTTTAAGTAGCCTACATCTTAGGGTAGAGGATATTTACTCTACTTATACTCCATTTCCTGGAATGGTGTAAATATAGTTTCTTTTTTTAAGGGAAAGCTGGAGCTGCATAGCTCGAAGTTGAAATTCTTGTTTGGGCTCTAAAAAACGAGTCATCTTTTGCTAAGACGAAGCTATTCCAGGATGTTGATTGTTGAACTATTATCGATTTTATATACAGATGTTGCTTTTGTTTAGTTTTACTTCCGTGTAAATATCAACGTTACATAACCTAATTAGGCACAATATTGAACGAAGTAGGAGATCTTACCTTATTGAGATTACCACAGAAACCCATCATTTATATATGCTCATTATATTTGATTGTTATTAGCTTATATGCAATTGCTGCAATAAAAACTCACAATAGTTGGGGGCTAGGAGTACAATCATGAGACCCAGAATTTCTCCACATTGTATAAGTAGGGCTTTGAATACACATTGATTGCAGGGGGTTGTAGCTTTGAGTTTTTCCATGCTAGGATAGGCTACTACATGAATCCATATTGATGCTAGCAGCATGTGGTTTCAATTCTCTTACTTTTGCTTAACGATCGTTAGGCAATGCCATGATGCACTCTCTTTCTTAGTTCTTGCTCCATGATAGATCTGATATCTCTGTTGGTTTAAGGTGGGGCTGCTTGGTTGGAGGAAAAGTAAATGCAAAGCATAGAAAATGCTTTGCTTTTTTCACTTTTATGTGTTTGGTTGGTTATCGGGTAAAGTAAAGTAAATTCATAATGCATTCTGAACTCCCCGCGGTTGTGCATTTTCGGCTTAGAGTGAACCCGCTCAAAACTGAATGAAAAAGGAATTTCGCCGGTGCAAAAGAAAGAGGTGTATGCAAGAATCAGAGAAGATAGACGAAAGGGAGGCCGGACGGTGCAGATTCACGTGTGGGAAGAGCTGTGGATGTGCAGCTTCGGGTCTCGTTCACGTGAGACGAGCGAAGGCGAGACGAGAGCCATTAGTGTGTGGAGCAGGCGGAGGCGGGTTCGCTTGTGTAAGAAGGATGGAGGCAAGACCAGAGCATTTATGCGTGGAGCAGGTGGAGGCAGAAGGGAGCGGTTGTGCATGGAGTAAGCAGAGGCGAGTTTTCTCACATGTGTGGGAGTCCGACGGTACAGGTGAAGATGGGTGTTGGGTCAGAGAACGACGCAGGAGACGTGTACAGGTAGTTTACTCCGAGGTATGCCTTTCCACTTTTGGTTGATTTGTCCACTCCATGTAGGAACTTGGAGCTACAGGATGGTCAGACCACCTCGGGCGGGAACCCGGAGCCGCAAATGTGTCTTATGTTGGGGAAATGAGCTGATTTTACTTTACTCTGCATGCACTCAACCAAATAGAAAAAATTGTTCCCTTACATTCACTTTACAGACAACTAAAAACCCTCAAAGTATTTACTCTATTCTGCATTTATTTTACAGCTAACCAAATAACCCTTAAGGCGAAATATCTACATTCATAAATAATTGACATTAATTCACTTAACCTTGTTCTTTTGCACCGTGAATTTTTATTAAATTTCTGATTTCTTTTCCAAGAACTGCGTTATTTGCTATTTTTCTTTCTGTTAGCTTATCATTAATAATGCTAAATATGATTTTCTGGCTTATTGCAGGACCAGGGGAGGCTAGATTTCCAATGGTCTCATCTTTTTAACCATTTCCCATTCACTGAGAGTTATAACTATTTTGTTAGGATTTGCCTTATTGCTCCAGATCATGATGAGCTGCAGGACTGGGCAGGCTGGGTTAAGTCCCGATTACCCGGCCTTCTTCTCAAGGTTATGTTTTTACTAATTCTTGATTTGATTTTGGTTTCATTTGCATAATTTTATCCCAATTATTTACTACGGTGATTCATACCTATTCTCTCTTTTATGTAACTTTGTAACCCTAAAATCTTTTTAGTTGTAATTCAGCTAGAGAGGGAGCATGGATTCTGTGACCCAAACCCTAAAGAATATGTAGATTCCAACGTGGATAACCCTAATGTTGTTTTCTACTGGGGCTTATCATCTCTGGGCCGTGCTGGCTTTGATCTCAGCTCTATCAAGGAGGAATTCATGAAAAGCATCAACAAAGAAGAACACAGTGGGTATCAAAACACAAAATGTAAATTGGAGTTGTCTATTCTACAAACCTCCCAGCTTCCCAAGGATCTTGACCTCAACTATGGAAGTGAAAAGAGAACAAAAGCTTGCTGGAGAATTATGGATTACTACAATCAACACAGAAAACCTGCATATTCTCAGTACATTCCCAGTTACTTCATTGGTTATGTGGCCTCAAGTGGTGATCAGTTAAGTCCTATCGGTTAAGGCTTCGTTTGGGACAGCTTTCATACTATTTTTTAAAACGGTTTTCTAGTATAAAATTTTCAAATTCAAGAAATTTTTATATTAAAAGCTATTTTAAAAAGCAAGAAGAAAGCCGACCTAAACGAAGCCTAAGAAGCAATGAAGCTTATTTCTTGCTTGTTTGGTCAGTTAAGAAACTGTGAAGTTTCCAGGGCCTTAAACGTGAGTTCATTTATCTTGCTATGATTGGTATGTGGTCGGGTGGCTTTGCCAATTTTGGGCTTTGTATAGGGACGATGAGTGCTTCAGATTAAGCAGAGCATTCGCTCTATAGCATTAAGAATTGTACATTTTTGCATGTAACTAAAATGGATATTTTGGCATTTTATAATTTGTATTCAGCATGTCTCTGATGATGAAATTAAAAGTGCTGTATTTTCTGGCACCTCTTCTTCTGCGACAGGACCTGATGGCTTTAATTTTCATTTTTACAAATCTGACTGGCATATTTTAGCTCCCTCTCTTTGCAAGGCTATCCGTTCATTTTTCCTCAAGGGTTACCTCCCTAGTGGAGGTAAAGCAACAACCCTTGCTTTAATTCCTAAAACTAATCATGCTACTACTTTATCAGACTGTAGGCTAATTGTTCTTTGCAATGTTTTATATAAGATTGTTGCTAAGACTTTAGCGAATAGAATGAAGCCTCTTATGCTTGTGATAGTAAAGGATAACGAAGCTAGTTTTGTTAAATCAAGAATTTTTACTGATAATATTATTCTTGTTAATGAGATTCTTTAATATGCTCGTATAAAGACAAATAGTAGCTATTTTTGTGTAAAATTGGATATTCGTAAAACATTTGACACTGTCTCAAGAGACTTCCTTATGGCAAGATTAGCACAAAAAATATTTCCTAGCACCTTCATTCATTGTGTTAAAGCATGCATCTCTAATGTTAATTTTTTCATCCTCCTTAACGGAACCTTGGAGGGCTATTTTTTTTCTTATTGAGGTTTGTGACCTAGATGCCCCCTCAGTCCCTATCTTTTTTTGTATTGTAATGGATGCTTTCTCAATTTTGATTGATGATGGTGATTTTCAAGGTTTTGCAGAGGATGGGTTTTGTATCACTCACCTGTTATATGCTGATAACCTCATGGTCTTTGATAATGCAGATATTCCTAATTGCAACAAACTTTATCAGCATCTCAATACCTTTGCTAAGGCATCTGAGCTTTTCATCAACTATAATAAAAGCTCGGTTATCCTCCCTAACTCTGAGCTTAACATATCATCTATTTGTTCTGCTTTATCTATTTATAATGTTAGCAGTAAAATCTTATATTTGGGAATTCCTTTATCTTTTAAAAGACAGAACATTGCGGACTTCATGCCTCTTGTTGAAAGGATTACTCGTAAGCTATCGGGTTGGAAGGCCAATCTCCTATCTTTTGTCGGTCGATTACAATTTCTTAAATTTACTATGCTTATTCTATAGCTTACTGGATTAGAGGGTTCATTTTACCTAAAACGATCATTAAGTATATCAGGAAGTTATCTTCTAAATTCTTGTTTTTTTGTGATGTTGAGGCTACTCGTAAACTGCATTTGGTGTTCTGGGATAACATTTGTAAGCCTAAGCATTTGGGGGGATTGGGTTTGCATTCTCTGGTGGCTCTGCAATTTGGTTTTAATTGCTCGATTATTAGTAAGATGTACAATTATAACTCCCCTCTTTCTCTATGACTCAATTCAAGATATACTTCACCTTGGCGCCCTGCTCTAGTGCATGTTACGAAATTCTAGAAATATGTTTGTAACACTACTGCTATTGCAAAGCCTTTTTTAAGTCTAGGACTACTCCTTATGCTCCTATTGCTTTCTTTTGGGATCACTGGTGTAATGTGGATGGGCTATCTACTTAATTTTCTAGTAATTTGAATACTTCCGTTAGTGATTTCATCATCGGGATGTGTGGGATTTGCCTGTTAATTTGGATCCTGCTGTTGCTAATGCTATTCTCTCTGTACCTATTTATGCAAACTCTACAAATTGTTTGATGTGGGGTAACACTAACAAGGGCTCTTTTGGAGTCTATGTTAAGGAATATTACAAATATTTTCATGGGTGCTATTGGGCAAAACACATTTGGCACAAACGTAATGCTTTACGCTTCTGTCTTTGGATGGATTAAAAACTGCTGAAGCTCTTCATAAATGCAATATTCTGATTGATTCAAATTGCCAACTATGCCATATTGGTTATGAAAGCATGGCTCACCTTTTCTTTTAGTTCAACTACTCCTTTTCTATTATATCAAATTTGATACTAGGGGTTGATTCTTTGTTTTTAAGACATAATGTTGCTCAATTGTTGGAATGGATTAGTGATCAGGAGAACTTTTCTTCTGAAGAGAAAAGAGCTTTTCTATCAACTTGCTTTGCAATTTATTTCATACGGCGAGAGAGATATAATAAGTGTTTTGGTTTGAATGCCAGCAGCTATGTTACCATCACTCACAAGATTAAGAATAATGTTTTTGCAAAAGTTTATAAGTGGAGAAACGGGATCGCTTTGCTGGATTTGCTATAATTCCATCTTTGTTGCTGGAGTTCTATATGTGGCCACCTCCTGCTTCTGTTTTATCGGGATTTTTGCGGATGAGCATGGGACGATGATGTCCACTCGTATTATGGCAATACCTTTGGATGGTCTTCAGGCAACCAGGGTATTTTTCTCTCGAACTCTTTTTGATGATTAAGTTCCGGCTCTAGTTGCCTTCTGTTCCTTTTTGTTGTGATGTTCCTGGAGATGATTATGTATTTTTGTCTGTTTTGGACTGTTTTTGAGCTTCGCCCTCTTTTTTGTGGAGATTTCTGATTTTACTTGTGAGTTTTCTTTCACTTAATATGTGGGCTTTGTCCAAATTTCTCCCGAAAAAAATTGCTAAATTATTTTGGCTTTAAAATATTAAGATATGATATGTGAGTTGTTGTATATGCATCATGAGATTTGAGCTTTTTTTGGGACATATTTCTTATTATTTTTTGAAGTGATTTTTTAATACAAAAATTTTTAGTTCAAGAAATTTTTTATATTAGAAAGATATTTTAGAAAGCAATAAGTCACTGTTTTTTTGCTATTTAAATATATATATATATATATATATATATATAATAAAAAGCTGTCATCCACTATCGCTGGTCGTTGTCACCGCATTGCCCTCTTACGTCGCCCGATTGCCACCCCGGGTACAACCATTTTTCCTTTTACATTGCATTCACTTTACTTCAAATAAAAAAAAAAAAGTAAACTCACACATTCCTTCTAGATTCATCTAAAAAACTCCAAAATATTCATCTTCTCGTGCGTTCTTTTTCAAGCAACCAAACAACTCCTTAATGATTTATCTTATTTTGTATCGATTTTAGTTTGTCTATTGTTTTAAAAATATTGTGTATAATGTTAGTGTTATAGATGAGAAAAAAAATATCAAAGTATCTTGATATGTTTTGTTTCAAAATATGATTAACTTTATTATGTGTTTGCAAAATCATATGATAATTTGATCCCATGATATCAAATAGTTCTAGAATATATTTCAAATTTCTAGAAGTTTCAAATTTAGAGTATTAAAGGAAATCAAAAGGTGAACAGAGTTCATCATGTGAAGGCTCCACTTGAGTTGTTGCATAACATCAAATTAACCTCAAAAGGAATAATTGGTTTATTTTAATGATTTTTTTAGTGTTTTTATATGATTTTAAATGACATTAATATTTTCAAGGGTTAATGATTTAAAAAATATTATAGATTAAGGATAGGTGCTATCAAAACTTAAACTCAATTTTTAAAGAACTTTTAAAATTTTTAAAGATTATTAATATTTTTCCTATTTTAGAATTTTATCGAATTTTCAAATATTTATGAGATTAAGATTTAAGACCTTAAAATATCCCTAGGGCTCATGGATCTTGTCCAAGGGCTAAATTGCTTTGCAATACTTGTGTTTTTAGCATATTTTGGAACATTTGAACTTGATTTAAACTTCTTTTTTTCAAAAATTTAAATGTTTTTAAATGATTTTTAAAATAGAAAATTAGGGTTTAAAAATTATTAATGAGATTAAACATCCTTCAAAGACTCTTATCCTTTTATCAAAGGTTTCCTAAAAATTCATCTATGAATTTTTTTGTTGCAAAATTAAATTTTGCATAAATTTCTTATGATTTATACAAATTGATAACTTAACATTTACTCTCTAAAAATTATAGCAATTTTTTGTTTGAGTATATTTTGGTCTATTGTACTTTTAATGTATCAGATTTGACCTATATTAAGAAATATAAATATAGATAAAAAAAGCCTTGGTCAGGAAGTATTAGAAATAATCTTTGTCATTAGATTAAAATAAGAATTTGACTCCTAATAGGATACAGTTAAGAAAAATGATCCATGTACCTGATCATACGTAGTGGGATAAAAACTTAATGTTGATATTTGTTGTTCTGCCTTTTTAGAATTTTTTTTGAGGATACATATTTTATGTTAGTTATTAAATGCCTCAAAATATTCTGTTAATTTGCAAAAAATTCTATCAAAACACACTCATTAAGCTAAATTGACCTTAAAATCTCGATCCTTCGCTCTAGCCTTATTGAATAATATATATCTTGAGCTCATCTTTCAAATGACTAAACTCCAAGCCTAATTTGAATAAAAGATACTCATCACATAAATATTAATTACATAAACTCATGCAAATACTCATCACTATTTCATAAGATATCTCTTATTGTTAAAATCTTATAATCTTCTTTTCTTTAATGGTAAAAAAAATTGATATTTTTAATATATATTAATATATTATTAAATTATTTTAATTAGGTATTATAATATTTTTTAATTTTAAAATTTGCATGTAAAATTGTTTCATCTGTTTATGTTGTGGGCCTGTGGCCCTTGTTAGCTATTTGCAAAATTTTTTTTAACAAACAAGCTTTTTTTATTAATCCGCAAATCTACCATCCAGCGGCGGTGTCTTTCACTTCAATGGCTTTGATAATACATTGCTGGAGGCGACTTGCCGCCACCGGTCGCCGACCAGCGGCGGATATTAATCCGCTTCTCTACCCTTCCGCTTCTAGATTCTACTACACACCGCCGTACTTGAGTAAACTAATATTTTCTTTTTGCAATCTGTAGCAATTAGGGTTTTGCTAGGGTTTTGATTCAGTTTTGTTTTTCTCCCATTTCTTGTTAATCCTCCGTTTGTATGGTGGTGTTGGAACAGTAAAGGTGGGGATTCCTGATTTTCTTAATAGCGTGGGGAATGGGGTGGAGGCGCACGCTGCGAAGTTGGAGACAGAGATTGGAGACTTCAACAAGCTTCTTGTTACGAGGACGCTTCGCCTCAAGAAGCTCGGCATTCCTTGCAAACACGTATTTCCTTACTCTTCTATGTTCTTTTCTGTAAAGCTTTTGCATGCCTTTGCGCTGATTGTTTTCTCCAGTGAACCCTAGACAAATGAGTTACTATTTAGAAGTAATTTGCTAAAATTTTCATGTTCTGTGTAGTTGTAGAAGGTTTTGCGTATGATGAAAGATGTTTTCCGTCAGTGTTCCAAGAGGATGAGATAGGGCATCAATTTTTAGATTTTTTCGTACAGTACACTCTCTTATCCTTTGCACTGAGAAACCAACACTAAGCGTATAGTAGGATCCATTCGAAGAGCTTAGTGGCAATGTCTCGATTCAACAGCAGACTTTCAATCATTTTTAGCACTCTTGTTTGACTGTGCTTGCTTAGTTCAGTGACTGGAAGAGGGATGTAATCTTAATTTTTTTTCTTCTTTTATTTTCTTAATTGATGCAGAGGAAGCTGATATTGAAATATACACATAAGTATAGGATGGGACTATGGAAGCCTTGAGCGGACCATCAAAAGGCTTAATCAGGCTTGACATCCAGATTGTAGCATCCAACGTATCAATAGTTTTTCATAATTTTTATTTTTAAAAGAAGCGGCTTTCTAATAGCATGTATTATAATTTTGTATAAGGAATTAGAGTCCTTTTTTCTTGTGGAAGGAAGTAAGATTGTTTGTCTATTTATTTTTATTTGTACTAACTCCTATCTTTATGGATGCTAAATGCTCAGAGGTTAAGTTTGTAATGATGAGATTGATTTTTCTCATTATTTTTCTTGTTTTAAAAGGATGCATCTATGCATTTCAACCATCCATACCTTTTAATGCTAGATGCACTATAATTAAATTTATAATTCTCGTCAGCCCTTCTAAGTTGTATACATGTATGGCCATAATTCTTATAAATGTTATTATGTACTTTTATTTTTGGAGGGGATTTTGAATTGTTCCCCTTCCCTTTTTGAAGATGGTGGGTCTACCTACTGAGCTTGTGCTCATTTAGTCATGCACTAGCCAAAGACTTACTATTTTTACTGAAGTTCTAAATTCCCTATTTTGAAAAATGCTTTGGCACATATTGATGCCAGCTAAGTTCAATTCAAAGATGTTGCATCATTCAACTGCACCTAATTTCTACTTCCACGAATTGAAGCCTATGTGGTGATGGGAAGGAAGATGTGAAAGATCTAAAATCTACAATGAATTAAGAGAAAAGGAAGTGACTAGAGAAGCTGAGGAAGAGACTATAGGAGAAGGATAAATAGGCCAGCTAGCTAGTCAAAGAGGAAGATAGGAGAGGAGGAGAGTGTTATATTGCATATTTGTACAAGCAATCATTATTTTCAACTTGAATATCCTTCTTCCTACAACTGATCCTTATTTATCGAGTGAAAGGAGGGAAATATTCTTGACAAAGCCCAAGATTTCCCTAGCTTTTCATATTCCATTCATATTCAAACCTATTAACATATCCATATTCAAATCTTCCACCATATCCATATTCAGACCTCTTTCCATGAAATAAAATTATATAATTGTTGAAATTCACATGAAATGACAATGACATATGCTAGTGAAAACAAAGTCAGATTTGGAACCAGGTTGGGTAAATCTGTGGGCACTTCTTTGTTTTGCATCATAGCTTTCTAGGATAAAAAGAATAACGAGTTAGCACGATGTTACCCTTCTAGGAGATGTGGTTCAATACCATATCGCTAGTCTTGTGAGATCCTTGAGTCATCATCAAGTCGATGATCTCTCCATCGAATGAAGTAGAATTGTTGTCCAATTGGACTAGTTGTAATTTCATCCATGAGGTCTACCAGACAATACGTGAAAAAGAAGTAGGAATTGCAGAAAATATAGGAATAAGAGACATATTTATCATAGTAGAACTTCACATGCAAAGATACTTTCTAGTAATGTCGGATGCTCGAATGCCCCTTATAAGGTAAAATATCTTTTATATTGAAAACATGACTAATATTAAAATCTTGAGGTAGTTAAATTAAATATGCATTATATCCCATTTTACTTGTGTGGAGCTTTTCAATTGTTTGCGTGGGAAGCATTTATGTTGAATGCTCAAAAGAACATAATATCCTTCATTTAAGTTTTGGTTGCTTATGTGAGCATCTGTGATTGTGTTTCTCAGCAATATGCATTATAATATCAGCCTGACGGTTATGCATTTGCTAAGCTAAGGATGCAACAGAAAAATAAGTATGATGATTGAAATGGTAATGCCATGAAATCTATAAGGTTTTTTGTGCTCATATTAACCAGTGCAAACGGTGAATTGCACAACATACAATTGAGATAATGGGATATTATAGATAAATTCAATATTAAGTAAGATTAAACCCCAATTGCCCAAGTTATCACCAGTAATACATCTTATTAAGCTACTGAAGCTACAATTTATAGCTTTAGTTTACTTATTAGTTTGTAGATGAAAAGCAGAAGAAAATTTTAATTTGGTTCCAAATAGTTTGTACAGTGTTTTCCAAAAAGTCCCATAAATCTTATATCTCTAACATAGATAATAGAAGATGAAAAATAATGGGACCAAATAACCTCTTTAAAGAAAGGTTGTCTAATATTAGATGCATAAGTGAGCCACTTTTTAGAATCGGCCAACAATTACAAAATATGGAATCATGACTATGAGTCATTTGAGGTTATGCCCAGAACAAAATATATGCTTTAATTCTTGCCGTGAGGAATAAGTAATCACAAGAGGTTTATAGAACCGTGTAGGTTGTCTGACAACCTTGCAATGCAATCAAAGTGTGATATTGTATGATGATGGGAACAATATCATGCTTGATAGATGCAATCAAACCATTCTTCAGAGAGGTAGATTGTCTTGTCTCAGCCAACATGCCCTGCAAGCCTACTAGAATGAAATTCTCAAACAAGGAAATCGCATAGAGAAGTATTGATAATACATAATAAGTAGCCTTGTAAATAAATCCATCATGTAAGAGGCAAACAAATAAATGAGGGCGGGGCTGGACATTTGAAGGCTAAGGCTAAGGAGATTTTTTTTATTGGTAAGGTAATGTAATTGCAACTGATCGAAATTAGGTATTGAAATATTTGTAACAGATAGAAGGGAATGCAAACGATTGAGGGTGTCAACAACTTTGTTATGCACACCGACTCGGTGGCACAACATGAATAGTACTTTTGAAGAAAAATTACATATTTAGCATAATGTGTACTAAGTTTACTTTTTGAGTGAATGTACCTTAGGGTTTCATGATTTGAATGGAGGACAAACTCCTATATGGCTATATCAATAGATAACGATGGCCATGATAAAGTGCTACAACAACAATTTATAATTCTTTGTCAAATATAGAATATCTTTGGTTTGCCTCATTTAATATTTCAATATAATTGGCAATGGCGTGGTTAGCCTAGCTAAAAACATTGACAATTACATACTTGAGGCTGTTAGACCGGTCAAGCCGGTCCACGCGGGACCGGCCCAGGCGGAGACGGGCGGAATTTCTCTGCCTCTTCCGTCAGCCGCACGCACGCGAGGCTTGAGAGCTCCTTTTAGGAAGGTTTTTGAATGGATTCTAGGAGGGAAATTGAATGTAGGGATTGTTTAGGGATTTCCTTTTGATTTGTATGCATTAAATAGTTGATTTTCCTAGGGTTTGAGTATCTTGAATTGGGCTGAAATTTGAGATCTCTTAGATTTAGGGTTTCTTTGGGCTCTAGCGGCGTCTAGAGATTTGGGAGAGATCGATCCTCCTCTCGAATTGAGGATCAATTGTATATTTTCTGTTTTCTTCTTCTTCTAGTGAAATACAAGCTTCTACTTGTGTTTTTCTCTACGTTTTCCCGGTTTCCTGCTGTTTTTCTGCTGTGGACAGCAGTTTTGCTGTTGAATTTTCACTGGTTTGGGTTAGGATTGCTTGCGAACTCAAGTATTACCTTAGGGTTACCTGTGAACTCAAGTATTTCCTATCAAATTGGTATCAGAGCGTCGATTTGGGACCACCGGCAGATGAAATTCTGAAATTTCAGCAAGTTTATCGTTTCCGGAAGAAGATTTTTTGGGATCCGTTAGAAGAATGATGGCCGGAAAGAAGGTGGAAGTTTTGGAAGGCGAAATCGGACAATTGAAATCCGATTTGGAGGGAAGATTTTTCGATTTCCAAAATCAAATCACCTCCAACAATGAAAGGTTGGAGGGGAAGTTCGCCGTGATGGAAGAGATGATGAAGAAATTACTTGAAATGAAGACCAATCAAGCGACATCGGAAGTACGAGAGAACACCGACGACCATGGCATGGGAGGAAATCCGAACCCCTTGAGGGGGAGGAGAAATTCGGAGGTGGAGATCCTGGAGGAGGAAAACGACATGACCCCTCTAGAACCACTTTCTAGAGAGAATATGAGTAGGGATACGACCAACGGGAGGCTAATTTGGTCGGAAGGAGGGAAGAATTCAATCGCTGTGGTGCTGAATTTGAAAGAATCCAGCGTCGAGATGTTGAATTTGAAGGGGGAAGGGAAGAAATTCATCGCCGAGGTGCTGAATTCGAAAGGATTCAGCGTCGAGGGGCTGTTTTTGAAGGAAGAAGGGAGGAACGTCATCGTCGAGGTGCTGAATTTGAAGGAATTCAGCGAATTCAGCGTCGAGGTGGATTGAAATGCGAAGGGAGAAGAGGTTGAAGTATTGAAAGGGGATTCGAATATAGTCGTCCGGTGGGGATGATCGGGCATCTTGGGGGAGATTCTTCTTTTCGAGGATATGGAGGTTATGGAGGATACGGGGAAACCGGAGGAGACCCCACGGCGTGAGGAAGTGAAGATGCGCCGTTTTTTGGGGTGTAAGAGGGCCCATTGCTGGATGTAACAAGTGGATGCGTTTACTTGTGTCAACGGTTGATACGAGGATGAAAAATTTGCAGCACGGCGTCTGTTGTCGGATAAGGGGAAGCTCTGGCAATTGGTATCAGTGGCGTGACCAGTGAGGGAGCCCATTCGGATTGGAGAGGAGTTCAAGGATATTGCTTATAGAAGCATTTCCAATACCGACGTGTGGAGAGAACTCTATGAAGCATTTCTTTTGGCCCTTGACTCAAGAAGGGACTTTGGCGAATTTATCGGTCGGTTTTTGATGTCTTTGGCTGCAGATTTGGACAATTTCTGAAGAGTCCAGCTTAGAAGGATTTTGAAGGGAACTGAAAACAGACATCGCGATAGCAGCGTCCAGGCTAATGGAGCCGGGAACCTGGGAAAGGGCCTTATGGAGGCTGGCAGCAGTTTTTGGTAAGAGATCCAGAAGAAAGGAGAAAGAATGGGGCTGAGGAAACTAGCTTAGGAGGTCCTTACAGGACCATAAACACCCTTCTTCTAGCTCCCCAAGGGGCCTGTAATCAGGGCAACAAGTATTATGAGACCTCCGGGAGAAGCCAGTAGAGGAGGGAGTGGAGAAAATTTCAAGAGACTGCAGAGAAAGGAGAGCAGGATAAGAAAGGACAAAGGGGTTAGTCTGCTATTCTGAGAATGTGATGAGAAGTACATGCCAGGGCCATAGGTGCAAAGGCATAATTACTCTTAGGTTCTCCCTTGTTCCTGTTGAAGACGAGGAAAGAAGAAGCGGATGCCATGTACGTATCCATGGCAGATGTGAGCGAGTAAATGTTGCAGAGAGGATTTGCAACTGAGGCATATGCGAAGTCCTTCTTCGAACCTTCAGTTAGGTCGGGATTTCACTCGCGAGTCACAACTATGATACATAAAAAGGAGGAGAGTAGCTGACGTAGGTGATTGTACTAATTGATAGATGGGGCGCTACCGACCATAATTCTTCATTTCCACTCCAGGTTCGCCAAGCACGATTGGGAGTAGAATGGTGCACCACGTCGATTTGTTTATGAATCGAGTGATTGAAATGGGGTTACATGGAAGGTTTGGAGAAAAGGTTCAGATGGGAAACCTGTAATAGGCGTGGTGGTGTTTTGCAACTATCCAGGGGATCAAGTAACGGAGCGACTTTCCCTCCCAACTAAGAAATCGTTTCATGAGCATTGATGGTTTCCAAATCCTGGGATGAAGAGTGGTTTTATAAAACGCTTGGGGGAAACCTAAACGGACAGTTGGCGCGGAAAGGACACTACAACGATGGTTAATGGGGTGGATGGGGTCAGACAAGGGTTGGTCTAAGCGTGCGAGGATTGCAAGGGCCTAATCCAACACGACCATCACATCACCTTAGAACCATGGTTAGGGACGTACAAGAGGTGGGGAAAGACTATTTGGTGGGACTACACAGGCTAGATGCGATCAGATTGGAAGAGGGAGGGGATGTTTCTCTTTCCGTGCAGCCCTTGATTCCGCAATACAGTAAGAATTTTCAGTCACCTCAAGGATGGCCACCTCCACCGGAACATGAGCATATCTCCACCTTGAGGACAAGGTGGATTTTTGGGAGGGGAGTATTGTTAGACCGGTCCAGCCAGTCCACGCAGGACCGGCCCAGGCGGAGAACGGGCGGAATTTCTCTGCCTCTTCCGTCAGCCGCACGCACGCGAGGCTCGAGAGCTCCTTTTAGGAAGGTTTTTGAATGGATTCTAGGAGGGAAATTGAATGTAGGGATTGTTTAGGGATTTCCTTTTGATTTGTATGCATTAAATAGTTGATTTTCCTAGGGTTTGAGTATCTTGAATTGGGCTGAAATTTGAGATCTCTTAGATTTAGGTTTTCTTTGGGCTCTAGCGGTGTCTAGAGATTTGGGAGAGATCGATCCTCCTCTCGAATTGAATTGAGGATCAATTGTATCTTTGTTGTTTTCTTCTTCTTCTAGTGAAATACAAGCTTCTACTTGTGTTTTTCTCTATGTTTTCCCTGTTTCCTTCTGTTTTTCTGCTGTGGACAGCAGTTTTGCTGTTGAATTTTCACTGGTTTGGGTTAGGATTGCTTGCGAACTCAAGTATTACCTTAGGGTTACTTGCGAACTCAAGTATTTCCTATCAGAGGCTTCACAAGTTATCTCAAATATAAATTTAAGAAGGAGAAGAACATGGGCCTAATTCATTCAATTTTAATTATCTTAAATGCAGCATTGGCAAAACCATGAAAACTATGAGCAATATATAAGGGTTTATGCCAATCCAAATAGTCTTCATCTTAAGATGGTAACAAATACACCCTTAATGAGATGACAAAAGCAATGAATATTACTCAGGGTTGCAGAAAGTTACATTTATTTAGATTGATATACTGTTTTCGCCATTTGGCAAATCGAAGTGTATTGAAGTTTAAATGTAGATGTGATAGGTGGTTTAGTTCCTTGGTAGTATAAATCATAATATCATTAAAATTAGTGATAAGTATTTTTCCAATAATGGCCTTCAATACTTGGTTTGTCAACCTCATGAATTGGGAGATTGAAAATCTATATTTGATGGTGATCTTATTGATGACATGATTATTTATGTACATTCATTATGAGCCATTCTTCTATGGTTTGAGAAGGGTAGGATTAACACTTGAACTAAAATTTTCCCTGATAAATCATTTACAAAAGAGTTCATCAACTTGGTTTTTGAGTTTTTCATGCACTTTAAGATTCGTTTGATTTAACCCTTGGACTAACTGTATGGTATGCTAGATATCACGCATAGGTGGTAATTGAATAGGGAGTTCATCAACTGCTAAATTGGGGAAGGGCATGTTTTTTAGATATTTTTTGAGGCTCTTAAGTCATGAGCATAAGGATTTCTATGGAATCTGAACCATCTTTAGCAAATTCTGTAAAGGATAGAATATGAAGTACAACCTTTGAGGAAGCTAAAATTGGGATAAGAATTTGGTTAAGTGTGACTATAAGTTTTGATCGAAGGAGGTAACTACTTTTTTTTTTCCTCTCCTTTATGATTAAAAACAAAACTTGTGCCACCCTTAATGTGTAACATTTAGGTCAAATTGCCATGGCTGTCCTAATAAAATATGGATAATATTCTTTGACATCACATTAAACTAAATTTTATCTGAATAGCTACTCTATTTGGATGAGCACTATGCGTACAATGAATAGGAGGGACATTTTGTCTACCCAAGCGATATGAAAGGGCATAGGGTTTAGTTTAGGAATTAACATTCCCAACACAATAAGTTTGTTTTAGATTCAAAATTCATGAAGCTACACTTGACACAATTTTGGGACCTATATGGGGCTTCGAGAGGGTATAATCCTTGATGTTACAATGCTTGGCTTAGGTTGGGTTTAGCTTTAAGTTAATTTGATGGTTGAATGTTAAGAGGAGGCTTTGAAACAGTGGACTGAGGAGGTTTTCCTGTTGCAAACTTTTTTAACAGTGCTTTCCAACTATGATATTTCTCAATTTTAAGTGCATTATGATAGCAATTTGCTTGTTAAAATTGATTAAGCAAAATGTAAGCAATCAACATGCTACTCATAAAAGATTTTAGGAAAAAATTCTAGATTAATGTTTTTAGCATATGAACTGATTTGTGATAGCTTCAAGAAAGATAACTAGAAAGCCATAAAAATTTAAAAAGTTGTGAATTGATAGACAACGCTATATTATACTATAATATATATTAATATTATAATATTATATTATATAATAAATTTATTTTCGAGCATAGCCTTATTGAGCGTCGCTTCAAGTGCCTCTTGCAAAAAATGAGGCTTAACCCGTGCTCGTGACAGTGAAGATTAAGCCTCCTCGAGGCATTTTTGTGCACCTCAATTCAATGCGCACCTCAAGTCATATGTATCAAATGTTTTTTTAAACAATGACCTTCTATACTAGTAATTTGTTTTCAACTAGGTCGTCCATGGGTCAACACTAAAATCATCTTTTGTTGTGTGTTTGGGTACCTATCACAAAGTTCTTTTGATCTAGAATTTTAGTTGGAAAAATAAAAGGTGGTAATGGTGAAGAACAAATGCTGCATTGTGCACATTGATTCTTGGAAGAAATTCACAACATCCACCGAAGTCGAAGTAAACATGAAAAAAAAAAATCACCGGAGATATGCAATGCTTGTCACGATAGGTACTTGATCAATTACACTTCTTTGGAAGTGCACTTCTGGAAAGTTAGACAAAGCGGTGATGGATGAAAGATCAATTCCATACCTTATGGTATAATTTTGTATTTTTGTGAGGCTGCCTAGCAGGGTTGTGAAATAGTCTAATGCAAATTAGTGAAGCTTCAAGAACATAAACAGTTGATATTATCCAGTATTAGGGATCAAATGCGCAAAAACTAGAGTACAATCGAGCCAATATTGCCGCAAGTACTCCTGAGTGAGTTATTTTTTTGCATAAACTTTTTTCCTCAGCTTGAATACTTTATGCAGAAGAAGAAGAGACGTGGAAGGTGAAAGATCTATAGTAAATGAGAGGAAGAGACTAGAGGAGAAGAGGAACTATGCTAGCTGGCGAAAAGGAAGATGAGAGAGAGAGAGAGGAGACGGGGACAAGTGTATTTGCATAAGCAATTTCTATTTTCAATTTGAAGATTATATATAGTAAAAGAGAAAATGATCAAGATTGTCTCTTAACTTTTTATGGAGGATTAAAATGACCCATAATTATATTAAATGATCATATTCATCCCTCAACTCTTTAAACAAAAATCAAAATAGTCACATCATGGGTCATTTTGATTCTTTTTTTAAAGATTTGAGGGATCAAAATGATCATTTGATATAGTTGGGTATCATTTTTATTCTTTATAAAGAGTCTAAATGAAGTCCTAAATTTAAATTCCTCAAATTCTTGACTTTACATTCATATTCAAACCTACCATGAAATAAAGTTCTGGAAATATAGAAATACACATCAAATCAAAGTGACATTCATTAGTCAGAGCGAAGCTGGATCTGAAATTGAGTTGGGTAGCAATGTGGATGGGTCTGTCTTTGCTCTAAATCACATACTTGTTGGATCAGTATTCTCAGTTCCAATTTTTTCTATATTGTATCTTCCATCGTAATTTGTTTGATTAAGAAGCTCTAAATGGTGCCAGAGTAGACAAACCGATTTTGCATTGAGGGATGGAGAAATGGAGTTAGTCCTCAATTGTTCAAAGGGAGTGAAGGACTTTCTCTTCAGCTTCCACAATCTATTCTTTCCTGTAGTTGTTTTTCATGGAGGCAATGTTGTAAAGGTTGCAATAACTGTTAGATCATTACTGGTGCCATCAACTTGTAGTTGTTTTTAAAAGATTGCTAAGTTCCATTCGCTAACTGAGATTTTAGGTTGTTTTGTTGGTGTCAAAAGGAGGTTTTCAGAACTGTAGTATTTGAATATGGTTTTTTTACTATTGTGTTATGCCTACTTTTAGATATAGCCCCTATATGCCCCTAAGAGTTTTATGAGATTGAAGATAATCATGTGTTAGACCGGTCCAGCTAGTCCTACGAGACCAACCCGTGCGAAACATGCAGAGAAGTTCCGCCTTCTGTACGCGTCAATCAGATGTTCGGTCCAAGGGAGCTATTTAGGGAGGATTTTTGAGGGAGTTAGGAGGGAAATCTAAATGTAGGGACTGTTTAGATATTTTCTTTTTTATTGTTTACATTAAATAGTTTGTTTTGCTAGGGTGAGGGCGTCTTGAATTTGGTTGAAATTTGAGATCCCTTAGGTTTTGGGCTCCAGCGTCTTCTAGAGATTTGGGAGAGATCTCGAATAGAAGACCAATTGTTATCTTGATATTTTCCGTTTCTATTTCATCAAATAATATAAATTATCTACTGATTTCCTGATTTTGTGTGAATTCTTGCGGAGAATTTTTGCTGTTTTTCAAAGATTGATATGAATTCTTGAGATCTTCAAGTGTTTCCATCATGCTATTACATTTACAGAAATGCATAGATGTTTGGTTTAGATGTTTGTAACAATAACATGAATTTATGGTTGATTGAGTGAAATCCAGTTGGTAATGAATATAGAAAATTTGACGTAAAATTACTAAACTCCTAAATGGACAGACATAAAGCTCTTGTATCATTTGATTAGAAAATACATAAGCTAACTAGCCAAAAAAAAGGCCTACTACAGTGCATTATTTCAGGGAAGGTTCTGATAAACCTTCATCTACAACTTGAAGGGACATTCATGTTAATATCTTATGCATAATTACAGACAAGCAAATCCTTTCATCTATATATATTTTTTTTTTTTTTTGCATGAATTCAATGCAATTTTATTGGCAATCATCTTTCTTAAAGCTTCTAGTGAATATAAGAAATTTTGCAAGAAAGTATCATGTGAATTTTAAACTCTACACAGTCCTCATTTGGACGTCTAATGCTTTGGCTAAGTCATGGTTCCTCAAAGGGTCAAAATAATCTAAAGACAGATTAATATTCACCTTTGATTTGTAATACATGTGGCATTCTCCCTTGTTAAATCAATGTACAGTCAATCCAAGAGGGAATTATTTTGACCTCTTTTACACAAGTTAAATATCATCAAGTAACGTTATGACAAATAGCTCAAATAGGTGAAACATCAGGGATAGATTTCTCTTGGCAACTTATATGCATGTTAATATCATCTAGCAAAGTGTTGACAAACAACCTCAGACATGTCAAATATCATTAGTGGATTTCTCTCAAGATCTCCCACATCGATCAACATAATCAAGTAACATGTTGACAAATAGACTTAGACGGATTAAGTATGAACTCCTTCCAATCAATGTACAATTGATTAAGAGAAGTTTGAGTTTACCTCTTTCACACATATTAAATATCATCAAACAATGCTCTAACAAATAACTCAAATAGGTCAAATGTCTTAGGTAGATTTCTCGACCTTTTTCGTATATGTTAATGTCTTCGAGCAACGCTTGAACAAACAATTTCGGGTAAGTCAAATATCTTTGATGGATTTTTCTCAACACCTTCCACAATGATTAACATCATTAGGTAACATATTGACAAATAATTTTAGATAGATCAAATATTTTTGATGGATTTCTCTCAATGCCTTCCACTATAAGCTATGATTTGAGTGACACCTTATACTAACATTCTAAGAAAGAAAATTTCCTAAAGAAATCTCCATAACCCTACTTAGCATAGAAATTGGTCTTTTTTGTTAAAATCATACATTGACAAATGCTTGCCACCATCATGATAGGATGCCAATCATGCTTATATATGAAAGAAAAAAAAGATGCATGCATCCAAAAAGGTGTAGTCCTATTTGAAGGACAAGTTCTCAAACTATTATATCACCATTACATAAAGATTAAAATTTTATGAGTTATCATTACTTCCAAGCATTTGATTGTAAATATCAACTAAGAGTGTTTATTGCATGAAGAAATATATATTTATGGGTTGTTCAAATAAGAAGTCTTATTTCAGAGCTTCATATAGAATCATTAAATATATATGATATTGGCACACTCTTTATCTATATCACAACAGATTTATGAAGTCTTTTACTTTTTTTCGAACTCTTGTATTAGTTTCCAATGAGCGGCCTATTCTCCCATAAAGTTTGTTTTAGCTTTCAAAAGAGTTTTACCTTAGTTGCAAAACATTTTCAAATGATTTTGATGTCTTTGATGCTTACATCATTGATATTGGAATATAACTTATTAAGAATTATAAAAGTGAGCTTAAATCACCTCTAAATTTAATATTTCGGACATCAATAATAGTCAATGCCTCCTTTAAGGGGGGCTAAGGCCTCACTAGTACAGGCACGATTCTGCATGGCCTTATGCACGATAAATTATTCTAAGCGGATATAGACGCCATCCGAAGGCGAATCAAAATGTCTCACGTCACTTTTTTGTTGTGTACCGAGTGACGTGATGCATTCTGATTCCCCCCCCCCAAACCGCATGCGCTTGGCTGGCACGCTGCCCGCCGGCCTTGCCAGTGGCTAAAGGCGATTCGCTGACCAGCCTAGCCGATCTTGCCACTTAAAACATTGAGGGCCTGTTTTTGGTTGAGATAATCAAATTCAGATATTTTGGATTCCTGAGAATACTTTTTGACGTTCTTGATTTTATTTTGATTTTTGTCACTTTTGGATCCTAACAAAATATTTAAAATAAGCCAACCTAATGACATAATATAATAAAATTAAATTAGGACCATCCAAATTTGGATTTCAATGAACTTATAACCAAATTGATTGGCTCAACAAGGCAAACCTAATGACATAATATAATCTGATCTAAGTCCAAATAAGCCAAAAAATAAAATAAAAAATAAAAAGAAAGTCCAAATAAGTCTAGATCAAGAGCTTGAAGTATAGTTAGACATTTTAGTATATTGATTGGATGATCAAATGGTTTTCAAATTTAATATGTTTATAATCAAATTGAGCATCTTGACTAGATGAGTCCGACAAGCCAAAGATTGCTTAATGTTGTCAACATTAAATCCCTTAAATATTGATTGAATGGTCTATGATAAAAAATAAAAATTATATGAATCGGTTGGTGGAGTATTTTAGATTATGGCTTTATTTATGAGGCATGATATTCTTAAAAATTTATAAATATGTCCCTTCTCTCTACATGATGAGGGGATCATTAGTTTGATATTTACGAGAGATTAGAGGCTTGAAAAGTCTCCGAGCTTCACCTGAGCACTACCATCAAATCATCGCCTATGCATCGTTGTCAAATTATCGTCTGAACATTATTGTTTGACCATTGTCATCCAACCATTACTATTGTCGATTTGCCGCTATTCGACCATCATTGTTGGATTGTCGTTGTCAAACGCCCATTATTGAATTGTTGCCACCCGACCACTGTCATCAGACTGTTATCGTTCGATCATTGTTTTTAGTGCACTGTCATTGTCAAACTATCATTGCTGAATCACCGCTGCATAATCGCCCTACTAAGTCACTACTGCCCAACTATAATCACCAAACAGTCAATGCCCAACCACTACCATCAAATAGTCATTCAACCATCACCTTCATCAAATTGCCACCATCAAATCATCGCTGCCCAATCACCTTTGTTGGGCCGTCATTGCATGCCAAGATTGTCGAACTATTCACTCAACAACAACCATCCAAATGCTTCTTAACACACTGTGATATTTTCTTTCAAACTATTCAGATGCTTTATGAGTAAATATAAAAATTTATATATTAGATATAAAATACAAAAAGACTTCATTGGTATATTTATAAAATATTATGAAAATTATAATATTTTCTTTTAAGAAAGTCATATAGCTAGCAGTGTGAAGACTGTTTGTGGATTCGATGCCAAAAAAATAAAAATAAAAAAAATATCGCCTTGAAATAAAAGCTTTCCTTAATGCTTTTATTTCGCCCTTTTTTTTCCTATGAATCAATCTATCTTAATTTCTACTTAGTTTCAATAATTAGTTAAAAAAGAATTATTAATTAATTATAACAAACATATTCCATCAAAATTAAATCCTTATTAGTAATATAATTATTATACATTTATACTAATTAACTATAATAGTCTTACTAATATCTATTTAAGATAATTATTTTCAATTTGATTAATTAGCCTAATTAATCAAAACAATAACTTAGGATCGGTTCAAATAGCTTCCTAACTACTATACTTTTTCAAACAATAATTATAATTTTATCCGACTTTTTATTTCTTACAACTTTCTTATTACTTTTTAAAAATTTTTGCGATGAAAAGCCTTTTTTGCAATAAAAATAATCAAATTATTTTTTCCACATCAACTTCACAAATTAAAATAAAAAAAAAGAATAATCCATTAAAAAAAAGGAAAATAAAATAAAAGTGAATACCATAGTTATCATAGTTAAGGGAGCTATTAAAAGAACCCAGGTTTAGAAGCACTGACCAATTATTAATTACTAAGTTCTTAGAAATTCTGTCTAGCATGAGAAAAACTATTCTGTGCGGTTCTTGAACGGCATCCAGAGACCAATCAGAATGCACCACGATCTTTTCTTTTGCTCGGTAATGTTCTATACCAGGCAACATGATACGTTTTGATTGGTCTCCTGACCGTCCGGTGTCCGCACAGAATAATTTCTCCCAGCTTGAAGGCGCTTATCGCTCCAATAAGATGGTCAACCGTTAGTAAAAATGTTTTTATTAAATAATCAGCATGATTCAAGAACCTTCATTTGAGGGATGATCAATACATAATAAATTACCAGAAGAATCTAAAATGTGAATATTGCTGCGCCGCTGGAAGGCTTCGACGCGAATACGTAGAGGCCCAGTTCATTGTTGTTGATGATGCCCTTCTCGATCCTGGGCTTGTAGAAGGATTCCTGCAATGGTGGGGAAGCTCAGAAATTTGGTTGGAAAGACTTTATGAATCATACTGAACAAACACTAGAGAATGGTATTCATGAAGAATACATTAATAGCTTTTAAACAGACATAAAAAGCTTTTTTTTACTAATTATGGCTTCGTTTGGGATGGCTTTTTTACTACTTTTTAAAGCAGCTTTTTAGTATATACATTTTTTTAGTTTAAGAATTTTTTGTACTCAAAAGCTACTTTAGAAAGCAGTAAGAAAGTTGTCCCAAACAAAGCCTAAAATGTGAAGAACTTTTGAATGATTCAATAATGCAGGGCCTTGATTACAAGGTCTCTTAATTGGAAGTCCAAATTCTCAACCAACAAATTAAGACTTCATTTGGGTCAATTTTCTTACTGTTTTTTAAATCAATTTTTTAATACAAAAAATTTAATTAATTTTTGTACTAAACAATTACTTTAAGCAACAATAATAAAACCGTCCCAAACAAAACCTAAAATATGTTCCGTATAACAAATTGTTCTAGAATCAAGGCATTTGGGTATAAACCAAACGAGAAATTATTCTGTGCGGAGACCAGATGCAGATAGACACCAATCAGAATGTGCCACGTCAGCGGTACCGAGCACAGGGATGACTTAACGCATACTGATTGATCTCCCTACATCGTTCAGCGTCTGCACAGAATAATTAATCCAACCAAACACCACAATAACACCTACATCAAATCATATAAAAGAAGGTGACATCACTAGAAAATTATTGGCCTACAGCCCCATAGTTATAGGTGGATGAGACCATGTACTTTAATTAATCTATCATTTAAATTCGAGCATTTGAAAAATAGATGTGAAATATGTCAAATGATTGATAAGAGGAAGAAGAATCAACCTTCAAATTAAGAATAAACTGAGGAACAATGTTCTCTTTAACCAGAGCAACAGCGCAACCACCCCACCCAGCACCGGTAAGCCTTGCTCCAAGTGCTCCATTATCTCGGCAAACTTTCACAAGCTCTTCCAACTCAGGGCAACTGGAGAAACAAAATATACAAAAAAAAAAGGGAGAGTACATCAAATTGATTTTGAATTTCACAAATGTTCAATAAAATTAACCAAACTTTTGTTATGCTGAGCTATCCATATAAATAATAGTCTATCAATAATCAAATCATAAAAACTCCATAGTAATGACAGCTCCATTTTAACATAGAGCTCCCTCCAGAAATTTTATATTTTTAACTAAAAAAAGTCATAAGAATCAAATCACTTCCACCCAATCAATTTAATATGTAATTTAATTTATATAACATATAGCCTTTTAATTATTGCATTCTAATCATAATTACTATAAAATTTTAATTTGAAAAGAATTTATCCTATCAAATAATTATAACATTTTTTTAAATATTTAAAGGACATAAAAAATAATCTCCAACATTTTTAAAGACTTAACATAAGATGAGAGTTCAACTTCAAAATGTAATTTCCTTTTTTTTCGTTGATTGAATATATTTAACATTACATATGCAGTATTTTCTATATTTTATTTTTCAGTACACCTAAAAAATGAATCATTTAAAGATAAATTTGATAGTTTAATTTTTAAAACTATCACATAATTAAAATTACATAATAATAATCAATTTATCATTCTAAATTATACTCAAAGATTAAAGCTAGCTTGAAAATAGGATCAAGCCAACCAATAACACATTTGGGCTCAACTCAAGAGTTTTATTGAATTAAGAGAATCTTGAGCTAAGCTCAAATTTTTTTAATAATGAGCCTATAAGAAAGTATCCTAAAAATGAATGAAATAATAAATTATTATCTTGAAAAAATGATTGCACAACACCTAATACTTATTCCTTGCTCTCCCATTTGTCACATTTTTGTTATTTTATTATAAGATAGTAAGAACCATGCCCCCCTAGTTAACAAAATTAAACAAGTATGACATAAGCCTATCCTAATTAAGATGTCAGAAAAAATTAATTTATTGTCTAATCATACAACCACTCGAACTCACAAAGAGATTGATGCTCAAGACCTTCAGTAATCTAAACAGAAATAATTTAAAATACGGGGATTTATTTAACTGCAACTGAAATCTTCAGTATTACATAATTTGCACCCATTAAAAAATGTACCATCACCGACTATCAAACAAACAGATATTGACAATGGTGGGAGAGAAAGGATTAACTGTTTTACTTTATTTCATAATCTCCTACAAAAAATAATGGCTGCAGGATTCTTACCACATTTTTATAACTAAAATTCACCCAAACATGACTAATTGGGGCTCCAAAATTGGCATTTTTAAGGATGTAGAAGATTTGGTGGTGTTCAAGTAAATAAGAAAAAAATTAATGCAAATATATAAATTAGAAAGAACTGATGACATTTATGTAAATCCTAATTGAAATATTGATATTTCAAATTCATCAAGTAGAACTAATTCAAATTGTATCAGCATGGAAGACAACATAAGGTTTCTATGCAAATCAGATGAGAAGAAAGGCTGGTCATACCTGCATTCATACAGAACACTGCAGCTGTAGTGACTGTCATTCATTAGGTCCCCAAGCTTTTGAAGCTTGTCCTCATCACTGCAAAAGATTATTGCAACTGTTTTAATCTTCAAACACCACCACCAAAATATATAATTATGTCAATAAAATGAGTAGCAAAAGCACAATATAAATAAAGTTGTTTCCTTTTTCAAATGTCTCACCAAAATATATAATTATGTCAATAAAATGAGTAGCAAAAGCACAAAAATAAAGTTGTTTCCTTTTACAAATGTCTCGTTAGAAAAATTTCATCAGGATATGGAATATTGATAAATTTGTGCCATATTTCAAGTCATCTTTAACAACTACCAGTAGAGTGTGGCCAAGAAAATTGCTCCACTATAAAGACCCTCTTTGTGGAACGAATAAATGCATAACAACTTAACAAATAAAGATGAAGTGTGAAAATCAGCTTGAAGAACAGTCCGAGGCCAAAACTTAGCGCTTGTCTTATCTTGGTAAGCAAACTCCACAACTACTGATCCTTTAAAAGCAACTAACAAGTTTACAAGCAATAAATGGAAATACAAGAAATGATGGTTCTTATCAATTGATATTAACCAACACAAGAAAAGGCAAAGTCAAAATTCAGACATCATTTGGCATATCAGAGAGTTTGAAATATCCACGTAAAAAAAAAGAGCAAGATAATAGAATTTTTGAAAGAGAGAAGCGTGATGCAAATTCAAATGAAGGATTCTGAAAATGTGTTAGATTCCTTCCCAGAAAATTTAACGGTATAGAACTCAGCCAGTTTCATATATTTTGATGGAAAAGGCACACTTTCATAGAAAGAACATGTTCAATGGATCAACAAGTAAATTAAGGCATCTAAACCGTAAATGAATAACTAAAGTAGTATAGGAAAAAAATAGGCTGAATGGGAATGAACCTGAGATCTGAGGACACGGTGTCGCTGAAAGCATAGACACGCTTAGCTTCAGAATATACATGGGAAGCTCGCTGAAACAAAAAATGTCAAACAAAATTAATCACACAGTTATGAAGGATTAAATCGACTAACATATTAGGTAACCTAAGAAAATTCCATACAAGTTGATCAAACAGAAAGTCATCAGTACCATCATTAGACATATCCCAAATAACTGGGGTCAGTTCTATGAATCCTCATTTTACATTCATTTCTATTGAGAGTTGTTTAAGATGTTCACCCAATTCTTCATGAATTAATTTGATTAACTTATATTCATGTAACCTTAGGTCTTTTATATCCTTTGTTGTAAATGTTCAAACCACTTAAATCTATTATTAGTCATCTTATCTTTGAAAGATGATACTTCAATTTTTTTTCTCTAATACAATAATTCTTTGACTTATCCTTCCTTATTTTTTCAAAAATTCATCTTAAAATTCTCATTTCTATCACAGTCAACTTAGATATCCATGATTTTTACAACCAAATATCAGATCAATGCAACACTATTGGCTTAGTTGTAGTTTTCTAAAATTTAAAGCCTCCATGTTATTCTCTTATCACACAAAACTCCAGAAGCACTCTCTATTTTAACCATCCAGCTGTACCACTAGAAATTATATATATATATATATATATAACAGATCTAGGATATCTAAACCTATCACACATAATATGACATTGTCTTCTAATAATATTGGATAATAATCGTTAATATCATACCAAATAAAATTCATATGTTCTACAAGTTTTTTTAATTATGCATCCACTAATGCAATATCGTAAACTACAGCAAAATAAAATATAGCTTCTCTCATTACATTTATATCTCTTATTCCATAACCACCTTGAATCCTCTACAGTATATGACAATTTAAATAACCTCCATAACTATCCTTAAGCAATTATATGTTGTAGTCATTCATCCATCTCATCCCAAAATTAATTTTTAAGACTCTTCTAACCCAAGTAATGAGCATAAGTGTGATATCCATCTGCTGAAATTCAAATAACTTTCCGTTAAAGATCATTAATTTTGAGTTTATGGTAAGTAGGAATGTTAAGATGTTGAATGGGATGGAAAATAGTCAAAGTTTGGGGTCTGAGGCATAAAAATTCAAAATTTGAAATTTTCCCCTGCCGGCACGGAAGTGCCAGTTGGCAATGCCTCGACCCAGGAGCTCTCAGAAAAATGAGAAAAAAATTAAGTAGGGAGAGCTTTGCGGTACCAAGTAGTGTGATCCCGGCATTGGGGATGAGATCTAGGAGATCATGGGAGAATCTGGAAGATTCCTTATGAGAGCTGCAGCGTTGGAATTTGGGCACCGCGACGCTAAGTTGAATTAGCAATTTTTAAATATTAAAAATATATAAACCCATTGATCAAACCCTTGCACCCTCAATTTGTTGGAGAAGAAAGGGAGAGGAGAAGGAAAGAAGAGAAGGAAAAGTAGAGGATTTAGAGTTCAAGATCAGGAAATTATGTTAGTTTGTGTGGAATATGATTGTGTAGATCAATCAAGTTGTACTATTGCCTCGGGCCCCAGTTCAATATGTCTTGCTCACTGGGGGGCGCAGGGTATCCTCCCCACAACATCATGATTACAGATGCTTGAGCGCCGCAACACTCCAAATTGGCACTGCAATACTGGAAGCGGACTGGACAGTTTTCTTTCTTATTTTTTTAATAGGTGGTGTCCCTTGGTGATTTTACTTGAATTTCTCTTGTGTTTTGTGTGAGAGAACAGTGCAAAAGTGTAGGGAAGCAAGGAGAGAGCAAGATATAAGAGAGATCTATACTTATTCCTCCTTAATTTTCATTGGGGATTTTTTTGTGACTCCGTGATTTTTTTCCAATTTTGAGTTTTTCCCTGTTAAATCCTGATGTCCTTTTACTTTTCACTGTTTTTACTTTATTGTTTGTTTCATTGCGTGGTGTTAACTTATATTCCCAACCAATCGTCCGTCCAGTCAGTTAGGAAAATTGTTGGGCTTGAGATAGGCAGCCCATGCCATATTTTTTATTTCAAATTCTTCAGTGTTTATAAGAAGATATTCTTTTAAATGTATTTTTCTTAAATTTGAAAAATATTTTACCGTATAACTTTTAGTATATTTTTATATACTCTATTCTAGATAAGTTGATTGTAAGAATGAAAAATTTCATCGGTCAGTTTACTCTATATGAAATTTTGATGATTCTGGAGAATGGTAGCATCTCTAAACCTCAGTACAGTTGACAAAGTATGTTAATTTAGCATTTTACATAATCTCTATAAATTTAGTAAAATTCTGAGAAATTTGCATAGGCACCTGAAATGTGAGGGTTCTTATAAAAATTGATATTTAATCTCTAATTGTTTTAAATTATTCAGTTACATATTGCATTTACATTATCATGCATTACATGACATTCTAGAGCTTTGTTGTGGAAAAAAATATACTCTGAAATGTTCTGCTTAGGCAGAAAGTGAATATATCTCTATTTTGGATTATTATACTTTATCATGGCTTTGAACTGACTCTGTGTTGGAATATACTCTACTCTGTTTTGGCTCTACTATGCACCTGTCTGTAGCATGTGGGAGGTCAAATTTAGGAAATATAAGGGACATTAATGGATGTGCATTTTTACATTTACTTTTATACATGAACTAATATACCCAAAACTGTAATGTAAATGACACTTATAATTTTATTTATTTTCATGTTGAGCTGTGAATTTAACTCTGTTATGGGAAAAAAGGGGTTGGCCTACTAAGTTTCTTACTCACCCTGTTGTTTGTAATGTTCCAGACAAGGGTAAGAGTTATGCGGAGTAGGTTGAGTATGGTAAAAGCAGGAAGTCTGATTTTGAAAAGTGCGCATGATTTTGTAGTTCAGCTTGTACTTTTGTTTTGTTGAAATTATTGTAATCTATACTATTGTGATTTAATTATTTTAGAAGAAATATTTTATATGCGCACTTTGAATACCTATTTTATATTATTTTGAATGATTAGTTGGCTTTAGTGAAATGATAAATGATTGAAAATTGGCAAATCTATAGGAAAAGTAGGTTTAAATTCCTCCTTTAGGCCTTGAGGTGTTACAATAAGCACCAATCACATGTAACAATTTGATCTTTCAACTTTTTATTAACTCATAACCTTCCTCAACACCCTTGGATTTTTCTCCTTTCCATTAATTTGTTATAATATCATCCTAGTTCAACCTTTCCTCCTCACCACAATCTGTTTAAATTTAGACATACTATTTATGGGGAATACTCTACCACTATGTTAACCTCTAGGTAAAGAAAAAAGCAGCTCACCTCGTATATGTCAAGAAGATCCCCTAAATCCCACAAGAAATCCTGCCAAGTTACTGTGCACTCGACGCCGCTCACGTCGCCTCCCACGAATCCTGCTCAAATCCCGCTCTCGATCACTTTTCTCCAACGTCTTTAAAAGCTAACTGAGCGGACACCTCCAGGGCTCCCTCCATTCGCAATCCATGCACGACCAAACTCTCCCCGTCGCTGCTTCCCATTTCTGCGATCTCCACTCAGTCGCAGACTTACCCTCTCACACAAACAAAGAGAGAGAGAGAGAGAGGGGGGGGGGAAGAAAGCTTTCTTCAAACTCACCGAAGCCTCAAGCCAAGGCCGACACTTTCCTCTGCTTCTTCCTCCTGATTCAGCCCCGATCTCCCCTACCCGAAGCCGAACTCACCTAGACCCAGACCTCATCCTCCCCAAGCAGCCGAGCTCCATAAGACCCCTAGCCGATGCCTCTCTCAGGCCTTATACCTCTATTTCACGCAGAGGGCTCAAGCTCAATCTCATATAGCCGACCCCACTAAACCCTAAACCCATCTCCACTTGTTTCTAACCGAAACAACACCTCATTTCACTTATATCAAGCCCAAACCTCACTCATTTAAGTTAAACCCGAGATAGTAAGTTTTTGTTTAAGTCTAATTTGTATCATTTTTATTGTTATGGTGGTTGTTGTAATTAGTAGTTGTTATTATTAACATTATTATTAATAACAATATTATTCTTGATAATATTGTGGTTAGTATTTGTGTTAATAATAACGATAATGGTGTTGTTATTATTGTTATTTCAAAAAAAGGGAAACAAAAAAGAGACTAAAAAGAAATGTGTTTGTCTCAATTTACGTGCCCTCCACCCGCCGGTCATAAAGGTATAAACTCCTAAACCCTAAAACTCTGAGAACCCACTTTCAACGCTTGCAACGTAACAAACCGACCACCTATACATGCTTTTCTTAGTGTGGTAGGAGGAAGTTTGTCGCAGTGCTATCGACGAATCGGGTGATCACCTAAAATCCCTTCTCTAGCGTTCGTGGCGCACCGGGAAACTGCCTATACACGCTTTTCTTAGAGTGGTGGGATGGGAACCCGGTGTGACGCGTACGACGAAGTGGGGATACCTATAAGTACCCGCTTGCGGGGAAACGATTGATTTTCCTTTACAACAGGTACCGAAGACCCATACATGCTTTTCTTAGCGTGGTGGGGGATCAAAAAAAATATAAGGACACCTACCATACACGCTTTTCTTAGCATGATGGGAAGGCCCAATTTCCCGTAGTTTGCACCTAAATGGGGGAGACGCCGGAAGGCTGTCGAAATTTTGGGTAAACGCAAGAACGTACTTGGACTTGATTTGGACTTATTCCAACACGAAGAACATGGATCCAAACTTGAATTCATATTAAACTTGAATTTGAACCAAAGACAAAATATAAATAAACCACAACGAACAAAATGTGGGCTTGAACGAACATAAAGCACTTATGTAAGACTTGAGTTGAACTCAAACCAAATACAAATTCAAACTTGACTCGAACATGACTCAAGGAACTAAGACTTGAACACAAATGAACCTGAACTCAAGATGGCATATTAAGCATGACTTGAACATTTGAACTTGAGCAAAGATTTGACTTGGACCGCAGAAGACTTGTACTTGAACATGAACTGGAATTGTGGATTTGAACCATACTTGAGCTTGAATTCGGAAAAGATGTAAAAGAACTTGAACTCTACAAGACAGCAGGGGACATATACCTTGAGCTTGCTACTTGAACTCTATAAGACAGCAGGGGACATATACCTTGAGCTTGCTACTTGAACTCAAGTAAGGACACAATTGGGACTAGACTTTGGTTTAACAAATAAGTGATCAAAATCTAAGTATTTGAGAAGAGAATCTTAACCATTCAAGTATAATAATGTCATTAATGAAACTACAAGCTTCCAAGTCCAAGTGTAAGAAAGGTTGGATAATGCCTAGATTTGAACACGATACTTGTAATGACCAAAGTTCCAAAACAAACTCGCAAGCAATCATCAATAAGGAGCAAACGGAGAATGTAGTGACATGTGCATAAGAAACAATGCAAAGATCTTCAAACAAGCGGCTCCGTCAATCATTTAAATGCATTCAAACCAATGTCATACATTCAAACAGGGATTTATGCATAAGTTGGATATAAACTCTGGCATGAAATTTTTGGACTGCTATACGTGACTTGTAAGAGTCGTGTGGATAAGAATAAAGACATTGAGGATAGTATCAAGTTCCTTACACTTGCTATAAATCACCTTTGAAGGCCAAGAATTTGCAAGTGGGGATTTTTTTGCAAATAACATGAAGATTGTGAAGTTATGAAATGGGGGCTATTAGAGCCTATGAGATCATTCATAAGATCAAACATGACTTGTCCCCAAGAAATAATCAATAGGAATCATCACCTCAACTCAATGGTTATCATACAAGAGCTCTAATGGATGATAGTATTGAATGAGCTATGAATGTAGTGATACATTTACAAACAATACATGAAGATATAACAACCCCTCTACGAGGTTAAATAGCAAGCACATGTATCAAATAACCAATGAGCCATAATGCGCGTAGTGGATAGTTCATGAAGGTGGCGACTATGTAGAATGCACAATGAAGGTGTTAATCCGTGAAGAAAGACTCACAAGTATTGCAAATCTACGAAAGGGACTACTAATGAAGATGTAGATGAATATAATAGATCATCAGTCAACTTGAATGCAGGCAATGATAGGGGACAAAGATCTACAATATATATGGGCATCTACAAATAAACATAGAGGACCTTTCATGTATACAGTAGTCCACTTATGGATGACAATGAGCAAAATACAAAAGAGCTTCAACAAGTGCAAGCTCCTACGACCCAAAGCAGGAGATTTGTTAGTGCACTATAATCCACCTGCAGAAAGCAATAAGTAGTGCATGACAGTCTGCATGTACAAAGCAGCAAACAGCTCAATTCACAAGCTACTACGCCACGCTATCGGATCTGCAACATCTATGCAAGCGAACAGAATGCGTTTACAAATATTTTAAAGTACCCCCACACATGCACTGTAATATGTATGCACATAGGTACACTAAAGGGGTATGCAATCAAGCACCCACATGGGCTCCGACGAGCGTGTTTTGGATACACACGTGACATCTAAGGATGTCATGCGGGTTAATAAATTCAAACCCGATCCTCCTAAGAAGCTAAATAGGAGTCGACAAGGTTTAGTAAATATTTATAAAACGCCCCCAAACACCCGCATAGGCCCGGCCAGCATGTTGTGGGAATACACGTGACGTCTAGAGATGCTGCGTGGATCAATAAATTCATATTCGATCCTCCTAAGAAGCTAAATAAGAGTCGACAAGGTTTAGTAATTATTTATAAAATGTCCCAAACACCCACATAGGCCCCGGCGAGTGTGTTTTGGATATACACGTGACGTCTAGGGATGCTGCGCGGGTCAATAAATGAATTCAAGTTCGAACCTGATCCTTCTATACAGATCAATAGGAGTCGACAAGGTTCGAACCATCAAACAAATATATGATAGTGGTGACCGATATATTTGTCTAAATACATTCATATTAGGCCTTCAAGGCCTATAATTAAGAAAATTCACTCACAATGGCATAAAGCCTACGAAACTCGATCCTCTGTCGACAACTCGATAGAGTCGACAAGGTTCAAATACAAAAAAATTTCAAATGACCCCAGTACACCCCGATGATGGCCTGTTGAATGTAAATCTCAACTGGAGGGATCCATAAATGTCTTCAAAATGCCACCCAAATACCTTGAAAATTCAAAGCTCCAAAGAATCCAAAAACCATCAAATTCCAAATATTTAAAACGGAAATCTAACCATTAAGCACCTAAAGCAAAATCCATCCACCCTTTGCAACAATTTGCCAAGGTGGACAAATTTGAAAAATACTTCAGCTTACAAAAATCCAAATGCCTAGTAAAAAATATCACTAGAATCCATTCTCAAACAATCTCCTGCCAGATTGGACGTGGTACGTGTCCTCTGACTGGCGGTTTGCCGCCAAATGGCACCGCAGGATAAACGATTATGACCCGAGGCCCTCTGAATCGAGTGGTTTCACCGTCAAATGACACCACTAAATACTGGTTATGACCAGAGCTAATACGTTCCTTAATGACATCAAATCCTTGAGATATGAATCAATATGATATAATCGATAGGGCACAAAGCCCTCTATTAACTAAGATAAATTCAAATTTGTCCCCTTAAACAAGCATTCACCCTAGGTCTACAAGGTTCCCTTGGACAAAGCAACACATGGCTGCCGACAAGGATTCTTCTGTCAGGTTGGGTCGGCTACCTCCTCTGACTAACTAGACCAGGGACCACGATGGCCCGGGACGACAGAACCATGGGATCTTGATCGAGTCCATCATCCATTCCCCCATCATCCGCTTTAAGTGCAAGGTGGTGAAAATTTCTAATTTTAAATATCAAACTTTGCAAATATTCCAAATCCCAAACCCATGTTGCTACTATATGTCAGATAACACATATATTCTACGTATCTGATTGACGACTAGCCTTAATCGAAAGTTCTCTCTCATGATTGGGAGGGGTAATTAACTATAGGGCTTGCGTCTATAGGAAACTAGAACTCAGATCATAAAGTCCTAGCAAAATGAGGGTGAAATCTCTGGATAGTGTCTTATCTACAAACCCATCTCTTCCAAAATTTACCCTGGAACTTAATTCGTTAAAACACCTTGCCGAAGAAAAGCAACAATCAGGCGGAGGCTGGGGCTGAATTTTCGGAGCCCACACACTATAAGAATTCAAACTTGAATTTATTTCATTAGTTTTGATGGGAGTTTTATGGCTTACTATCAATCTAATATTAACCTTCAATCTTTCTCATTTGAGCTAGGGACTCTATCAAACATAAAGTAACCAGGACAAGAGTGTATTTAACCAAGTCTTCTTGAACAAATATTCCCAAAGCCAAAACTCTGACCAGGTCCGTGAGATAACTATTTAGGAGCTTAAACAGGGTATGATTAAAAGGGTAAACCATACAATATTCAACTAATTCTGATTGCTCCAAGCCGCTTAGAAGACAGAAGATGAGCATGCTGAAAAAGCTGAAGTGAGAAAAAATAAGATATAACAAGAATATAAGTATACTAAGGTTTCGTTTGTGACAACTTTTTTATTGCTTTCCAAAATGACTTTTCAATAAAAATTTCTTAAACTAAAAATTTTTGTACTAAAAAATTGCATTAGAAAGCAGTAAGAATGTTGTCCCAACGAAGCTCAAGTGAGGAACGTCACAGTAATACCACAAAAAGCTGTCAAGTGGGAAAAAATTGTAAAAATAGTAAAAATCCATAGATAGTTACGCATGGTTTAGGTAATGTGTGTATGACAAAGTTGCATGGAAAAAAGCTCCAAATCTTCAAATAGAAGACTAGAAGAATCTAGGATATAGCAATTGGCTAAACTGAACCAATGGCAGGTGAGACTGTTGCAACATATCCACAAAAATCAAGGTATCAAAAAAGAAAAGAAAATAATGACATCATAAGAAAACTTCTTGCCGGTAAGCTTCACTCTATAATCTTGACAATCATTAGAGACAGAAATTTCCGTCATGTGGATACTACAATGATCCTTGCCTTTTACAGAATGAGAAAGAAGTATTTGGCAAAAAAAAAGCCAATATTGCCTGAATGAACGGGAGTCCAAGTTTACCTGGAATAGCTTAAAATTTTTAGCAGCCTTTAGAACATCCAATGAAGTAGGTGAATTTTCAAAGATAGATTTCAGTGGATCCAATGTGATTCCTTCGATGTCTTCTGCTGTATAAGGCTCTTCTTTCAAAAGTTCCTGTGTAACGAAGCAGATATTCAATTGAAGTTGCAAAACATATCATAAGCAATAATATCTAGGCGCAAGTTTGTCTAAGCAATAATTTCCATGGAAAAAAAGATAACTGTGTTTGATTAAATTATGCATGCATGCTTCTGCAAGAAACTCATGTGATAGGAAATACTTGAGTTTGCAAGTAATCCTATCGGATCTACTTGAGTTTGCAAACAAACCTAACAATAATCGGTAAAAAATAGCGAGCAAACGAAGAAATCGCAGTGGAAGAACAATCAAACGATAGCAATTCTTATAGAAAACAAAAGGAAAAAAGAACAAAGCAAAGATACAATAGATCCTCAATTCGAGAGGAAGATCGTCTCTCCCAAATCTTTAGACAAGAGAGTCTAAAGCCCAAGTCGCCAAGAAACCCTAATTCCAATCAATCAAAACATAATCATACATAATCCTCTCTTCCTCTTTAATACAAAAGTTTTCCTAATTTAATTTCCCTCCCAAGCCCTAGCCGTCCACTCCTTTTCAATTTGAAATTGCTTGGAGAAGTGGGGCCCACCCCTTTGGGTGGAATACACTAGAGGAGGCGGACTACTTCTGCCTCCTGTACACGATCTGAGCCGGCCCCCCTTTCGGCCGGTTCACACTAAACCGGCATATCATCATGTTCTCACAACATTAGGAGTGGCATTTAACAAGAAATTGGTTAAGAATTTGCAAAAACACATCAACTTTAGGGGCAAAACGAACTACAACGGACTACTTTTGTAAAGTTTTACTGATAAACATAACAATAGATGCATTGGCACCCGCATAATTAAATTCAACCATGATAAAGGAAATAATCATCACATGGATAAGGAAGTTAACATCACAACAACATGAACCTTAACCGGTTAACCCAATAATTCTGTGTTGAAGAAGCATGAATCACTTGTATTAGGACACGGCAATAATTTTATTTACTTCCAATACCAGCTTAAAAACAAACTCTACAAAGTTATCTGAAGGCCGATTCACATCATAACATGAATCTATCTCTTAATTTGGGGGTGGTTAATATTTGGCGGTTTCAAAATTTCAAATTCCACTAATTTGAAATTTCATTTCTTTCCTAATTTTCATTCCTAAAAATGAATTTTATTTGAATTTCAAATTCAAATAGGGTTTAATTATTTCTTTCCTGAACTCCACACCCCCAATTAAGTAATCACAATTTAAGCATTAAAACTCTTTCCCTTCCCTTGCATGCCGCCGGCCACATCACCTCCACCTTGGGCAGTAATTAACCTTATTCCTTTTGGAAAATATTTCGAAAATTCGAAAATGTGTGTTGACCGAAAATTCCAACCACAATTTTTATTTTAAATTGTTTTCCTAACTCTAAATCATCCTGTTATTTTTTTTTTTTTTTTATTTGTTGCATTTAGATTTTTTGCATTATTTTGTTTTGAACAATATTAGTTATATTTTCTATTTTTGTTTATTTTTAGCTATCCAATGATGGTGTAATCAATTGATCATGTAGGAAATGTTTTGGGTTATGGCTTACCTTGGGTTGCTTGGTTTTGGGGTCCACCTTGTCTTTGGGCTGTTTGCTGGTTTCATGTCGGGGCCTTGGCTGTTTTCGGTTTCAGCTTTAGTTGTTGGAATTCAGTGGCCAGCTCATTAATATCAAGTAGTGGTGTAGCTCATTATGAGCTGATGTTTAGTTCTGAATTTAAAGTTGAAGTGGTGCCAAGATTTTGGGTGATGGAACTTGCCTTTTCCTCTTCCTGTTGCCTCTTTGCTGGCTACGGTTCCCTGCTAGTTTTGCCTTTGGTTTGCTCTTGAATTTATTGCCCCGTGTCCCCCTTTTTACGGAAATGAATGTGGTTGTTTGGTCACTGTGCTTGGCTGCTGGGCTCTAAGTATATCTCTTGGGATCGTCTTTATTCCCTGTTTTTCTTGCTGTGCGTTTGGGATTTCGTATAGTGACTGTTGGCCTTTCTTCCAACTCATTTAGTGTGGATTGAAGAGGTTTTGGGATGTTTAGTTTTCCCCTCTATTGCCATATATATGAGATATTTTGAGAAGAAGAAGGTTGGTGTTAATTGAGAGCAAAGTTTGCTATACCTGCGGTTCTTCTTGGAAAGCTTTGATAGCTTTGTCCACTTCTTCTTCTACCTCTGGAAGGCTTGCGAGCTTTCTCCACCCTTTCGTCTGGCTACGCAAGTTCCACTCCACCCAGTATCTTTCTTCTGGTTCCGTTGTAAAGATTTGTTGGCTGTTTTGGTGCAATTTTGCTGGAGAGTTTGGTCAGGACATTGGACCCCTTTTCAGTGGTGGACCCTTGGTTGCATATCTAAACCTTATTTTTAAAATATATTCCTACTTCTCGGTGCATGTGAGGAGTCCTCTTGTAGGATGTTCTGAGGATAGTGGGTTTTGTCTTAATTTTTATTTTGGTTTCTTTTTCTATTTTTTTTGTTTGGTTTTTGGAGTGATTAGTTTTTCTTCTAATCTTAAATTTAGATCGTTTAACTTAGTTATTTTGTTTTCCAAGTGGTGTTCTAAAATTCTAAGGTGATTTCTGATTCTCTTTGTTATTTCTCCTCTTGTGTTTTGTTTCAAGTCTGCATACACACATCCCTTTGGAAATAATTTACAATTTATGTAACTCTTTACCGGGGCTGAAATTTTTCTCATTCATACTTTAGGCTCAAATATTTCCACATTCCAGCTGAGAATAGGATTTAGGAATTAATTCCTATCCCTCTAGCTCACCCCAATCATCCGCGCAGCCTCCATTAAATTCCTGGAAATTT
>NW_021319083.1:3310151-3387835 GCF_001605985.2 Dendrobium catenatum | reverse complement strand
AAAACTGGAACTTGGGACCTACTGAAATTCTGGCCAAAAACTCACGCTTGTCCAATTTAAGCATAACCAGGGCTTCGCGCGCTTTCACTTTAAACAATGAGGGTTTGATTCCTATAAAAGTCCAGTTGAGATTTTAAATTCAGAGCAATGATCTATAAAGAAAATAGAAAGAAGTTATAGTTAATAAATTTTATAAGTATAAGAAATCTTATTCTATTATTTAATTTTAATTTTCAGAGCTTCCACCAATTGCATAGCATAAACATCTATAAGATCTCACGGATAAACTTCCCAAATTTCATTCTTCTACTATACACCAAATTGCTTCAAAAATTAATACTATATTTAATTTAAAATTTATTGAATTTATCTTCATTTCGGGCCATTTTGTATGCTTATATTTATAAATTGAGTGTTTGTAATTTCATAAGTACTTCTGTATTAATAAAATATTATATAGGATCTATTCCAAATCTGGATTATCTTTTAAATGCGATTATGAATCATGAATCTTTTAACTTCTCCTTCTTTCTGATTCCCTGTAATACGATTCATGTTAGTAGCTTGCGCTGCGTAGCATGTCAATGCTATTAAAACCAGCGCACGTCGACCTTTAACACTCTCAACAGTCCCGTTAAAATATACTTTCTTTATACTACATCTAGCATTATACTCTTGTTCCTTCACCCGTTCTCCAACTAAACGAGGCTTCACGGAAGCTCCGTACGAGGCAAAAATCATAAAGCATTTTAAATCCTTAATTCTCACATCTACTCCTAATCTACTGCCGCAGTCTAGGGGCCATTTCCGGGCTAATGGCCCCAACGAAGACCTTCCTAAATAAACGTTAACCGACCTTCTACCCTACACTTGAACCTGTGTACGCCGAGAGGTTGCCGCTGGAGGAAGGCCGCAACTGCGGGTTCCCAGCTGCATCCCATATAAGGCCCCAAAAGTATCGCTCGACAGGTATTTTTGGCCAAGCGAACGGATGTTTATGGCCCCGATCTTCCGGTTCGATGAATCTATATTGCCTGTAATTGCGTAGGCGGGCCGAAATTACATGGGCAAATCTTGCAGCAGGTTGTGATGGTTGGAGTGTTAGCGATGCAAGGCGGGTGAATTGATCGCGAGAGCACATTCGATTACGAGGGATTATCGGTGTCCAATGCGAGTCGCAGGCAGGGACACATGGTAGCTATCAGGAAGGCGAGTCTGCAAGTGCTGGCAGACCAAGGTGCTTATAGGAATTGGCGAGGAATACGTAATGAAAGTATAGTTTGTAAATATAAACCTATGTACTCGCCGATCCGCGCCGGAAATCAGCGATAATTAATCAAGACTCTTAGTATTAAATTTCTCTTGGCTACCGATTGTTCTCTATCTGCTTTTGTTTATTTCTATCGCGATTGAACTTTATAGAGGCAAGCCGGATGGTTTGGATAATATTATACCACTAAGTAGTGATGGATACTGAATGAATTCTGTCACGTTCCAACATTCTATGTTTTTTACCATTGGTGGTTGTCTTTTTTGTAAGCACAACTATGAATACGCATGAACATCAATCGTGCAGATCGCATGTCGAGTCGACTCGAAGAAACACCAATATGGGCATATCTCTTGTGGTACAGGCGGGGCGGGGCGGCGGGGCGGGGGGGGGGGGGGCATGCTTTTTCATATTTATACCAGTTTACTTAACAGCAAGCGTCGAGCATGATAGCAAAAAAACCTTCGATCTATATGAACAGTGATTTGAAAAAAAATGTCTAATATTAGCCTGCAATATATAAGCATACGAGAATCTCACTCTTTCCTATTTCTATCTCTTTTATCGTTTTCTTGTAAGCGTGGCGACTCTCCGAAGGGGAAAGAATAAAGTACTTGATTGAATAAGTAGATGCGCCACGTGAGGGTCTAAGCCTATTTTCTTAATAGGGAACACAGAAAATAAAAAAAATATTCAGTCCCAAAATTATTCAAAAAAATAGTGGAGGGGAAAGCTACCTTCTGATTGGATAAAACCAAAGATTAAACTATACCCAACTTCAAGTCAGCAGGAGTCAAGGGGGATCTTACGGGGGCCCACTATGGTAGAATTATATTATGGGGGCGGGTTTTTTGGGACACATAAATTTTCTTAATTAGTCTATTAACAACACACACAACTGTCTACTCGTGGTATTCCAACATGCCAGAAGTCAAGGTGAAAACCAGCCATAATTTTTCAAGCGGCAGGGGCCAAACGATATAAGTACTACTGTATTTGCCATATATGCTCGCAAGGGTCCAAAGGGCGGCAGCGCCCCCTGGCGGTGGCTTTCGCACACTTCCTGCGGTCGAGTCGCGGGGTCAAAGCGGCAGCGCCCTGCAGGGTTTCCGGGCTTGAACCCCCGGAACAAATTTCGATTTACTATATTCTCTTTGCTATTTTGATTCATCATATCCCTAATACAATCAATACATACTACACCAATAATTTTAATTATTATTGGGGCTTGGCGTAATTAGCCTAAAGACCATAGATATTTTATACTTTTTTAGGAGGGGGCAGGCCATATTACTTTAAGAACCCTGTAATACAAGGCTAAAAATTTTATCTAAAATAAGAGTATAATAGAAAACTCCCCCTAAGCCATAAAGGGTTCTGCCCTGATTGGAACTCTAACATTAATTGTGGCTGAGGACTTGAAGCCTATACTTTTGTAACTACGGGTTTGGTGTTGTCAGCTTTCTTAGCTGCTTCTTAAAATAGCGCTTTTTTTAATAACAAAATTTTTCAAATTTTTTACTAAAAAGCTGTTTTAAGAAGCTTGAAGGAAAGCCGTCTCACGAGACCTACATATGAATACTTCTTGATATTCTTCAATTATAGGATATTGATTGCTTTTAAATTGTTTAAATTGCATTAATATGGCTTGCATTTTTTAGAAAAAAGATGATATTTTTTTAACCTAAGCACAGAAACTGGAGAGTGCTTTCTTAGGAAATGAGCAATACTGTCTGGGTTGAAAAAAAAAAAATAAAAAAATTCCCACATGCTTGTTGATGATATTATTACAAAATGCTCTTCTTGTTTGCTTGTATTCTATGAATACACATTGAACTGCAAATATACATTTTTTATAGTTCTTAGTCCTGAGTATCTTCACCTAATGCTTCGATATCTCAGATTTTATATACTTGTTTGAATTCATGTTAACTTGATATGTTTTGATGTTTAGTGATGCATTATCAATCTATATTACTTGCAGATATAAAGGCTTTTTATGGTTATGCAAATCATCAAAAGGGCTTAGTGTGAGTGAACCTGTTGACTTGATGTAATTGTAGATGGAAACTGTTCCTACAGGTCAATTGGGACTAGGCGAAGGCTGCTTCATTCTTATAGTTTTGACCAGCTTTCCCAAAGAATGAAGCATTTTTTGTCAAAATTGTACTTATATGGGTATACTATGATTCAGGTTGCTGGACTATCAAGCTCTGCAGGCCTTTGGTTGCTCATCAACAATTTCTATTCAGTGGCTGCTTTTAATGTAAAACATCCCAAAGGGTAAATCCGTTAGATACCTGAGAGTCCTGTTTGGTATATTCTTTGTATTGTGTCGGCTACGGCATGGCACACTGCAGATGATGCCAACCTAGTGCTGGAGATATTTAGGACTTTCATCGTATTCCACAAATCGTTAAGAATATTTTTTTATTGGAGCTATGTAGCTCTTTTTGTTAATATTTCTATTCGTGTGATATTTGTTTGTAGTTTTTTTCGTTGATCGCGCTTTTGTACAAAATTGGCCTGTAGGAACAATCCTTTTTGGTTCCTAAGACAAACTTCTTAAAGACATATAGTAACTTTTTCCATCAAGGCTAAGGACCGCTATGAGTGGCGTGTAGGATGAACTTTTGATCTTCTTCGCCCTAGGATAAGAGCGCATTCTTTGTGATGACGGTACGTTACCAAGTTCCTCAATATGAGATCGATACAATTGCTGCGCAGGGGGCTCCAATAGAGTGTGTCCTGACTTCTCCATCAACATCTGACCAGCTGCTGTTTATGCGACTGGCATCTAGTCCCACATTGAACAACCAATTGCTCGCCCCAATCTCCTCAATATCTCCATCTAGTAAAATTGAAAATGAATACAAGCATTTTTAACCTCATTCTGAGAGCTTTCACTGATCGTAACATCCCAAAGGTAAATTTCGTTAGATACTGAAGCTCCTTGTTTTATTATTTCTTTGTTATTGTCTTCGTACGGCATGGCACACTGCAGATTGATGCGCAACCCTAGTGCTTGGAGATATTTTAGAGTTTTTCCATAGTATTTCCACAAATCGTTATAAAATAGTTTTTTAATTGGAGCTATGTAAAGCTCTTATTTGTAACTATTTCTTATTCTGTGATATATTGGTGAGTTTTTTTTCTTGATGCGCTTTTACAAAACTTTGGCTTGAGGAACAATCCTTTTTGCGTTTCACTAATGACAAACTGCTTAGAAAGCATATTAATCTATACTTTCTCATCAAGGCTAACAGACCCATGAGTAGTTGTAGCATGAACTTTATGATCTTTCTCGCCCTAGAAAGAGCGCTCTTATGATGAGTAATTACCAGTTCCTCCCAATATGAGATCGATACAATGTGCTGCGCAGGGGGTCCAATATAGGTGTGTCCTCTTCTCCATCAACATCTGACCAGCTGTTTTATGCCGACTGGCATTGTCAGTCATCACTTGAACAACCAATTGCCTCCCCACATCTCTCTCAATAATCTCATCTAGTAAATTGAAAATGAAATACAGGCATTTTAACCTACATATGAAGCTTCAACTGCGAAAATGATCGTAAAAACAAATCGTGCCGTAGGGATGTGACAAAGGATGTTAATTCAAGCTTTCTGCTCTTCATCAGACCTCCATCTGACATTAGATATGGTAACACCAGTTCTCAAATCCATGTCGTTTAATCTCATCAATGATTCGCTCTGTATTATGCAGCTCCTTCAAAAACCATGTTCGCCAACTCGTATATGGATGATGCCTTCAACCCTCTCCCTTTACAACCCTACTTGACCGCCAGCATATGAAGTAGGCACGCTGATGTCGCAACATTAAATGATTATTATGACATTCTTAAGAAAAAAAAGCCTGTCAATATCCATTGCAAACCTGGCGTTGGACCCTCTCTTGGGTCCAGCCGCACGGCATCATCTCGCTTGTCCTCTATCCTCTCTGGATTAGTCAATTACTGATCCATAGGACCCCACTTGCACCTTCTTATTATGTATAGTGCAGGAAGAGCCCTTTCCACTGCTCACTCCCGAAAGTAAGCACCATGATTCGAACTATTTCATCAAATTGCTCATGTTAAAGTCTTTTGCCATGGTATCTTTCTTCATTTAGAAATTAATTTTCATCCTTCACTATTGCCGACACTTTTTCACACGGCTGCTAACGTTCTTATGAGAGCATGATAAGTGTTCCGTTTCATTGTTTGGGTTACTCCGCCCTTCTCCACTTTCTCACAAAAATGTATTTAAATACAAGTACGTCTTCTCTCCGCCTTCCAACATCAACTTGTAACACCGTATTTCCAAGAAGGGTCACGCACGCAATCTGTATTTGTGCTTTTTCTTTCATCTAACATGTTTCCTAATGCAAAACAAATGCTAAAACATACAAAAATCTCAAAAAAATTGAAAACCCTAGATTTCTATAACTTGAAAAATCTTTTCTTGAATTAAAAAAAAAAACCTAAAAACTATAATGATGTGGCGCGGGCAAAGAGATTGGCGGCAGACAGCAAACGAGCGGACCCTGTGCGGAACTTCTGCGAACGGAGCAGCCTTGCATTTGTGGAGGATTTTTTTTCGCGTTCCTAGAGCCGGAATGCTTATGATCAGGAGAAACAAGTTATTTTAAGTAGATGAGACCTGGTTTAAAGCAGGCATACGCCTCACATGATATTGCTGCAATAGCGCCTGTAGAGGCGCGCTCTTGACCCGTGAGGTGACGCCTCACCTGGAGCCAGAATTGCTGGGCTTTAAGCGTTTGAGGGCTGAATTGCGCAAAGGGGCCTCAATTGCGCAATTTAATAGAGATATGGACTGCTATACTTCATTTTGTGGAAATATAGCTTAAGAAAGAGAACCCTTAACTGTATAATGTTTGTCTTCAACAATGCGTTGAGATTATTTAAATTCTATATGTTACTTAGTCAATTGTATTTTTCGTTTTTTCTTGATGTGATAGCGTGGAAATATAGCTTTACCATCTATTACTTTTCTTATTTTCTAGAAGAGTTGCTCAGCTTACATTGTGTATGAGCGCCACATTGCGAACACAATGCCGGAGGAATGGACCAGGGAAAAGTCACTCTTTGATTTGTGGAATTTCTTCTTAGTTTTTAAGCGGCAAATCTTTTTTTCTTGGTTGTTGATGGGCGCATAATTGGTTTGCTATTTATGTTATTAGTTCTAAATTTGGGAAAGCCTGGGTTTACTCAGACAAAGGTTGACATTATAGCATTCTAGTGATTTTCAATCGTTAGATTATTTTATTAGTAATGTTTGGAAGATTAAGTGACACGCTAGATGATAATTTTTAATTAGACCTTTGATCTATCATTCAAAGAATGAGTTAAAAAAATTGATGGGGTATTTAACTTTTAGAGTTAAAACCTTTAGAGAGAACTTGGGCTAAGAGAATAGTATAGTACATAAAAAATTTTATAAATTTACAATTATGCTCGATGATGCTCTACTGGATCTAAGTTTTGGGCAACAAAACAATTCCATAATTAGATTAGAGAGGATCAATGAAAGCAGCAATTGATGAAGATATGATAAAAAAAATCAAGTGATTGTGAATTAGAAATGGAGACGGGAACTATTTTGCACGAATTAAGACATGGCGATAGAACTTGTGGAAAATGTGAAGGAAAATGAATCACTTTAATTTTAAATGGTGACAGTGTGCAAAAAGATTGTGTAAATTAAATTTAAGAGCCTGACTACAAAATTTCCGTAGGATTATATAGAGAAGTAGGATTCATAGGTTGTCATTATATTTGGGTAAGGTTTTTAATGTGATGATATGTTTACTGATGCTCTAATTAAAGTTCCTTGATCTAATCTGCATATGCATTTTCTTAGTTTTTCGTGTATCATCTTCTTACATTTGCATTCTATTAATATATTGAGGTTTTCCGTACCAGGGAATTCTGCATTATGTATATTTAATATATAGCACAAAACAATCACATCTGTTCTGATTATTGAATGTTACCCCATAAATGAGAGGGAGGCAGAGAGGGACTGAGAGATGATAGATAGAGATGGGGAGGTGGAAGGGGGGAGAGGGGAGGGGGGAGTGATTGATGGGGAAGATGGTTTGGATAAGAGGAAGAGCAATTGGATGACCAATTTATGAAGACTTGTAATAGAGGACTTTCTCCAGTTAACTCGAAAAGTATATTCTTATTTTCTCATTCTAGCACCATTTCTTGCAATAGATTATTTTTGAAAATGTACAAAGTTTGACTTCTAAAAGGCAAAATGTTTAACATTATGATTAGTCATTTTATGTTAGTGAACTACTTATTTTTTTCCGTTTAATACACCTGACAGCAAATTATTAGAAGATCTTATCTGAAACCAGTTCTCGTAGTCATGAATTATATTTATTTGTTCACATTTCTTGAATTAAAAGCTTTTATGCTCTGGGTTTGATTGGCCAAAGCTTTATCTCCAATGCCAGATGAACGTTCATCTCACACGTTAATAAAGTTTTTACATTGGATTGCCAGATCTAAAAAATTTCTAGTTGCATTGTTTATTCTTCAGTGTTGATGCTTCTAATTTTAGTAATGTCAATCTTCGGCATGTACTTGCAGATTTAGTATTGGGAAAACCTCTTCCTCTATAAACACTTTTTTCTTATGACTTCTCATCCTTATTGTAATGCAAGTCTTTACAATTTCCATTATGCTATGTTCAATGATGATATGCAAAACCTGTTTGTGTTTTCTGCTTTGATTCTTAGATTGACAAATTGTGCAGTATCATCCAACAACCCTTCTTTTTCTTTGTCTAATGCACCTTTATTTGTTCTCTCCATGCTGCATTGTTTCGTGAATGGTCATATTCTCCAGGCTGATTAACTTAATCAGAAATTCAAATGCACGGTAAAAGGTGCCTTTTTCACTTGCATTTTCAGATTTTTGACGTTAATATGGCTTGGAGCTGACCAGAATTTAGGAAGTAACTATACTCATCATTGACTTAAATCTGAATTTTGTAATGAACAACTCAGTTATCAAAGTGGTTAATAGGAAAGTCTATCCAATGCATGAAGCTCTGCCGTATATAGAGCCTGGAAAGTGCTAATGTGCATGTGCAACAACCTTTGCAGTTGTTGAGAGCTGTGATTCCTCGACTGAGGGATTAATCATTAGATATTATAATATATTTTATTTTATTGAAGTAATCAGCAGTTGCAATGTTTCTATAAAAAAATATATCTACATCTTTGGATGGCATTGATGCTTCTTAGAGCTAACAGTTATTGACATAATACATGCCGAGCCATTGAGATTTTTTGTGAATGTTGGTCTGGGAGTAAGATTTTAGTGCATGCTTACACTTTATTGGAAAGGTTTTTTTTTGTATTGATTGTCAGGTGGAGATAACTATACTCCATGCCACCTTTTCAGTTAACAAAATATAAACCTATAGGTTGCATATGTGGATATTCATTGTTATAATACTTCGAGAATTTTTGATCTTACATGCTTAATTAAAGTTTTTTTAATAACGCAGACATTTCATATGACAGGCGATTCTGTCATGGCTAGTCTGGTTTTGCTGAGCTAATTGATTTTAATTCCCATCCTGCAATGATGTGCAAATTACCAGACAGGTGGTACTTGTTATTATTGCACATTCGTTGCAGAACCCAGAAAGGAAAGCAGTATACTGCTCAACAAACTACAATTAAACCGTCGTTGTTGAATGCCGTCCTGGCAGCTGTAAGCTATGTTTCTTTTGTCTGCTTATAGTACATGGAACTACATGAGTAGGTTCGTTTTGGGACGGCTTTTTTTCTACTTCTTAAAGCAACTTTTTAGTAAAAAAAAAAATTGTACTAGAAAGTTGCTTTAGAAGAAGAAAGAAAGCCGTACCCAAACGGAAGCCTAATCATGAGTATAATTTCATATTGTATCTCATTCTGATTGCATCAGGCAGAATTTCTTGTATTTTAGTTCGATTGATTTAAAACCTTGCTGTCCTTTTTGGGATGTAAATCCTGCAGGAAAGTAATACTTGAACCTAGAAAACATATTTTATACTCCTGGGATTGTTGATTTGTATTTCTCCTGAACAGCTATACATGTTTGCTTTTGATACGATAGGAGTGCTGATCAAGGCCTTGTAGGATTCTTTGCTTATTCTGAAAGCGATGTTAAGGGCTAATTCTCTTTTGGTTTTTTTTTTTTTTGGGGGGGGCTACTACTAAATAATTATCTTTTAAGATTTTTTTGCCTTGAAAAAATAAATGTACAGAACACACAATGCCTAGGCTCTAACATCAACCGAATCATTCCCCTTTGGTCTTCGCCACATTCCTTTTCTACTTTTCCTTTTCCGTTCGAAATTTGTAGCTCTATGAATGGGATTGGTAGTGATTTTTGTGCACACACTCTTGTGAAGCCCACCTACCGCTCATTCTCTGGTTCAAAAGTTTGAACTTTTCAATGAATTTTGTCTATACTGCCGTTTCATGTAGCCGACCCCACGTAGTGGGATAAAGCTTGATGTTGTTGGTTGTTGTTGTACTGCCCGGTTTTCATGGCCTCACGAGAAAAAAACTCGTATATTACTATTTGTTAATTAAGGAATTGTGGTGAAGACTAACTATCATCAAAGAAAAATCTGCAGATTGTTCTTGCTATAAAGCTTGGAAAACAATCCAAAAGAAGCAGTCGTTACTGAGGCAAAAAACTCTATTCTGATGTCGAAAAACTGTGCATAGAGTTTGCAAAGAACCATGGTATCCACCAATCTGGCTTGCCGTTCAAAGCGTTTCAGTCAATTCTATTGCTCCTTGACCTGAAGCATTACTTTATCTTAGTCTTTTTTTCCCTTGCTTTTGTTTATCTAGGCAGTGTTTTTATTTACTTTAGTTGCATTTTTCTGTTGATCAATGGTGATTAATGTTATGAACCTTGATTGATGCGGCTTATAATTTATGGTTTCTTGATTTGGCTTTTCTGATTCTAGTTATTAATACAAGAAGTCATGGTAAATTGTACATCGTTTTTATCATGAATCCCATTAAGTGGGCCTGCGCGAGTTTGAATTACATCATGAATGAGATTCAATACTTTCCTAAAATAGCTTTCTAATTTATGAAACTATTTGAAATTCAAAATTTGAATTTCAAAGGATGAAAATAATTTCCTAAATTATTTGAACTCTTTAGGTAAGCATTAAGGTGACATTGACTCGGACTCTTCCGAAGGATGAAAATAATTTCCTAAAATAGCTTTCTAATTTAGGAAAGATGACAAGATGAATACGACTACAGGGAACAATAAAAGAAACAAAACAAAAACAAAGATAGAAGACAAGAACCGCGAGCCTCGGACTCTTCCGAAGACTGACGGGTGATGTTTTTCCCTTCTCCAAAGGACTTCAAATCACGAGCCCGGACCCATCCTACGGCTGGTGAAGACTCTGATTCCTCTCCATAGAAATCTCACAAATGCTCTCTCACAAAAACACAAGTGTGGACACCAATTTTTAATATAAATTCTTCATCCCTATTACAATAGCTTAAGGTCCTATATATAGGCCACAACATGAGAAAAAAATCAAAATTACAAAATTGCTCCTTGGGCCACAACACTCACATAAAATATCCTAGGGGTAAAACAGGAAATACATCAAATAAGAATTAAAATGCAGAAAATAACTCATAATTGAAAATTTAAATAATGGCCGTCGATTTACGACGCCGCTTGTGTAGATGCGCCAAATCTTTGTACCGATGTCCGCATCAATCACACTCTCTACAATGCAAAAGGTTGTGCACAATGCACATTAGCCACTTTCCAGACTCTATACGGCAGGAGCTTCATGCATTGGATAAGACCTTTCCTATTAATCCCTTTGATAACTGAGTTGTTCATTACCAAATTCAGATTTAGTCAATGATGAGTATGTTACTTCCTAAATTCTGGTCAGCTCCAAGCCATATTAACGTCAAAAATCTGAAATCCAAGTGAAAACAGGCACCTTTTACGTGTCATTTGAATTTCTGATTAAAGTTAATCAGCCTGAGAATATGACCTTCACAAACAATGCAGATGGAGAAAACAAATAAGGTAGCATTAGACAAAGAAAAAGAAGGGTTGTTGGATGATACTGCACAATTAGTCAATCTAGAATCAAAGCAAAAACGCAAACAGGTTTGCATACATCATTGAACATAGCATTACAATGGAAATTGTAAGACTTGCATTACAATAAGGATGAGAAGCATAAGAAAAAAGGTTTATAGAGGAAGAGAATTCCCAATACTAAATTCTGGCAAGTACCAATGCGAAGATTGCCATTACTAAAACCATAGAAGCATCAACAAGAAGAATAAACAAGCAATAGAATTTTTAGATCTGGCATCCAATGTAAAAAACTTATTAACGGTGAGATTGATCGTTCATATGGCATTGAGATAAACTTTGGCCAATCAAATCCCAGAGCATAAAAGCCTTTTAATTCAAGAAAATGTGAACAAATAAATATAATTCATGACTACGAAGAAACTGTTCAGATAAGATCTTCTAATAGTATTGCTTAGGTGATGTGATACGAGGCAAGAATTGCTTGTTAGAAATTAATAACTTGTGAACTTGCATTGCTAATTTAAAACAAATGCGTTCCAAGATAAATCGTAAGAAATTTACATGGAAGAACTAAGCAACATCAATCAATTACCTTTAGAAGCGACATGAAACAAACAAAATTAATCCAATGGATAAGTAATAAAGCAAATGGCTCTTAACAAAAATCCAAGGTTTAAGATGTAGATCCTTCACCTTGAAGTCCCTCACTTTCACCCTTGGATTCACTCAGTTAGCGGAAGAGGATGGCGCACAAACTCAACGATGCCACTATTAGACAAGTAATGCCGAGGGGGCTAGCCGCCGGGGAGGAAATCGGATTTGGGGAAGATGGTAGACGCCCATTGATGATCCAATCGTTTTCTAGAAGTTGCTCGTCGATGACGTCCACGAGGGTGGGAAGAATACGGTTCAAGTAATCCTCGACGGTGTGGTCGAAGCCGAATCCGACGTCAAAGAACGGCGATCGAATGACATCAATGTCGCCTTGATGATCGTATGCAAAGCCGTGACGCTCCGGATCGGCCATTCATGACTATGAGATGTCCTTGCGGTGTGGATGTATTTGGCGGTAGGAGAATCTTCTCTTGGTGGAACTCGTCCAAGCAATGATGGGATGAGAAAAATGGATGTGGCGGTTTGGAGAGAGGAGGGCTTAGCCGTGAGCTAGGGGGAGAGGGAAGAATTTAGAAAACTGAAATTAATTTCAGCTTCAAGTGATTTTGGAGGGAGATTAATTTGAAATTTCAAATTAATCCAATAATGACTAGGGGCTTTAATTGTGGAGATAATTAGGGTTGATTTGGTGGAGCTTTTAATTTAATTTAGGGAGAGAGAAAAGCCCATTAAGAGGCCGACCATATGGGGGGAAAAGAAAAGCTTAGGAGTTAAGAAAGTGGGGGCCCACATTTAAGTAAATAAAACTTAATCAAATCTGAATTTTAATTTCAAATTTGATTATGTTTAAGTAACTTCCCCAAATAGGTTTAATATGAGAGGGAAACAAATTTGAATTTCAAAATAGGCTTTAATCCTCTTAATTGACTCTCATAATTGGAGAAAAACTAATTAGGAAAGTGAGTAAATCAAGAGATTTGAAATTCAAACAAGAGGGAGGATCCAAGGGGCCGGCGGCAATGTTGGTGGCTTGGAGTCGGCCGCCTGGAGCCGGCGGGATGACGGCCGGTTGGGGATGCTGCCGGAGCCGCCGGTGGCGGGATTGGCCGGGGGTGGCCGGCGGTGGACTTATGGGGGCCGATGGAAGGAAATTTGGGAGGAAAAGAGTTTTGATGAGGTAGAGTAGAAATAAATTGGGTTTAGGGGAAAAGAAAAATCTGGATCTACAAACCTTGAGCAACACCTCCAATAGAACTCACAAGTGATCTACTAACGCCACTTCCTCAAAAACTAACAAAGATATCTTGGAAAGTCACGAACTCACGAAGAGATCAAAAGAGAAAATTTCATTCATCAAAAACTAACTCTTACAATACATGATGCCTTCTTTAAATAGGCTGAAATAGAAACAAAGCTACATGACACAAATGCCCTTTGGGCTACATAAGCGACTTACCCACAGGGGTAAACTAGGAAATAAAATAAAATGCGATAATAAATATAACATAAATCAGAAATAAAGGCTATGGATCGTAGCCGTCGATATGCGTCTTCGACGATAGTACAAGTGTCGAAATCTGATGTCCTCATCATTCTCCCCATGTGGGAGAAAACTCGACCCCGTCAAGTAAGCGTCTCTAGAAGCTTCGTACCACTCCAATAGGTCAGGGTTCAATATCTGCAGTTCATCCGGTCTATCCACGCGTTCTCCGTTTTCGGCTTTCCTGCCCATTGAACTAGATACCTTCAGCAATCACCGTCTTTAGTGGAAATGATTTCATCGTTAAGTATTGTGTCAATCCTCTCCGCGGTAGGTATAGTGGGAATGTTGGGTAGTGGGGGTGTAGGCTGGGGATCTCACCAGGCAGGGTCACACAAGGCTCAATATGTAATAGATTAGTGGGGTTAAACTCTGGACCTTCGTAGGCTATAAGATCTTCAATATTAAATGTAGGATTAATGTTAAAGCCTTCGGGAAGGTCTAGCACATAAGCATTATTATTTATCTTGAATGTAATTTTGAAAGGTCATGCGCTTCTTGCATGTAACTTCTTGACGGTCCCTTGCGGGAACCGTTCCGGACGAATCCGAACCATCACCGAGTCTCCCACTTCAAATTATTTAAACATTTTCTTGAGGTCCGCATTAAGTTTATAGTTAGCATTGCTATGTTCAATTCTTTTATTAATTTCTAATTGCAATTCTTGAATATGCGATGCAAATGTGGATGCAAGAGATCCGGTATGTATGATGAATGACAAGAATCATGAGTTCCACAAAAGTTTTAAATAGGTACAAATTTTGGAAGACAACAGACTACAAAAACACCTACGCACACAACATACTAACTCACACGAACAGATAGCTAGAATAAAGGTGGAAGAGTCACGAAATGAGGGGATCTAAAGTGTTCAGGTCTAAGGGAACTGGTGTAGGGGGGCAATGATGACATCCTTAGCTACCAGGGCACTTCTATATGAAGTTTCAGTTAAGGTCGTAGGTAGTCTCCTAGGGTCAACGGGGTCATCTAGTAAATTCATCCAACTAAGAGAGAGATGGTCCTTAACAGGGAAGGACAAGAACATTGCGGGCAAAACTAATGAATCAGGAACAAGATAAGACGATGGGTCCTGACTCACAGTTATAATGGGATAACCCAAAGAGTCACCATCAGGTATGAGACTCAAGAAATTGAATAGGGTAACCATAACAGAAGTGGGCACAACAGTTAGAGTGGTGACATGAAAGTATGGGCTAAGACTCTCTAACATTAAAGTCGATACGAGGAGTGGTGAGATAAGTCCAATCTCGAAAGTCACACTCTTTCAAATGCAATTCTAAAGGGGCAACTCCTAAAATAGACTCCAATAAAATACGAGGAGGCTCATTGTTCAAATTAGGCTCAGAAACTATCAGACTCATATTACTGTCTTTCGAACTCATATTACTATCATCAATAGAATCAGATTTGGGTATAACCCTAAGATCAATGGATTCGGGGTTAATTAAACCAGGTTTTAAATCATGTAGAAAATTCAGTCGAATCACTTGTAACTCAAGATTGTCCACGTCGCCCTCAGAATTATTCGAAATTAAATCAGAATTATTTGGAGTCTTCTTAGTAATATATACGTTTAAATCAGAACCCTCCAAAGTTAATTTCAATGTGTTCACGGTCAGATCAGCTCCCTTCGAAATCAAATTACTATCATCCAGGTAGGCCTTTTTCAACGAGATATCCTTGAGAAGATTGGGATCAGGGTGGGCTATGATGTCAACGTTTAAAGGTTCTAACTTTCCTAGATCAGGGTTTAAGTCGTGTTGGGAGTCTTATTCACTCACTTCAGTTTCTTTCTCAAAGAAGTCCTCATTATCAATAATATCATTAACATCTACGAAATGGGTGTACTCAGTCTCAGGTTCAAGAAAGTTCTTCTTTGTCGTGCTTCTTTTAGGTAAAATTACACTTGCAGGGTCAAAGATTGGAGATACAAAAGATTGGGCAGCCTTATAATCATTACTAATTTTAAAGGTGGTAAAGTTACTCACGTGGCGAGGTGGCTCGGGATCCATCACACAGAGAGGTCGCGTGTTCAGACAAGGTTGACTGGGATGGCTAGGAATCAGCCCAAGTGGAGAGTCGTATGGGACCAATCCAACAAAAGACCCAATAGAGGGTCGGCCATTAAGGTTTGGTGAGGACCTATAGGGTGGGGAAGCAACCCTGATGTTACTAAAAGATGTGTGACCATAAGTAGGGGAAAGGTATTTTAATCCAAGTACTTGTCTCATGTTTTTCCAATCGGAGGTAGAGTATTCACCACGAGACTCTTTATGATCTTCCAACCTCATCCAAAATTGGCGAGCACTACCGCTCAGGTGTGACCTAGCAATGCTAAACTGGCGGGATTGGTCGGGGGTGGCCAGTGGTGGACTTATGGGGGCCGATGGAAGGAAATTTGGGAGGAAAAGAGTTTTGGTGAGGTAGAGTAGAAATAAATTGGATTTAGGGGAAAAGAAAAATCCGGATCTACAAACCTTGACTCCTTGAGCAACACCTCCAATAGAACTCACAAAGAGATCTACTAACGCCACTTCCTCAAGAACTCACAAAGAGCTTTTAGAAAGTCAAACTTTGTACATTTTCAAACTAATTATTGAAGAAATGTGTGCTAGAATGAGAAAAAAGAATATACTTTCGAGTTAAACTGAAAAGTCCTCTATTACAAGCTCATAAATTTGGCATCATTGCTCTTCCTCTATCCAACCATCCTTCCCCCATCAATCACTCCCCCTCCCCCTCCCCCTCCACCTCCCCATCTCTATCTATCACTCTCAGTCCCTCTTCTGCCTCCCTCTCTCGATTTTGAGTCAACATTCATATAATCAGAACAGATGTGATTGTTTGTGCAAGTAATATAGATTAAACTACAAATGCAGAATTCCTGGTACGAAAAACCTCAATGAATTTAAAGGAAAAAGCAAATGTAAGAAGATGATACACGAAAAACTAAGAAAAATGCATATGCATGATTAGTATCAAGGAACTTAATTAAAGCATCATAAACATATCATCAGCATTAAAAGAAGCCTTATCCCAAATATTAATGACAACCTTATGAATCCTACTTCTCTATATAATCCTACGGAATTTTGTAGTCAGTCTTAAATTTAATTTACACAATCTTTTTGCACAACTTTCACCATGTTAAAATTAAAGGATTCATTTTCCTTCTACATTTTCACAAGTTCTATCTGCATGTCTTATTCGTGCAAAATGTTCCCTCCATTTCTAATCCACAATCACTTGATTTTTTTTATCATATCTTCATCAATTGCTGCTTCCATTGTCTCTCTAATCTAATTATGATTGTTTTGTTGCCCAAAACTTAGATCCAGGAGCATATCGAGCATAATTGTAAATTTATAACATTTTTTATGTTATCTATACTATTCTCTTAGCCCAAGTTCTCCTAAGGTTTTAACTCTAAAAGTTAATACCTCATTTTTTACCTCATTCTTATGAATGATAGATCAAAGGTCTAATTAAAATTATCATCTAGGTGTCACTTAATCTTCCAACATTACTAATAAATAATCATCGATTGGAAAATCACTAGAATGGCATATAATGTCAACCTTTGTCTGAGTAAACCCCAGGCCTTTCCAATTTAGACTAATACATAAAATAGACAAACCAATTTTATGAAGACATCAACAACCAAGAAAAAAAGATTTGCCACTTAAAAACTAAGAAGAAATTCACAAATCAAAGAGGGGACTTTTACCTGGTCCATTCCTCCGGATTGTGTTCCAATGTGGCGCTCGCATACACATGTAAGCTGAGCAACTTCTTTCTAGAAAATAAGAAAAGTAATAGATGGTAAGCTATATTTCCACGCTAATCACATCAAAGAAAAAACAGAAAAATACAATTGACTAAGTAACATATAGATTAAATAATCTACCATTGTTGAAACAAAAATTATACAGTTAAGGGTTCTCTTTCTTAAGCTATATTTCCACAAAATGAGTATAGAACTCCATATCTCTATTTAAAATTGCGCAATTAGAGGCGCGCCTTTGCGCAATTCAGCCCTCAAGCGCTTAAAGCCCACGCAATTCTGGCTCCAGGTGAGGCGTACACCTCACGGGTCAAGAGGCGCGCCTCTAAGGCGCTATTGCACAATATCATGTGAGGCGTATGCCTCTTTAAACCAGGTCTCATCTACTTAAAATAACTTGTTTCTCCTGATATACCATTCGGCTCTAGTGAACCGAAAAAAATCCTCCCACAATGCAGCTGCTCCGTTCGCAGAAGTTCCGCACGGGCTCCGCTCGTTTTGCTGTCTGCCGCCTCTCTTGCCGGCGCCACCTCATTATAGGTTTTAGGTTTTTTTTTTAAGTTCAAGAAAAGATTTTTCAAGTTATAGAAAATCTAGGGTTTTCAATTTTTTTGAGATTTTTTGTATGTTTTAGCATTTGTGCATTAGGAAACATGGTTAGATGAAAGAAAAAGACAAATACAGCATTGCGGCGTGACCCTTCTTGGAAATACGGTGTACAAGTTGATGTTGGAGGCGGCGAGAAGACGTATGTGTATTTAAAATACAATTTTTGTGAGAAAGTGGAGAAGGGCGGAGTAACCCACATGAAGGAACACTTATCATGCTCTCATAAGAACGTAGCACCGTGTGCAAAAGTGTCGGACAATGTGAAGGATGAAATTATTTCTTAAATGAAGAAAAATACCATGGCAAAAGACTTATAACATGAGCAATTTGATGAAATAGTCGAATATGGTGCTTACTTCGGGAGTGAGAGTGGAAAGGGCTCTTCCTCAACTATACATAATAGAGGTGCATGGGGTCCTATGGATCAGTATATGACTAATCCAGGAGAGGATAGAGGACAAGCAGAGATGATGCCTGCGGCTGGTACCAGAGAGGGTCAACGCCAGGTTTGCATGGATATTGACAGGCTTTTTTTTTAGAATGTCATACCATTTAATGTTGCGACATCGCCTGCCTACTTCAATATGCTGCGGTCAGTAGGGTTGTATGGAGAGGGGTTGAAGCACCATCCATATACGAGTTGCGAAAAGATTTTGAAAGGAGTTTGCATAATACAGAGCGAATCATTGATGAGATTAAACGGACATGGATTGAGACTGGTGTTACCATTATGTCAGATGGATGGTCTGACATGAAGAGCAGAAGCTTGATTAACATCCTTGTCAACAATCCCTACGGCACGATGTTTTTACGATCAGTTGAAGCTTCATATGAGGTTAAAAATGCTGTATTCATTTTCAATTTACTAGATGAGATTATTGAGGAGATTGGGGAGCAATTGGTTGTTCAAGTGGTGACTGACAATGCCAGTGCATAAAAGCAGCTGGTCAGATGTTGATGGAGAAGAGGACACACCTATATTGGACCCCCTGCGCAGCACATTGTATCGATCTCATATTGGAGGAACTTGGTAACTTACCTCATCACAAGAGCGCTCTTTCTAGGGCGAAGAAGATCACAAAGTTCATCTACAACCACTCATGGGTCTTAGCCTTGATGAGAAAGTATATATATGCCTTCTAAGAAGTTTGTCTTAGTGAACCAAAAAAGGATTGTTCCTACAGGCCAATTTTGTAAAAGCGCATCAAGAAAAAAAACTACACAAATATCACAGAATAGAAATATTACAAAAAGAGCTACATAGCTCCAATTAAAAAAATATTCTTACGATTTGTGGAATACATGAAAGTCTAAAATATCTCCAAGCACTAGGTTGGCATCATCTGCAGTGTGCCATGCCGTAGCAGACAATACAAAGAATATACAAACAAGGACTTCAGTATCTAACGAAATTTACCTTTGGGATGTTTACATTAAAAGCAGCCATGATAGAAATTGTTGATGAGCAAACAAAGGCTGCAGAGCTTGATAGTCCAGAACCTGAATCATAGTATACCATATAAGTACAATTATTGACAAGAATGCTTCATTATTTGGGAAGCTGGTCAAAAACTATAAGAAATGAAGCAGCTCCGCTAGTCAATGACCTGTAGGAACAGTTCCATCTACAATTACATCAAGTCCAACAGGTTCACCAACATCTAGCCCTTTTGATTTTGCATACTCATAAAAGCCTTTATATCTGCAGTAATATAAATAGATAATGCATCACTAACATCAAAACATATCAAGTAACATGAATCAACAAGCAATAAAATCTGAAGATATGAAGCATAGGTGAAGAATACTCAGGACTAAGAACTTAAAAATTATATTTGCATTCAATGTATTCATGAATACAGCAAAACAAGAAAGAGCATTTGTATAATATCATCAACAGAGCATGTGGGAATTTATTTATTTTTTTTCACCCAGATAGTATTGCTCATTCCTAGAAAGCACTTCTCCAGTTTTTGTGCTTAGGTTAAAAAAAATATCATCTTTTTCTAGAAAATGCAAGCCATATTGTGCAATTAAAACAATTTAAAAGCAATCATTCTTAAATTGAAGAAATATCAGAGTATTCATAAGTAGGCTTCGTTTGAGACGGCTTTCTTCAAGCTTCTTAAAACAGCTTTTTAGTACAAAATTTGAAATTTTTGTATTAAAAAGCTGTTTTAAGAAGCACTAAGAAAGCCATCCCAAACAAACCCGTAGTTATAAAAGATAGCTTGAAGTCCTTAGCCACATTTTTTTTTTTTCATTATAATCTTATTTAGATAATTTTAGTCTTTATTACAAGGGTTTTAAGGTAATTTCCCCCCCTAAAAAAGTTAAAAATACTATGGTCTTTAGGCAATTGCCCCCAATATAATTAAATACATTGTGTAGATGTATTATTGTTGGGGAATGATGAATCAAATACAAAGAGAAATAGTATATCAAAATTTATTCTGGAGGCAGCCCGGAAACCCCAGCAGGGGCGTTGCCCCTTGACCCCCCGACCTGACCGGGCAGGTCGAACCCCGCCAGGGGGCACTGCCCCCTTGGACCCCCAACATATATGCGAACAGTTATTTATACGTTTGCCCCCCATGAAAATTATGACTGATTCCACCCCTGATTCTCATGTTGGAAACACAAATAGACTAATAGTATCTTATGTCAGCCCATAAATATAATCTAACATAGTGGCCTAAACTCTGCTAGATTGAAGGTTGGTAGTTTAGGTCCATAGAAAGGCTTCACTTTTTGATGGGAACTATTTTTATTTTTCCATATTAAGAAATGACTAGACCTCGCATCTACTTATTCAATCAGTACTTTATTCTTTCCCATCGAGAGAATCGCCACCTCAGAAAAGATAAAAGAAAGAGAAAAAAGAGGAAAGAGTGGAGATTCCTCGTATGCTATATATTGCAGTAATATTAGACATTTTTTTCACATTTTCATATATCGAAGTTTTTGCTATCATCTCACGCATGCTACAGAAACTGGATATAAATGAAAAAGCATAGCTTACCCACAAAAGAAATAATGCCCCCATTTGTGGTTCTTCAAGTCGACTTCCTGCATAGAATGAATTTCTGCATTCATATTATACTTACAAAAAAGAAAACCACCATGTAAAACAGAGAATGTGACACCCTACAGAAATTCAATCAGATATCAATCACCAGTGTATAATAATATCACCATCTGCCCTATAAATTCAAGCAAAAGAAATAAAAAAAACAAAAAAGCAAAGAGAAAATCGGCAAGAAAATAATATAAGAGCTGATAATACCTGATCCGGATCGGCGGAATAAGTACACAAACTATACTTTTCATTCACATTCGCAATCCTAAGCACCTTGGGCTCCCCAGCACTCGCCTTCCTGATAGCTACAATCGTGTCCTGCCGAATCGCCATTGGCAACACCGAATATCCCTCGTAATCGATGTGCTCTCCGATCAAATTCACCCGCCCTGCATCCAACACCACCATCACAACCCATCAAGTTCCCTAATTTCCTCCAATTACAATTAATATAGATCATACGAACCGGGAGATCGGGCATAAACATCCGGTTCCTTGCCAAAAACCTCGACGAACTTGGCCTTGATCCACTGGAACCGCAGTTGCGCCTCCTCCAGCGGCGAACCCTCTCCGTACACAGGTTCAAGTGAGGAGAAGGTCGGGACGGGAAGCTCTTCGTGGGCCATTGCCGGAAATGCTAGACGCGGGTAGATTAAGGAGATGTGAGAATTAGGATTTATGCTTTATGCTTTGCCTCGTCGAGCTTCGAAGCCTCGTTGTTGGAGACGGGAAGAACAAGAGAATGCAGATGTAGTAAAAGAAAGATATATTTAGGGGACTGTGGTTGAGAGTGTTAAGCGTCCTGCCTTTTAATAGCATGACTGACATAACGCTAAAGCGCAAGCAAATTAAACCGCCAATGAAAAGGGTTATGAATTCCAAATGAGGTGTGATTTAGAAGGGTTGGGATAAGGCTTTGAAAATTGAATCGGATAAGGGATCAGAAGAAGAAGAAGTTAAAGATTCGATGAATCAATCTGATTTAAATAATCAGATTTAGATGATATAATAAATATTTATTATATTTAAATATTATGAAATTGACAATCATTTATAAATATACAACAAAAATGGACAGAATCATATTAGTAATTAAAAAACATAATAAATAAATCCAATAAATTTAAAATTAAATACATTATTAGTTTGAGCAACTGGTGAAGCTTTGAAAATAAAATAAAGATGAGATATTTATTATAATTGTATATATATATATTAAAGTTGTTATAGAATGTAGCATATCAGTACAAATTTTTTTAAAAACAGCAAAATAATATTGACCGAATAAAAAATGCGATTGCGATTTGAGAAAACAAACTAGTAAAAAAGCTATCCAAAATGAAGCTTGAATGTGCATATATGTGTATTAAACACATATATATAAAGCGCATGTGTTTAGGTGTGTCCATTTATACATACACATATAAAATTTGATGTTTGTAAAGGTATATAATGTATATATTTATACATCATGGGCATACATAAGACATTTTTGTATATCTAATTAAGAATAAATTTTTCTATGAATCACACTAACTAAAGTCATATAGAAGAAATAAATTAGTGTATAATTTTATTTTAGAACGATAAAATCAGAGGCTAAGAATGCTCAAATGATGCTTGGACTCCATTATAGTATTCAAATCATCATGTTGAATTCATGGATACTATAGGTTCATTTGGGACGTTTGTAGCTTTTTTAAAGCTTATTATAAAATTATTTCGAGGAAAGTAACTTTTTTGAAGGCTATTGTAAAAAAATAGTTTTGTAATACAAAAATATTTTGAAAGCGATGAAAAAATAATAGTCAAATAAAAAAATTATGATTGAGATCCGAAAAATAAAACATTAAGAAAGTTGTCCCAAACAGAGCTTAAATGACACGCACAAACCTAACACAACTCATGTGTAATAATGAATTACATCAAATTGATATACGTTAAGTGTGGAGAACTTTGATTCTAGCTTTTATTATTATATATAAATTTCATAATCATTCAATATATGTTCTCCTCACTCTAACATCTATATTAGGTAAATTTAATAAATCTTAATATTCATGATAATATGATATATCGTAAAAGAAAAATAAAATAAAATTTGTGTCGAATTTGGGCTTGGATTGAGTCGAATTTGATGTTTTTAGGTTCGTAATTCCGAGACATTCAGTTCGACTATAAGTTTGCTAAAATCAGAGCTTAAAGGGTCCATTGGTCCCTAATTGGATTTAGGAAGTTTCCAACTTGATTTTGCCTTGAGACTCATGCCCGATCAAGATAATATTTTGATGATATATCATGAATATATATTTAAAAACATACATAATTATTTTCATACACCTTTAGCATGTATGATTATGCATGACATAGCTTATCATATACATGGAATTTTTACATTTGAATTTCTTATTTATTACATAATAAACATGTAATAAAACATGCATGTTTTATGAAAATTCTTAAGTAATATGATTAGCCATCAATTAGAGAATATTCTCAATATTATAATTTATCATAAAATTAGTTTTATTCTCCACTAACATCTATTGTTAGACATCATGAAATTCTTTAATAATATCATATAATTGCCATAAAGATCTTTAGAAATTTTCTTATAAATTCGAATTCAAAAAAGATCTTTAGAAATTTTCTTATAAATTCGAATTCAAAAGTTAAAAACTTAGAAAATTTTTTTAAAATATTTCAAGAACTCCCTATGTTTCATTTTCCTTGTCTCATCGCTTGCCACTAAGCCATGTTACTATTACTTCTTTAGTTGTGCATTAATCATGAAAATTAGGTTGTAATAAGAAAATTAATTTATTAATTTATTTTTATTTATCATTAATAACTAATTAATAATCCTTATAATTATAATTAAACTTGCATTCATACTTAAAAAGTAATCCAAGTTTCCAAATATATATTTTTTTACCATCTCTTAATATTATAAACACAATTTTCTTATTTCTTATCCAAATTTTATAGTATCATTTCTCTTACTAGAACTAAAAAATTCCATAGCAAAATTTATAAATTTTTTAGTGATATTTTCCCACTTCCGCTCTAGAATAAATAATGGAGACAAGATTCACATTTAGATACAATATAAGGTCATAATTATACAATACATAACTTTGTTTGGGACAGCTTTCTTGATGCTTCTTAAAGCAGCTTTCTAGTACAAAATTTTAAATTTTGTACTAGAAATCTACTTTAAAAAGCAGTGAGAAAGCTATCCCAAACAAAACCATAGTCCTTTAAGCACATCACTTAGGTTTTGTTTGGGATACCATAGTCCTTTAAGCACATCACTTAAGTTTCGTTTGGGATAGCTTTCTCATAACCTCAAATCAAAACTTGTCCCAGTAATAAAATGGTTAACAATATTTAACAAATGTCAGTGCCCAGAAAGATAAAAAATGTACCAGTTTACCAAAGTAAATCTCATGAATTACAAGCTCTTAGGTAAAGCGATCAGGTTACGGATAGAAAGCAGTTCCAAAGCGCTGCGTTCCAAGAAGCCTCAAAGAGTTTTCTAGGATTCGAGATGTACAGGAGCAGAGGAGCTTCAATCTCTATGGAACCAATATACAGGAGTTTCGATCAGAGCACTTGCATACTGTGTCAAGCTGGAACCTGCAACGGGTAAAATCACATTACTTCATTTCAACATGAATCAGTAATTAAGTCTTCGTTTAGGACGACTTTCTTACTGCTTCTTAAAGCAGCTTTTTAGCACAAAAAATTAAAAGCTGCTTTTTAAAGCAGTGAGAAAACCGTCTCAAACAAAGCCCAAGTATATGAGATGCTAAAATCAGTACATTGTATGCTATTCCCAGTCAATGATGATGAAGCTAAATTATGAGCCTTTTGGAAATTAAAAAAGTATTAAACAGAGAATTGAATCAATGGAAGGGGACTTCAGAAGTGGGATTGAGTGATGGTTTGAACTTGCAGATCGCAGGGTAAGAGACATTTATACCATGGGGAGAGATAATTTTGTTGGAATGATTCAGCGGAAAAAGCATATTGTATAAATTGAATAAAGATAAAACAATCACACCTTTAGAAAGCAAAATGAGCAAGCTCTTCATCCTCTCCTTCATCCTCTTCATATTCCTCTTCATATTCATCTTCAGAGAATAATTTTACATCCTCGTACTCTTCTTCCTCGTCCTCTTCTTCATCTTCCTCTTCGTCAATCTTCTTCTTGCCAGATTCCTTGTTCTTCAACCCAGTACTCATCACCACAGTCTGCCCTTTGGTTTTTTCCATATCATTTTTTAGCTTTTCCATGTTTAACAGTCTACGTTCTTCTTCCAACTTATCCTTCTCTGCTATCCTGTTGTCAAGATCAACCCTGAAAAATTAGGAAAAAAAAAAAGAGTACATCAGAGATCATTCATTTATTTCCTGGAGAGAAATAAAAATATAATTTTCTCATATAAATATATAAAGACTCTCAATACTTGTAATTCTCCATGTAATCTTTAGAACTGGCTTCAATTGCCTTAAAGAAGGTATCCATTCCAGCACCAGAGACTGCTGAAACTCCCACTGATCGAAGATTTTTGTAGAACTCATCGAGTACAAGAGATAAGCTTCTCGTTAAAGTTGAAGTGTATGAAGTATCAGAATCCAAAGCAGCCTGAAATGCCTCGAAGTCTTCCATCCACTGTTTTTCCATAATTTTTTGCGTTATGTATCATAGTCAAGCATAAGCATAGATAATACAGCATTTGAAAGAATCAAACTTGCAAGTTCTATCTGTTAACTAGGGAGCCCAGTCAGTGTACATGTAGCCAAAAGACAAAGGTCTCCCTGACTAGAAATCTATATTCTACAGCTATAAATAGTGAAGAAAATAACAATTACACTTGGCTCAATCATCGCCATCATTCTCCTTATTCCAGCTAATTGTGTTTGGATTAATGAATCTTATTTTTCCATTTTTATCTATCAAGCTATTGATGTATGTTCTACATTTTGTTAGACATGCCTAAACTATCTATATCTATTTTCAACTATATTTTTCTTCAATAGATGACACTCAAGCCATCAATTCACTATATTATAAACATTCAGTAATTCATCATTCCCAATTATGCAACACATCCATTTTAACATTCTCATTGCCATCAAGCTCAACTTAGCCATAAACAATTTTTCCTATTTCCCAACATTTAAATCCGTACAACATGCATACTCAGCCAAATTGCAATTTAAATGAATTTACCTGTAAGCCTTCATAATCTAAATATCGATACAAAAATGTATCTTCTATTACTTTGCATCCACTTTGTTTTCATAATTATATTAAATAAATCTGTTAATCAAGCTACAACATTATCCCCCATAACTCTCTGAATCTCAATTGGTATCTCATATAAACCTAAAATTTTAAATTTAAACAACTTCTTCAAAGTTAACCCTATTTTACCTTTTTGGATCAATCTTTTTATCTAATTATTTTGCTTGTTATGCTCTTCCAAATGATTTCTTTTTTAAAATTCCACTAACAATATCTTAAATTAAAATTCGCTTAAGGCTTCTTCTAAAAAAACTTCCATCTATGGATTTGCTCTTCCTTCTCATTTATAAAAATGTTTGACTTTGCATGCAGCCAAGAAATGTGTACTGCTTAAGATTTCAAATACCAAAAAGTTTAGGGGCTATTTGGTTTAATAAAAAGTAAGTGTAAAGTATTACAACTACAGAAGTTCTAAAAATTTTGGCGTTTAGTATGAAAAAAAAAAAGGAATGCCAGTAAAATTTTAGTGAATTCCAAATTCAAAATATAGTTCACTTTTTGTACATTCAAAACTCGTCCATTTAAAATCATATTCCAAGTACATTGCAAGCTAACTCTGGTATCACAATTTACGCTCACCCCCCACAATAGCTGGCCACCAACCACTAGCCAACACCATTATTGAATTTTACACTGCATTCATTTTACTTTAAGGAGCTAATTGGTTAAAGGAACAAAGGAATGCAGTATTAAAGAAATACATTGTTTTTTTTTTTTTTACTTTTTGATGTTTGGTTTGACAAAATGCAAAGTAAAGTGAAATCCCGGTGTATTACGAATTCCCCACAACAATACAATTTCCATGTAAAGTAAAATCGCTCGTTTTGAGCTAAAAAGGAAATCATCGCGCGCCAAGGACAGAGAAGCTCGCGGGAAAGCATGGAAGAGCTCGTTTTGACTTCCTTGTTGTTCGGATCGCGGTCCCTCGCTTCGACGATGTTCCCTTCCTCTCGAACTGGAAGGCATTACATTCAGAATAGCTCGCTTGGATGATGCTCCCTTCCTGTCGGATCGGAAGGCACGGTCGCTCGCTTCTGTTTTTCTTTGTTGGTGTTCGACTTTGCCTGCTTTGTGTGAGGTAGACTTTAAACGAGCCGCAGCTCCTTCGCCTCCGTCGACAACGTTATGTCATATCGGATCTGCTTTCCCGCACTTCTCTGCATGTGGACGGAACCGGAGCGAAAGTTACGAACAAGTTCGGGACTCCTTGCTTGAACATCCCGTCGATGCGGACATGCAGGTTTGCAATACGAACTGGAACATTCCATGTGGGAAAATTGATTTGTCTTTGAGCAATTGTGATGATTAGTTTTTTATTTGTTTAAGCAATCGATCCAAACTAAAGCAAACAGGTGTGTAGAATTCCCTAATTCCACCATCCAAGACTACATTGATATAGGTTTTTGCACGCCAAGTGTTTGTGGGAATGTCGCAATAGTGCCCTTCAACTGATTTTATTTTACTTTGTACACACACAATCAAATAGAAAAAATAATTCTCCAGCATTTACTTTACATACAACCAAACAGTCCAAAGTATTTACTCTATACTGCATTTATTTTACACTGCATTCACTTTACAATAAAACAAACTGCCTCTAAATCAAATAAAAAATAATAATCATTTGCATTTGTTTTACATTATATTCTATTTGACTATGTATTTCTTTGCAACAAAACAAACAATCTCTCGGTGAACTTTTTTTTAATCATAGTCTATAATACCATGGATGCTAACAAACCAAACAGCCATCTATATATTTCTGATAAATATGAGACAATCTTAAATATTTCACATGAAAATAGTAGGTTTGCTCTGTTTTTTACTCATACAAAAGTAACTCCTAGGGCACCAAGTCCATGAATTGTTAAATAATGTTTCTATAATCCACTTAAAACCAGCATTATGGAACATCTTGTATTTTAGCGTCGCAAATAGTAGGAGAGAGTTCGATGGAACCATGCCCTACAATATCTTCCATGACAGAAGCAAGGGGAAACAAACTAGGTTCTCAGTATTTATACGATTTAAGAAACCTATAAATGAGGCTATCGCATGGAGTGCAAATAACTAAATACATAATTATTGGAAAAAAAAAACAAGAAAGTCAATATATATGCATTTAACTTTCTTTCAGTGAAGCAAAAGATACCTCCAGAGCAAATTCATGCTTGCTTACATCAACCTTGTTAAATGTCAAGACCAAAGGCAACCTTGTTTTATACAGAATGCTGCACGCATAGAGCATGTTACTCATAAAAGTAACAGGATTAGAAGAGCGTGGAGTATCAACCACATATGCTATGATCGTGGGAAAGGTAGAAGCAAAAGCTTCTGTGATTATAGCTCCTGAAGCCGACCAGGTAAATATCTCAATTTGCCCAGGGGTGTCCACCAAAACATAATCAAGTTGATCCGCACGCCGCTCAATCAGGGATACAACCTAAGCAACAAAGAAATCTTTACTAGTTCACTACTACTACCACCACCACAGACTCAACAAAGATTGCCACAAATTAGAGATAAAATATAGCAGTAATCAAGTGTCCTCAATACCTCGTTAAATCTAGTGGAGAATAGATTGAGCGATGTTAGAATTCCTCCATTAGGACCGAGATTGTACTCCTTCATGACTTCCTTGTAGCGAACAGTATCTCTTATATCAATGTTTGCACCATATGGAAGAGTCATGACTGCTGGATCAAGATTAACAACATATCCTCGTATATTGGAAGATTGAGTGTGAGAAACAAGTCTGTGGAGAAAAGTAGTCTTCCCGCTCCCTGAATAAGAAATGCTCTTTCCATTACCTAAAGACAGTTTAAAGTAAGATCAAAATCGTTAGAGGCTTCCACTCACCAGCCATTCCCACAACAATAATGATGACAGGCTTCCTCTTGAAACTAATGCTAGAAGAAGAAGAAGACTCCAGTGGCTCAGAAAGATTCATCTTTTCCATTGAATCCAACAAATCAGTTTCTTTGACCTTCGAGTTTGAGAAATTGAAACAGCACAGAATCAGCGATTACGAGAGTTTTTCAAGTGAGTTTCTGAAGAATAGCACAAGGAAAAGTATGTACCTCTCTTCCCCCCGATTCTTCCATGTCCATCTCTACAGGTTTACTAGTGTTTGATTCAGAGTCCACGTCCATCCCGAAAGCTGAGATGCAAGAAACCTTCTGCAAGTGTGTTACAGAGAGAGAGAGAGAGAGGCGGACGGTTTCCGTGCAGAAATCACTAGGGTTTTGGCATGAGGAGATATGGACTTGTAAAATGCGGGTAAAAGGAAGACGAATCCACGCATAAAACTACCCACAATGCATTAACCTTACGATCATCAGTTCTTAATCATTCATTTTATTCCTCTAATATTAAATTTTAATTATTAATCTTCTCAATTATTTAGCATTATGCGTAGCTAATTATAGACATACCATATAAATTTTAATTATTTTTAAAATTATCATTCACCTACCTTCATTTTTTAAATTGATATTCAAATATCAAAATTCACAATAAAATTATAACCCAATATTTTTCATTTTCGTCAAATTTTAAATAATTTGATTGTAGCATGTGCAAATGCACAACTTCTATAGTTAAAAAACTAAAAAACATGGGTGGTAGTTTTGTAAATTATTAAGATTTTGATATTATGTATGTAGTTCTCCTTATTAAATTCTATTTTTAAATTTAGACTTCGTTTGGGACGGCTTTTGTACTAGAAAGCTGCTTTAAGAAGACCAAACGAAGCCTTAATCTCTTCGACTTAGGTTTCGTTTGGAACAACTTTTTTATTATTTCTTAAAACAATTTTTTAGTGAAAAAATTATTTTTTGGTACTATAAAGCTACTTTAAGAAGCAGTAAAAAAGTCGTTTCAAACAAAATCTTAATCTTTATCAAAATAGTTCACCATGATTTAATAGGATTTAACATCTATCATGCAAAATAAATGTTAAGATATATAATTGCTTGTTTTTTGAAACCTTAATTATAGAATTCACTATCATACTTTAGTAAATTCTACTTGTAGCCAAACAACCGCCTAAAATGCCTAGCCACCCGATAGGTTTATAAGATTTAACTCATTCTTGATAGTAATATCTCTCACTAACTTTTGATCTTTGTATAGGTCTAGTTAATATCTTTGACTTCTCACCATTCGATCCAAATCTCATAAGTGTTAAATGTAGCCTTAGGGGGCTCAATCTATTTTTTTAGTTTATTATATCATCCTACAACAAGAAATTGCTGGATCCAAATTTATTCATGAGCACTTAACTTACTAGCATGATTTATAATGTTAGATGAGACAAATGTGTGAGGGAAATTAATAAGTATAGAGAGTAACTGAGAAGCTTTAAATCTTTATGAGCAAAATATACCTCTTAACCCCTTATTTATAGGATTAAGAGGGCTATATGGAAGATTAAACATAAAAAAAGATAATAGACTAACATAGACACGTAAACTAAGTTGAAGGTTGCATGCATGGCCCTTTGTCTCTAATGTGACTTGCTCCTAACATGGCTTTAGGGAGCCCCTAACAAGTATCTTAGCCAAGTCTACGAGGGTGAATGCGTTGAGCAAACCTTCAGGAGAAACCGATAGAGCATCCGGGGTGAGTCTTTAAAGACAAGTCCTTAGAGTTGAGTGTCAATTCCTTTAGTATGAGGGGCAAGTTCTCATACAAATTATGATCGCGAGTCAAGGATAAGCATAGTTGATAAAGTCACAATCATGGGCTTTTGTAGGTGTGTATGTCCAACAACTTTGATTGGGCCAACCATTGAAGGTGGATAGTAATAATTGAGGATAATTGTTAAGGGGAGAAAATCCTCCAGGGCAATTGCTCCTTGTGGATGAAAGCTTGTTTAGATGGGTTATCTGAACAAACTTATTGAGAATGAATGCTTCCTCGATTTGATCCAATGGGGTTGAGCTCGTATGCTGCGAGTTCCACTACTCATAGGTTGGTACTACCAACTGCACATTAGGGCAAGACTTCCTCTATGCAATCACTACTTTGAGTGATTATTCCCTCTAGCTGCACCCTTTGGATAATTAAGATCAGTGGCCTAATAAGGATGAATGTTTACGCTGTCAAACAACGATAGTTTTCAAGTTGAATGCAAACAAAAAAACCCAAGTATTAGAAAATGATCATCAACTAAATGATTATGCGTAAAAGTTGAACAAAATTTCAACCTTAGTAGCTAATTAGCATATTGATTTCAACAAAGAAAGACAATAAACAATTGACCCAAATATGAATCATTGAGACCCCATAATTGCTTTTTAGTTACAAAGCTTACCAGCCATCTCTTGGATGTTCATTGAAATTTGTTCAATATTCCAGCATGCTTCTAAATCGACGTAGGTTTCGAGAAGCATGAAAAAAGTGATAAGGCCTAACCAAATAACAAAAGTCATCCATTTGCATGGCATTTAGGCTTTGTTTGAGATGACTTTCTTATTGCTTCTTAAAGCGACTTTGTAGTACAACAAATAAATTTTTTATACTAGAAAGTTGCTTTAAAAAGCAGTAAGAAAGTCATCCCAAACAAAGCCTTAATTAGTTTGGATTACAATGATATAATCATAAAGAATTTATAATTATTTTTTAAATGAATGATTGTGATTTTTTTTTAAATAAAGGTTTAAAATATTATTTGAGTGAATTCATAAGTTTTTTGCTAACCATAGTAAAATCAATGCATTAGTCACCATCCATTATCAAAATACAAAGCATAATTTAATTAAATATTTTTCAATACATATATTAGTTAAGTTACCTCTAATTCTTTATAAAAATAAATGTATAATATGCAAAGCAAAATGAAATAGAAAGAGAGTCATCCATTCAACTGTGATACTATGCTTTTGTATGGAACAATTTACTGTTTTTGTGGTAAGAAAAGTAATTAATAAGAAAATAATGTGTTTGGAAGATGAATTTTTCATTGCTATTTCAATTTTTTGCTTTTCTTTTTTTGAAAAAATATTTTTTAAATTGTGGATAAGAAAAAACCTTTAAAAGAAAAAACAAAAAAAAAAAGTTTTAATATGTCCAAACAAAGCCTAAATGAAAGTTAATAAAATCTAAAAAATTAGAATAAAAAATATTATAAATTATTAAATGCATTGATTTTTAAAAACTATTTTACCTATTTACTTCTAAAATCTAAGTTAAATTTGAAGGAAATGTTGAAGGGGATGGTTTTAATGTAACAACAATGTTTGATATTTTAATAATGATCTCTCAAGGTTAAATATTAAATAAAATCATCAAAAAATGAGCTTTCTATAGCTCACATCAAGAGAAAGCAATAGAAGAAAATCAACATAGGAGGCGAACAATCAGCAAGTTAAGTTTTTGAACTTAGTTATTCAAAGACATATGTGTAGGAAATGTCGGGTATGTACATGTTAGATTTTTTTTTTAATAATTATTTTAATATGACACATGAATGACATGTCCAATATATATCAAAGGTGTATCTATTGCATGTCATGTGCTAAATGTATGACACATTACATAGTGCTTAAGCATGGTGTTGAATGACAATTTCTTCTATTTCATATTTGGTGTTCAATTTTAAATTATTGTAGTTGATTCCTTGAGCAAAAAAAAAAAAAAAAGACTATTATGTGTAAGTACTCTTGTGCCTAACTCTAGCATCCATATCCAATGAAGTGTTGCTACTTCTCATTATTTTAATGGCATAATGTCTAGTGATATATCACAAAAAATATGTTGACCAGACACAAATCTCGAGGCATATTCATACAAAAAACTTTCAAAATTAAAATAGGAATCATCCAAACTCTGATTTAACAAACTTATAGTCGAAATAACATCTCGAAAAAACAAACCCAACAACACCAAAATCAATCCAATATGAGCCCAAATTAAAGGTCCAAATCGTATTTGGAGGCTTCAAAGTTTTAATTGGATAACTAAATGATCATGAAATATGACATGCTTTTAGTCGAATCGAGCGGATTGACAAGACGAATCTTGGCTTGACAAAACGAATCCAATGAGCCCCATATTATAAATTTTGACATCATTAATATACTTAAATGCTTAATCAACGGTCGATGATCGAAGGAGTTAATATTGACCATCCATCCTACACTGCCAACTTAACATTGATATTCTCCATATTTATATGTCATGTCAATCCCAAAAAATTATAAATAGGCCATCATTTTTTACATAAGGGAAGGAAGACAAGAAAGAAATGAGAAGGTAGAGAAGATTTGGAGAGTTATCTTGTCATCGACCACAACCATAATTCTTCTCGACCACCGTCAGAGTTTTTCCCGATCACCATCAAAGTTCTTTTCGGTCATCGCCAAAGTTCTTATTGACCACTGCCAAAAGTTCTTCTCGACCGTCGCCAAAATTCTTCTCGATCGCGGCCAAAGTTTTTTCTAACCATCATTAGACTTTTGCAACAAGAGTACTCGTCTGAAGATTGACAAAGTTTTTCAATACATTGTATTATCTTCGTCCTCAGGTTGGAGGATAGATTGACTTTTGTAATCCATTCAAAAACTAGTGCAATTGTTTCAACTAGGAAAAATCTGTGGTTTTTCCCTTTCTCAAAATTTTCCACATATAAATCATAGTGTTTTTTTTATCATATGTTTGTGTGATTAGATTTCTTATATAACTAAGACAAAGTATTTTCACTCTACCGCCGCAAAATTTTCAGCGTGCAAAAACTAGTATGTTTATTGTTGAGTTAACAATTTTTGCTTATAAGGAGGAATTTTTATTAATTTTGCAAATATTTCTATTATATTTAAACATAAAGACATATGTGTAAATACATCTATTAAATGTTGATGTTTAATTTAAATTATAAGGAGGAACTTTCATTTATTTCATGCATGATACTGAATAGCATATTTAGTGATAGTTTTTGTGGATTAATTAGATATAGTATGCACCATGAATTGCCAAAAAATGGTACCCAAAATCTCAATGAATAGAGCATGAAAAAAAAAACAAAGAAATCTCATTCTGGTCGTTCCATATTAGAATTGACAATCCCTGCTATATTGTTAAAATAATCTTTATTGATGACGAGGTTAAGTTAATGTCTTATTGTACTCCACATTTTTCGAACTTTTATTACATCCAGTGAACGTACGCTCCTCTACGTTCGGTTTTAGACCAAAACAGCGCAATACCGAGTTTTTTTAAAAAAACTCGGTACAACTCGGTACTCGGTATTGCGCTTTTTTTGCCTAGATCCGAACATAGAGGAGCGTACGTTCACTGGATAAAATAAAAGTTCACATTTTTCAGCTTCAATTTAATAATGAAAAGCTCCAACCAAAGTAATAATCACTTTCCTTTCTACATTTAGTAACGTTTCCAGACAAGTGACTCACTTAATTCAATTTGTAGTAGTCAAATTAGAGTCAACGTACAATACTATTTTGAGAGACTTCAACAATCAGTCTTTGAAATTAATATGCTTGTACCACATCTGAAAAAAAAAATATTTTTTTCCAAATCCTATCAACAACGGCGGAGTCAAGAATTTTTTAATGTGGGGGCACAAATTATCAATACTAAAAAAAACTTCAACATTTTTTTTTCTTAATTTAGGACCGGCATTGGCAGTTTTAAATTTTTTTATTAGAATTGTTATATAAAAAGATAAATTATATAATAAAAAAACTTACAATCAAAATCACAGCATATTTTTCCTGCATTACATCTACAATTTTTCTCTTATAGTCTTTATACTTTGAAATCGTTGTACAATCACTTCATTATCAATATTATTAAAAATATCTTTTTTTTAATATCAGTAATTAAACAATCATTCATCCAAGAGTCTCCCATTCGTTTACACAAATGATTTTTCACAATTTTTATAGCTGAGAATACTCGTTCGAATGTTGTTATAGCAATTGATAATATCAAAACAAGCTTTTAATTTATTAAACCATCTTCTCTAAAATTTATGTCAAAGAGATTAGAGATTATATAAATATAATACACTCATTGGAGAATTATCAAACTAATTAAAAATTAATTTTTAATTATTTTTTGACATTAAAGAGAGTTTTTATGTCAAAGAAAAACCTAGAGAGATCTTTTTACTCATATTTTTGGCTAGAGAGAGAGCAAAAAAATAAAAAAAATAATTTCTTATGTCAAAGAAATTAATTCCTAGAGAGAGAGCAAAAATTAATTTTTAACAATATTTTTGGCTTTTTTATAAAATGTAATTGTAGCTATAGAGATCTTTTGCATATATCGAGAGAGAGAAAAATTTAACATAGTTTGCATAAAGTCATAAACAGTTACGGAGAGAGGGAGAGAGAGGGAGAGAGGAGAGAAAGAGGGAGAGAGAGAGAGAGAGAGAGAGAGAGAGAGTAAATGACTCACTATTGCTGTTACGAATGAGAGAACTCCTCTGTGGAAACTTGATCGGAGCTGAGTGCGAAGGAACAATAACTTCGAGGGGCGGAAATTTTCCGTGTCGGCTACTATAAAGTTTTTAATTTAGCATTACGTCTAAAAAAGTTAGCAAAAAAAAAAAATTTATTTGACCAGTGCGGGCACATGCCCCCAGTGCCCCCACTGTGGATCCGACACTGCCTATCAAGATTGTGAAGTACATAGAAATCGACAAGTAGCACAAACATGTCACTCATGCAAACTAAACCATAACCATAAACGACTTTCAGCATTAAGAACTTTTATCTTTGAGATTAAGATCTGTTATAAAAGAAAGGGCTCTCTTGTAGTGGAGTTAGTTCATGTTTCACTATTAGATGAGCAATCCACATGCACAATACAAGCCATATATTTGCTATCAAAGGATAAAATATTAGAATGTATATGTTGTTTATAACAAAATTAGGATAACATTTCTTGGAGTCTGATCGACATTTATGGGATTGATATTATGGTAATCAAATGCTCTCTCTAAATAGATTTGACATTCTAACTCATTATTCAGAAGAAAATGAATTTTGTATCAGATTATTTGCAAGCTATTAAGCAATAAAACTTTTAGATATTTGGTTCATCTGGGAAGTATATATATTATCCTACTTGGCTAGCAAGTATAGTTATGATTAAGAATGCTAGCAAAACTTGGAGAATGTATATAGATTAAACATATTTAAATAAATTATATATGAAGGATAGATTTTCCTAGGGGTGTTAATATTTGATATGACCCGAAAACCCGATTCGAAAATTTCGGGTTAGGATCAACCCGATCCCGAAACGGGTGATCAGGTTCGGGTTCATCAATTCAACACGTTTCAAAAATTGGGTTGGGTTCAGGTTGACCATTTGACCTAAAATCGACCCGTTTTGACCCAACAACCCGATACTGACTCATTTTCGACCAGTTTTGACCCGAAACTAGCATTTTTTGGTCTACCCCGGGGTCATTCGGGTCAGGTTCGTGTCCGAAAAAAAATAGGGCGGGTTCAAGTTGACCAGAATAGTGCATGATCAGTTTTGGGGTTGACCAACCTAAACCCTAAACCCAACCCTTTACCCAAAATAGACACCCCTAGATTTCCCTTTCTTTGTATATTTTTTTATTTTTTGCTGTATAAATCAATTGGTGGACATCATTTCTAATCATCAAATGCTTAGCTTCAGAGGCAACTATTTTGAATATAATCAAATATAGATGAATCTTGCTGATGATTAAACTACCTTTTTTTAGAGAGACAAAGGATTATACAATTATCAAGTTATATCATTTTGATTAAAAATGCTAGAACAATTTAAAAGTGCCTCGTAAATAAAGTTTTTAAATATCTTAATAGACATACAATGGAGGTTTCTATTTATGACATTGGTAAAAGTTTTGAGAGAACACATAATATTTTGATCTACGATAATGCTTTCAATTCCCCAAATATTATAATATACATTATTTAATCCTACTAAATGTATTTTTGGGGTCACATTAGAAAAAAATTGAGATTTATGATCACCAATCATAAAATTTAAATGAGTTCAAAGATAATCAAATATATATAAAACATGGAACCACCAAAAAATATAAAAGGGTTATAATGCTTGAATAGATGAATAGTTGTCTTGTCTTGTTTCTTATCTCAATATGGAGATAAGTACTTATCATTTTTTGGATACATAAGGGTGCTTGTAATTTTGGCTTTCAATTGACGGATGAGTGTTAAGCTGCTTTTAAATAACACAAAGCCTATATATTATAAAAAATAATACCATGAAACATTATCTATTTATATATTGTTATTTCTCCCTATGCGATAAGTTGAGTGCTACTATGGGAAGAAAATAATGGATAATGCCCTATCTGTTATATTATCAAGATCATTTCTTATATAGAGAAGTGATATCAATACAACAACAACAATAAGCCTTTATCCCACTATGTGGGGTCGACTATATTAGAATAACAATTAAATATGTATTCCAACTTCAACTAATACCTCACCAATGACATATTTACATGTGTACTGTTCTCCTCAGAGTTCTATATATTGTAGCTTGTACATTATGTTTTGACTAATCATTCTGTCTTGTTATCTTCTCTCTTTCCCTGTTCCTGCATCTTGTTCTGTTCTTGAGCTTCTACATGGTATCAGTCGTGGGCTCATCCTGAGGATAATCCATGGCTTCTTCAGCGTCGGCATCGGCTTCATCCCGCATGACAGCGGTTCAAGGAGATTCATCCGATAAGCCTCTTCTCTACCCCTCTCTCAAATTCATCATTTTCAATCTTAAATCTCTCGTTTCCCATCATCTTTCCACGAATAACAATCCGATCTGGCGGAATCAGATTCTCAAACTATTCAAGGCAAATGGTTTCGCCTCGTTTCTTGACTCACCCTCTCAGTTTGCTTCGTCTACTGTCATCTCTGACCAAGATCACACGGACCCTGATTCTACAACCACTAAATGGCTCATCACTGATCAAAATCTCTCCACCGCAATTTGCTCCACTATTTCCGCTCCGGTGCTACCTCATGTTATGCATCTTGAATCCACACAAGAGATATGGACTGCTCTCTACAAATCCGTTTTCAGTCCCCCAATCGATCCAAGGTTATTCAGCTTAAAAATGAGCTCCACAACATATCAATGCGCAACATGTCAATGCAAGAATATATAATGGAAATCAAGAAACTCGTCGTTCTCATCGTCTTCGCCGGTTCCACCTTAGACACTGAAGACATCATTCTATATATCATAAACGGTCTTCCCCCTCCATACCAGTTTTTCAAAACTGTGATCCGAACTCTGCAATCACCGCTCTCCCTTGACAGTCTCTACGCTATGTTAATCAGTGAAGAGATTCATCTCCGAGCTGACACACAACACTTCTCTAACACAACTGACGTCCATACAACTCTCTACTCAACACACGGACGTGGTCGTCATGGGCGAGGCCGACAACAGCAACCATCCAACACGACATCAAAACTAGGATCAAAGTCATCTCTAATTTGCCAAATATGCACAAAACGTGGTCACACTGCGGACATCTGCTGGCATAGGCTTAATGCAAATTACACCCCGCCTTCATCCCAGCTCACCAACAATGGCCACGCTCTTCTTGCCACATCCGACACGCCATCGATGGAATGGTATCTTGACTCCGGTGCATTATCTCATATGACAAATGGTCAAGACAATCTCACTCAAGCCTCATCCTACAACTGCTTAGATCACGTCACGGTTGGGGATGGAAGGTCCACTCCAATTGCTCATTCAGGCACATGAATCCTTTCGACCCCGGATCGTAAGTTGTTTCTCTCACACCTACTTCATATACCCTTTATGTCTCATAATCTAATTTCGATCTCAAATCTTGTTACTGACAATCAGATTTCCATTACTTTTGATCCAAAGGGCTTTATTTTTAAGGAGTTGCAGACTCACAAATTATACTTCAAGGTCCATGTAAAGATGACCTATATCCAATTTCGATCAAGAAATCAGATTCACTCCAGCATGCTTTCTCAGCCATTCACCTGACGCATCCGAACTGGTATGAACGGCTTGGAAATCCTCACCAAAGAATACTTACTATTATCTCTCACAACTATCCGTTATTACGTATACAACATAAACTCAATAACTGTACTTCTTGTAAGGCTTGCAAAAGTCACAAATTAGTATTTCCAAATTCTGTAAACCGGAAAAGAACTCCTCTTGCTCTTCTCCATTCTGATGTATGGGGACCCTCTCCGATCCCTTCTCACAAAGGATTTTGATATTATCTTCTTGTTATAAATGACTACTCTCGTTTTGTTTGGATATTTCCATTTACTTTAAGTCTGATGTCCCGCAGCTGTTTATTAATTTTATTACTTTTGTTGAGAAACAGACAAACAAACAGGTTCAAGCAGTGCATACTGATGGAGGAAGTGAATATGTCAACTACACCTTTCAAACTTTTCTTCAATCCAAAGGCATCCACCACCAACTTTCCTGCCCCTACACCCCAGAACAAAATGGTGTTGCTGAACGCAAACACCGTCACTTAGTGGACACAACCATAACTCTCCTTCACACGGCCTCTATGCCATCTTCTTACTAACCGAAAGCAATCTCCGCGGCCGACTACCTTATCAACCGAATGCCCACACCAACCACCAAAAACATTCCACACATTCAACTTATGTTTCACATCACTCTTGACTACGCATATCTTCAAACATTCGGATGTGAATGTTTTTCGCTTCTACCAAGTCACTCTCGCCACAAATTGCAACCCAACTCTACTTCCTGCATTTTCCTGGGCTATGCTGATAATCAGAAAGGCTACAAGTGTCTTAATCATCAAACCAACAAGGTTATAGTTTCACGGCAGGTGCAGATTATTGAAACCTCTTTTCCATTTAAGCAATCTGAACAACAACACAAGCCAACTCAAGTTGACCTACCTACATCTCTTATGTTACCCGCATCTATGTTTTAAAACCAACCTCACACTACTCAACTTAAACCAAACAACACTATCATCCCACCTCCACCTCGTACTGCATCTCCACAGCCTACTCCTATTCCTCAATTCGTGCCTCAGACAACTTCTACTATGTTCTCCCCCACCATTCTTGTTGCTCGGCATCCTATGACAACACGAGCTCAAAAAGGCTCGCTAAAACCCATCAGTTGTATGAATCTGTTTCGCAACGAGTCACTTCCTACTAACCCTACAAGCTACACAGAGGCAAACAAATCTTTTGAATGGACAAAAGACATGGATACTGAATTCTTCGCTCTTCAAAAGTAGGGCACATGGAAACTTGTCCCTTCTCCTCCAAACACACCCATCATAGGGTGTAAATAGACGTTTCACAAGAAGCTACACTCAGACGGCTTGGTAGCTATATTCAAAGCTCGTCTAGTGGCCTAAGGAAATCAACAAGAATATGAGTTTGATTACGATGAGACATTCAACCCGGTAGCAAAACTACCAACTATTCGGGTTTTGTTCACTATCGCGATCCACCACGGTTGGAAAATTCAACAACTTGAAGTGGAGAACGCATTTCTTCACAAAAATTTACATGAAATCGTATATATGCGGCAACCAAAAGGCTTCGAGGACTCAGTTCATCCAAATCATGTTTGCCAACTTCAGAAAGCAATCTACGGTCTTAAACAGGCTCCTCGGCAATGGTATACAACTTTTTATAATCATCTCATCAGTCTCGGGTTCCAACATAGCAAGGCAGATCCCTCTCCTCTTACGTTTCGCTAAGGACACACTCAAATGTTCCTATTAGTATATGTTGATGATATACTAATTACTAGAAACAATGAGTATAAAATTTCCACCTTTCTCCATCAACTCCATGATAAATTTGCGCTCAAACATCTTGGCAATGCTAACCACTTCCTAGGCATCAAAATTCAATACGCACAAGATAAGTACTTCCTTTCTAAAACCTCTTATGCTCTTTCTATCATTCAACAATCTAATCTTCTCAATTGTAATCCTGTAGCCAATCCTTCATGTACCAAGCTACCATCTGAGATTCAACAGAATTCAGTCCTTGCGGATCCAACAACATATAAAAGGATAATCGGTGCACTGTAATATCTAACCGTCACCCGCCCGGATATAGCCCACGCCGTCAATGCTCTATCACAACATATGTACGATCCACAGCCAAATCACATCTATTTACTTAAATGACTCATTCACTACATCAAAGGAACAATCCATTTCGAGTTGCCGATCACAAATTTAGATCTCACACTTACCACTTTTTTGGACGCCGACTGGGCTAGTGATCCCATCACCCAAAAATTAACATCGGGATACTGTACCTTCTTGGGCAATACACTCATTTCTTCGACAGTCAAAAAGTAAACCACAGTCTCTCGTTCATCTACAGAGTCTGAGTACCGTGCACTTGCAGCTGCCACTACGGACACTATCTTGCTTAAACGCTTGCTCACGGACTTTCACATTACTCATGACAAACCCATAGATTTATATTGTGATAACACATCTGCTATTGCTGTGGCAACCAACCCGGTGTTCCATGCCAGAACCAAGCATATAGAGATCGATCATAGGTTCATCCGTGAACATATTAACAATAATCATATTCGTCTTCGTCCCATCAAGATGATTGATCAAACTGCTGACATTCTTACAAAACCTCTATCCACACCAAGATTCAAGCAGTTAAGGAACAAACTAACAATCATCCAAGATCCATTAGTTTACGGGGAGCTATTAGACTAACAATTAAATATGTATTTCAACTTCAGCTAATACCTCACCAATGACATATTTACACGTGTACTGTTCTCCTAAGAGTTCTATATATTGTAGCTTGTACTTTCTGTTTCGGTGAATAAGACTAATCATTATGTCTTGTTATCTTCTCTCTTTCCCTGTTCTTGCATCTTGTTCTGTTCTTGAGCTTCTATAGGCTACATGAATCTTTTTTCTCCATTGTGTCATGTTAAGAGTCAAATTCTCATCTAAATCTAATAAATATAGATTATTTCTAATATTTTCTAAGTCTTTTTAAGTCTACCTCTATCTTTCTTAACATATATCACATCTAATATATCTACTTTCCTAATCGGGTCATCATTAGGCCGTTGTTTTATGTGACCAAATCATCTAAGGAGATTCTCTAATCTTATCTTTCATTATAGCTACTTCAACCTTTTCACGTATATGATCATTTCACAAATATAATTGCCTTAGCACTAATGTTTTCAACAAGAAAGTTACACACATTTTAAAGCTCACAACATTGGCATCTATACCTAATTTCCACTTAAGGTCATCCTTAAAAAACTATAAACTTATGGATGACTAATCAAATGTTCAATAGAGATAGGAAAAGTTGATATTCATTTTTTATCCATATCATATATCAAGTCATATGAATTTGTTGACTTTGTAATTGAATGCATCATTCTTGATACAATTAAGTTATCTCCTTTCTTTTTATCATCACATTGGATATTGTACGTTGAAAGAGGATAATCTGAAAGTTCTGGTGCAACAAAAAAAATTCTTCTTATCGCTCCCTATAACATGTACTTTACAATAAGGGTTTAACTTAACGATCACTACAACCAACAATGTCATCGAGTATAAAGCCCACTTGGTAGGGAAAATACTTGCCGTAGATTTTAAACTTTAAATTTTGATAATTCCCACAAACTCTCAACTCGCAGTTTCTCAAGTAGCGTGACACTTTGGCACTTATAACCCACAATTGATGTAATATCTCAATTTGGTAAAATTATTTCTTTCTCTCATCAATCTACATCAGATTATCCACATGCATCAATAACAAAATGCTTGAGTTGATACACTCTCCAAGTCTGCAACTTCAATGACAAGAGATTTATATAGAAAAAGATGCATTCATGATATACATTTTTCCAATATACAAGGTCAATGAAAAATTCTATCTATTAAAGAATCGAATGAGGCATACCTATTGTATAGGCCCCATAATTTCTTTTCTACGTGCTGGGATGCTACCCAAAGACTAAATAAATACTATATGTATCTGATAACAACTTGCAAACTTTATAATTATAGGAGATGAATTGCATATTTTTTTTTTTTTGCGAATTGATCTCCATAATTTCATTAGTTTGACATCTTTCAATGTAGGAGCATTTGAAAGAGGACATGCAAAATTTTGAATTCTTTTTAATTGAAAATTGGAAAATCAAAGTGTAATGACGTAAAAAAATTTAAATATTATAAGGAGTTCATGAAGTTTAAAGAGAAAAATGCTGGGAAATTCATGCACGTAAATTTTTAATGAATTTTTTGTGCAAGTAATATGGTGCAAAAATATTGACTAATTGTCATTCAAAAAATTTTGTACCAGAATTAATTTATAGAAAAATCTTAAAAAATTATGAGAGATCTAAAAATGGTGGGACTTCTATGCGAAACATTTCAAGTAATTTAGATGGGTAAATAAATTGCAAAAAAATATTTAAGTTAGAAACATAAAAGGGCATATTTTTGGAATATGATAGACTTTTATAATGAAAATTTTTGAGAGAAGAAAAGAAAAACTATATTAACCAACTTAAAAATCACATGAAAATTTTGAGAGACTTATAATAGAAGAAATAAGCAAGATAAACATCCAAAAATTAGGAAAATAAAGTGATGAATAAAGTGCTGGCATTTTTGGACGAATATTTCTTATTGATATCTCAGCATTGGAACATTGAGGAAGATTACTCAATGTATTCAATAGTAAAAAATATTTATGATTTAAAAAAAGCGGTAGTATTGTAGCAACACTTTCATTCACCAGCTGTTGTGCGCGCGACTATACATGCACCTACACACACATGCACGCATGTGTAGTAGGGTGCACTTACTTGCATGTATCTGCCCAGGCCTACGAGTGCTCCTATGGTCACACATATACACACATACGCACGCGCTAGCGCCAATGGTGGTCATCGACTAGGTGGTCTACACGATCCTTTTTGGGTTCAATCTTGGGTTTGCATATATTTATTTCACAATTTTTTGATATTTTTGGATCCCAACTATTTTTTTCGATCAAACGAATTTGTAGTATTACGGGCAGGATTTTTCATTAATTTTTGCTCTAATTGATATGTTGACCTAAAAAAAGTTTGAATTATAACTTTTAGTTTATGCCAGTGAAGAGAGATCTATATTCATGTCTACAGATTGATTGTGCCATGTAATTATTTTGAAATTATAATTTTATGATTATTGATTTTTTTTTCAACGAATGAAGATATATATTTAGACGTCACGAAAATTGCCATCCAAAAAATAAGGGACAAATGATATATCTCAAAAATTTCTCTTGATTTGTATGAATCTTAATGCAAGATTTATATTGGAAACTCTCAAAATTAAATTTAGAATATTTCAAACTCAAATTTCAACTAACTTATAATCAAATTAAGCATCTTCATAAGATAAATACAAAGATACAAAATTGATCAGACTCAAGTACAAATGAATCTAAATCTAGAACTTCAGATAAAGTTGAAAACTTCATAGCATTGATTTCAAAGTTAAACTCTTCAAAATTTGTATGCATATAGTCAAATTGAGGGGCTTGACAAGATGAATCCAACAAAATTAGGATCACTATATTATTTAGCGTTTCCTCTCACATTTATAGAAAAACAAATTTATATTACATACTTTGGTGTAATGTCTTCTCCAATTGAGGGTAAGAGCTTACTCTTATAATATATATACACAGTGGATCATTTTCTTTTGGCTAGATGTTTAATAGTATAATAAGTATTTACTTGAAATAAATTATTATTAATAGTATTTTTCATTTGGTTTAAAAATTAGGATGTTATATAAGTAAATATAAAAAACTATGTGTTAAATATGTAAATACATAAGAATTCAATGATGTCCATGTAAATTTCCCTTTTAAAACTTTGTTATTAAATATGATATCATTATTAAGGCTTATTATTAAATCATGGAACCAATTTCATTATAAATCCTATTAGCACTCTAAAAAAAGAATTTTAATTATTTATTTTTCATAAACACAAATGAATAATAGAAAATTTTATATAAAGTTATTGAAAATATATAGATAACTCAAATATTAATATTTTTTGTTCCAATCATGTTAAACTTTAGTACACAAAACAAAATATATGAACTTAGTTTGAACATAGTAATACTAATTAGAGGTATTTAGATATTGACCACAATTTTTTTATATTTAAATATCTAAGATCTAATTCATTATTTTTTATACAATATCTTAATATTTAAATTACATAAAAAGTTATTAATATAATTTTAAAAATAAAAAATTAATATATATTTTTAATGTGATATAAATACTAAGATATTATATAAATAAAAAATATATAAGAGTCACAATAGTCATTTTTCTGAGTATTTAAAAACATCATTTTTAATATTTTAATTTTTTAAATAAAAATATAAATAATTTTACTGAAGGACTAATTTTATTTTTTATTTAAAATTAATGAATCAAGTTGATATGTTTATATAGTCAAGTACTAATCTAGTAATTTAATCAATAAAAAACAGAGAATAATTTGTTTTTTTTTTCATAAAAAAAAATTTACTTTAGATATATGAATATTCACAAGAATAAATAAAGTGAATTCTATACCTATTAAACCCTTCCCATCTTAGCCTCATATATTTTGCCAAAGCCGCTCGACGATCTCGCCCTCTTTCGCAAAACCCTAGCGACGGCGCTCGGCTAGCTTCCGCTCAACGTCGCTCACAAATCCATCTCAACACCAGAGTTGATCATTGCATACTCGACGCTTTCCGCTCAACACGACAGTCGGCCGAATAGACTCCAGGCGCGCCTGCCTATTCCGCTCGACCTGCGTCGCAGCCGTTCTTTTCCACTACGTTCTGTTTCTTGTTCTTCAGCGTAACCGGTATGTGGTTTTCGCCTCTTTTGCAAGCTCGGACGGCTGAAATTCGGTCTATTTCTCTTTTTTTATGCATGTGTTCTTTAATGGTTGTTGATAAGGTTAATATCTTCTGAAACGACTGCATATATATCTGAATGTTCAACCACGGTGTCATGATTTGATCATCTAAATGACTATATTCAAAATTTGCCTATTTGTTCCTGTTAGTACATGCGGCAGGCTTAAAATGCTTAATTATAGAACTAATTTTATGAATTTGAGATGCAGACTATAGTAGTGCGCCTTAGTTTATTTTTATTAATGCATATATTTTATTTGTATAATGACTGCTGAGTTATGTAGTTCTCTGCAGCATAAGACATTTTCATTATGAAAATGTAATATAGAGATTATTCATGGCGCATCATTCTGTTGAATATCCTTAACCCTTCTGCTTTTGGTCCGTTGATTTACAGTGTTCAGTCTCTCTCATTTTCTCTTTTTATTCTCACTCACTTGCACACGTAAATTCTCTATCTTGATACATCTCTCCTTATTTTTGGGAATGTCAAGTGCAAGGTGCAACTTTAATACAAGCAGGATTTGAATCCAAGACCTTGGGCTTGGCTTATAAGATTGCCAATTAAACTAGCTGGTGTGCAGGTCCCTTTTTTCACATCTTGCATCTTGCACTTTTTTTGACAGCTTGTTTAGATGACTAAGTTATTGTTGATAGAGAACTAGGAGCATGAATAGTTGCAGAAATGAGGATGCTTAGGTGGACGAGTGGCTTTACCCTTAGAGATAGGATACGGAATGAGCATATACGTGAAAAAGTTGGAGTGGCTCCAGTGGAAGATAAGATTAGAGAGAGTCGTCTTAGATGGTTTGGTCACATTAAACGGAGGCCTTCCGATGACCCGGTTAGGAAAGTTGAGGTATTAGATTTGACTTATGTTAAGAAAGGTAGAGGTAACCTAAAAAGATTTGGTTAGAAAATATTAGAAATGATCTTTCTTTATTAGATTTAAATGAGAATTTGACTTTTAATAGGACACATTGACGAAAAAGGATTCATGTAGCCGACCCCCACATAGTGGGACAAAGGCTTGATGTTGTTGTTGTTGTTGTTGTTGTATTGGATTGCTTTTTTATGTTTATGGTGTTTGCTATTTGCTAATGAAAAGATAATAATTTTTTTTGTATGCAATGCAGGCCTGCCTTGGCTTTTGGTATTTTGCTAATGGCTAGACAACCAAGCCCTGAAATAGATGATGAGCTTTTTAATGAGGTTTATGGAAAAGAATATACTGGTCCTATGAGATCAACTTCAAATAATGCAGAGGCTAAAGCTAATGCAAGCAAGAGATCCTTAGCTAATGACCAGTCAGATGAGGAAAATGAGTTACGAGATCCAAATGCTGTTCCTACTGATTTTACTAGTAGGGAAGCTAAGGTATGGGAGGCAAAAGCCAAGGCTATTGAAAGAAATTGGAAGAAAAGGAAAGAAGAAGAAATGATCTGTAAGCTGTGTGGAGAATCTGGTCATTTCACTCAGGTATTTAGCAGATTATTTTTTTTCCATTGAGACATGCTGAATTATTTTTCCAAAAAAAAAAAAAAAAATGCTACAATAGTTGTTTTAGGAATATTACTTGCTTTCCCATATGAATATTCTGACTGAGATACTCAATGTTGAATATTGATTAATTTAATCGGCAATGGCAAGTGATCAATTATGAAATGCGTGGCTTAAACTTCTGATACTGGAGAAATAACATTCTATAACTACCACTAGGCCATGAATCATTCCACTATTGATAGATTTTTTATGTTGGCGCTTGGCATGGTTTTTTATATAATTTGGCCGTAAACTGTTTTAACTTTAATGTTAGTCCAAAATCTCTATGGTGTTAATGCAATTATCTCTGAAACATTTTCCATGATTGAGGGTCTGTTTGTTTTTGCTTTTTACCTCCTTTGTTTTTGAAAAAGCAACTGCATTTTATTGTGCGGTATTTGGATGCCTGTTTTATGAAAAGCGAGTGGACCGAACCTGTTTTCAGTTTTGGAAAAAAAAGGAAATTTTTCCTGCTGCAAGGAAGTTCGTTTAGAAGCACCCAAGCTAATGCACAGAACGCCCCATGCCCTTGTAGATTTATAAAAAATGCTTTACCTTACATTAAGTTTGAATTAACATTTTTTGTTTTTAGATAGGATTATGTTATTTTGTATAACAATTAGGCTTAGCTTTCTTAATTTTGAAATTTAAATATCCTAATTAATGAATAAAATATTCTAAGCAAAAATTGGAAAGTAATTGACAGATTTCTTGATTTAATGTTTTTAATAGGTAGTTGTTATCAGTTTCCTTATTAATTATTTTCAAATAACAAATAAATTATGTTTGTTATACTTTTTTTTACAAAATTAATTAATTATTTATAATTGGTGATAAAGGGAACTTAACTTTATAAATAAATATCATTAAACTTATGGTCCATTGTGGTAAGGGTAAGAATGTAAAACAACAAGATAAAACAACCACACAATAGTTTTTACCAAATAAAATTATCCACATTTGCTTTTCATGCATCATTAGCACGAGTGCTCTTGAACATTTCAGATTTCTTTATTAACAATTTTCTACAGCAGCTTCTCCTGAATAATTTGGATGTTATGATTGATGTTGATATGCATTGCTTGAGACCTTTCCCTCACTACTTTCTGAATAAATGAAATTTAATTTTTACCATGAGCACTTTTGATTTATTTTTCTGATGGCCCCTCTCATTTTTTTTCTTAAATTTTAGTAGCGCTCCTTTGAATAATTTATAACTTCGGTCTAGTTAGTGCTGTTTTTAATTTGATGGTTTTGTAATGATTATATAGATACATTGTGTGGAATCACTAGTTCACTTTAGCTTGGCTAATATTTTATTAAATATATTCTTATTAAGATACGGAAGAGAGGTAGAGGTAATTTTGGTCAGAAAATATTAGAAATGACTTATTTATTAGATTTAAATGAGAATTTGACTCTTAAGAAGACACAATGGAGAAAGTATTCATGTAGCTCATGTAGTGGATAAAGGCTTGATGTGGTTGTATTCTTATTGTTTATACAGCTATATTTTCCGATTTTTTTTTTGCTCAAATGAGTAACTAATTTCCCATTTTTGATTTTTTATTTTCCATTTGCTTGCAGGGCTGCCCTACTACTCTTGGAGCAAATCGTAAGTCTGCAGACTTCTTTGAAAGGGTACCTGCAAGAGACAAGAATGTGAGGGCCCTTTTCTCTGACAAGGTGATAAGTCAAATTGAGAAGGATGTTGGATGTAAAATAAAAATGGATGAGAAATTTTTATTTGTTAGTGGGAAAGACAGATTAGTCCTCTCTAAAGGTTTAGATGCTGTGCACAAAATAATTCAGGAGAAAGACAAAGGCAAGAGTCCTAGTAGATCTGACATTAGATCAGAAAGGGCACGATCCAGATCACCTGATAGAAGTCCTGTAGGTTCTCATTTAAGACGTTCTGAGTCCCAAAAGTCCCGTTCAAGTATAGGAAATTCAATTCACTTGCATAGCAAGGGATATGAAGATAATGTACGTGAAGATTTGCAGAGGTTGTCAAGAGGGTCTACACAAGGTAGGTCCTTGTACTGTACAACTTCACCAACTTCAGCGGGAAACGATTGCTATGCGATTGATTATGTCCAAATGAAAGAAAATTTTAATTGTGTTTGTTTGCAGGAAGAGGTAAGTTTAAGCTGTCGGTTAATGAAATGATTTCTTACATGGTTCTGGACAGACGGTTCATCTGGGATAAAAATGTGCATTTCCAGATTTATATGGTTGGATGGCTATTTCAGTATTCCATATAGCATTATTGCTTGTGTAGGATAGTCTATTTACAACATCGCTATAAGTTAGACATCTGGAATTAAAGTGTGGTTTTTCTTACCCTGTTCTTCATTTCACGAAGCTTACACCAATGATGGAGCCAAAAGTCATCCTGCCCCTACAAAATCTCCAGTGCGCCCTACTACTTATGGTGGTAATTCATTCAATTCATATGATGAACAACACCGTAACATTGGGTTGCCGAAGCGTAGTGGTTGGGATGTGGGGAAATCTGAAATGGATTCTCTCTTTGAACACAAGTCTGGCATCCCGACTTATCCACAGACATTGGAAGAACTAGAAATGGAGTTTAAAAGGGAGATAAATGATTTAGGAAGAGTTCGTGATCAAGATGAGGATGAAGAGATTCACAAGCACAGAGAGGTATTCTTTTGAAATTTTTTTTAACAAGTTTTTGTTCCTTCTATTTGTGTAAGGTTTGCGCTAGGTTCATCATTGGTTGTCATTGTATGCTTGTGCCAACATCCCGTAACATTATAACTGCCTTTTTTTTCAGTTCCTTTTTCTTACTGATAACTGCTTTTATTTATGCTGGTAGCATCTTTTAATAAATTTAAAAAGTTGATTTTTTGTAACTTCCAATTCGCAAAATGAGGAAATGGTTATCACTGATAATTTGTTTTTGTAAGTATTGCTACAATAATGCTGAACTTTTATTTTCGCCATCCTCATGAAAACAATTCTCATTATTTTGAAGTTTCGCACTACCCTTACCCCTTTGTCTTTGAAGTATCATTGCTTTGGAAGCATTATTTCTCTAAGGCACTGTTTCATTATATGTATTTAGGCTGATTTGTCAGAATTGTTTGGTTGTTTGTGAAATAAAAATGGTGGAATTTTTTATTTGGTTAAGTGTACGTTTAGAATATCCTGAAGGACCTGAACTCAAGCTTAGTGGTAAGAGTAACTTGTCACTGAATTGACAAGAATGTGAAAGCTAGATTTTGTAATTGTTGAACAATATTATTTTTATAAAATATAAAATTGTTGTAAACAAAATGGTTGGCTGCCCCAAAAATAGAAGGGTGACATCACACCCAAGGAGGAAAACAAAGTTAGCATGTGGGGATGGACACTTGTAGCAATAATTTTAGGAAGAATTGATTGGTGATTGCATGCTAGAGATAAAAGGTGTGCATTTGTGATTGACGATCCAACAAGTTGTGATGGGAGGGCAATAAAATAGGAAATGAGGCAAATAGATCCATGGTCGGAGGCAAAAATTGGGAATTTGAAGGCAAAGAGATTCAAAATGCCTTAGGAAAATTTTTAAATTGTGATTATTGCTCGTTATAAAGATATACATGCAGTTTTATGTATAAATACACTTTGAATGTATGATAATGCAAGCAAGGCTTTGCCATTGTCCTATCTTTTGCTTGGTATCTGAGCACTAGGCTTAGATTCAAATTTCAATATGTTTTTTATCATAATTTCTCTTTCTCTTAATTTCTTCTACATGTCTTAGAGTTTTGACTTCACAAGAGGGTCAACCCGCGATGAGAATTCCAATAAAAGAGAACTCTAGGGGTTACAAATTTCTCATTCGATTGAATATAAGAAATTATCTAAAGTGACCTCAGATTGTGAAGATATTTTCTTAAAAGGAAATTAGAAACTTCACTTTATTCTCCCTTAGATCTTGAAGACCTCAAGTTCACACTTTGTGATGAAGGAGACTCCAACATCATGCCTTTGAAACTCCATTATGCCTGATGTTAGTGAACCCTACATGTTACAACAACAAGTTAAAGTTTGGGAAGATATGAGATGAGCATATTCAAAAGTTATGGACGCTGCCCTCTTCTAGGAGATCAAGACCACTCTTAGCGACTAAACAAGATAACATTTTTTTGTCATTGAATACTTCAATGTAATATTGATTTTTTGGTTTGAGTTAAATCACTATCAAAATCTCAAAATGAAATATATAAAGATGATATGGTTCTAAAACAATATGTAAAAAGATGAAGGATTTTTGAGTTTCCTGCAGGTTTTAATGTGGAATTTGATCAACTTCGCATACAAATCTTGGGCTAATAAATCATGCCCTTTCTTAATGAAGCCTCCTCCCTTGTGCGACTAAAGAAGGAAGGAATGCAATGTTAGAAACCTTTACCATACAAGGTTCAACTATGGAAACAACATAAACTTAAGGTGGATGACGAATGATACTAATCCTTCCCAAAGTATAGAGAAAAAATTCCATTATAAAGATAACTTGTGATGCAACTATTGCTAGAATGGATATACCAAAAAAATTGTTTGAAACTTCATGGAAACCCTCAATGTTGTGTTGGATTTTTAAAAAGTTAATCAAAATGATATGTTTATTCATAGAGACAATGTGTCATATACTCCAGAGAAATTGACATGGAACCTTCTCAACTCTCTAAAAATGCCATTTGGTCATTCTCTCTAGTGCAAAATAGTCAAGCTTTCAATTTTTGTGTTTTTATGCCAATGCATGGGTAATAGATTTAGGTGCCACTAACCACATAACAAACTCTACTAATATCTTCTAAACCTATCAACCATGTCGTAACTATAAAAAATCAAAGTTATAATGAATCATTAACCACTATTACGTAGTCGGGGAATAGACCTATTTTCTCTTCACTTACCCTCAACAATGTGTTGTATGATCCTCATATTGCTTTAAATCTTTTATCTGATCTTAAAACAACTCATGATCAAAAGTGCAAGGTGATAGTTTTTCACTAATCATTGTTTTTTTTTTGGATCTAACTATAGGGCAGATGCTTGATTAATCAAAAGAAAATGATGGAATATATACGTGAAGACAATAATGATTGTAAAAAGTATTCATCCTTCTCCTTTGCGTATTTTCTAATAAGTATATTCTTTGCGATCATCATTATTGCTTAGGACATCTATTTTTTAGAAGTGTAAGTTTAAGTTTTTATTGATCATTGTTTTTCTTTTTGGGACCTAATTATTGGGAGGATGATTGATACAATTAGAAAAAATGATGTGACATGTCTATTTGAAGAAAATAATGATTGTAACAATATTTCTTCTTTCTCCTTTATGTCCGTTTCTCCTTTATGTTTGTTTCTAATTGGGTCATCATTGTAGATTAGGACATCTACCTATTAAAAATTCTCAAACGTGTGTTTCCCTCATTATTAAAAAATTGTTGACATTGAAAATTTTCATTGTGAAACTTTTGAGATCGCTAAACATCATAGGATATCTTTTTTATTTCATGTTAATCCACATTGTTATTTCGGAACCTTCGTAAATCCTTAATATCATTGGAGTCAAAGGACTTGAAAAATTTATTGATCATTATTCTCGAATGACATGGGCATATCTCATCGAACAAAAATTTGATGTCACCAATGTTCTCTCAATCTGTCGTTATTGATAAAAAATTAATTTTGTATCTTTATTAAAAAAATCAGGATTGATAATACCGGGATTATTTTAACTAAATATTGTTCTCTTTTTCAACGAAGAAGACATTGTTCATCAATCCTTATCACGACACCCCACAATAAAATCGGGTGATTGAAAGAAAAATAACGTCTTCTTGAGGTTATTAGAACTCTTCTAAAATTAGGCCCCTAAAGGATATTTGGGATAAGTTATCCTAACTTGACATGTTTTATTAAGAGAGAATACATTAAAGAGCGATTGATTTAAAAATTCCTTTGAAATATCTTACTATTTTTTTTTTTTTTTACAAAACTTCATTAAAAATATTCAGTTTTATTATTTACGCATTCATAATAATGAGATAAATTTGACCCTATTTCATGTAAGTGTCTTTTTAGGTTATTTAACACTCAAAAGGTATACAAGGTTTCATTCAACCACAAAAAATTACTCATATCAATAGATGCCACGTTTAATGAAAAGCAACCTTTCTGTAAGAGACCTTTTTTTTGGGTGGGGTGGTTGGCAAATAGAAGATATAGGTTTAATGAAGTTGATATTTCTCATTGACTGTGCAAGGCTATAGGTTGATCCCGATAGGGTTTGTTCTATTTGATAAGAAGTGAGGGTACAATATTTCAAATACAAGGATTTTTAGAAATTTTAGTGTTTGATTTGTTAAAAAAAGGAATGAAAAGTAACGTTTTTGTGACTTCTAAATTCACTATATATTTCATCTTTGATATATTCAAAGCTTGTACTTTTTTGGCCAAATTTCAAATATTTGGCTATTGTTCGTTGCCACCGCCAGTCGTTAATCACTACCATTATTGGGCGTTAAACCACATTCATTTTGCTTCAAACCAAACAAAAGAAATAATCACCTGCATTTGTTTTACAATCATTCTAACAACTTCAAACATTTTCAATATATTGCATTTCTTTTGCACTATATTTTATTTTACTATGTATGTTTTTTTAGCAAAATAGAGAGCCCCTAAGATTAATACTCCCCTTACTAAACCACTTTATGTCTGTACAAGAAAGATAAAACCCATCTAAACTCTTCTGTAAGTTTAAGACTTGGAACCCATGCCAAGTAACCTTTCTACATATCCTAACAATGTTCTTTATTAGTCTATTGCCATGCAAAAAGATGCCGAACATTCCTTTTACCCCATAACTTTGTACATATTCTTTGAAAACTTCTCTCACATAAATATGTTACAATTATTAATACCTTTGACATTTTCCAAACCTTATCTGAGGCACTAGGAACCAAGAATTGGGAGGGAAAGCCATGAATAAAACAACAACAAGCCTTTATCCCACTATGTGGGGTCCGCTACATGAATCCTTTTTCTCCATTTTGTCATGTTAAGAGTCAAATTCTCATCTAAATCTAATAAAGAAAGGTCATTTTTAATATTTTTCTAACCAACTCTTTTTTAGGTTTACCTCTTCCTTTCTTAACATAAGTCAAATCTAATATATCTAGTTTCCTAACCGGGTCATCGGAAGGCCACAGTTTTATGTGACCAAACCATCTAAGACGATTAAAGCATGAATGAAATATGAAGAAAAAAAGGTTGTAGGATGGGAGCCTAGAAAGGGTTGGGAGCCTAGAAAGATATATAGCTATGTTAGTAATAAAATGATTTACCTAATTTTATGGAATGTATTATTAAGAAATATTTGCTCTAGCTGTAACAATCTGTTTTCTTTTCTCTTTGGCTACTAACTTTGGTAGTCCATGCAGCAAAATAATGGAAAGAATTCCTTTTTAAAGAATGTTTTTGGTGGATTCCCATTCCCCAATAGGATTCAACAACTATTTTAAGAAAATCAAATTTGCAAACTAAAAATTCATTGTATGAGTTGAATTAATTTCTAAGGCATGATTGGAATGATCGACATAAGTTATGAGTGAAACGGTATAAGCAAAACAATGAGATCATACTCTCTTTATGAAACATTAGCTTAAGTGAAAGCGCTGATTCTTATTAGTATATTTATGCTATAATTATTGCGGGTGATGATGATGAAAAAAAAAATGAATCACTCAAGAAAGATTTATTATAGAATTTGAGATCAAAGAACTCTGAAAAACTGTAATACTTCGTCGGCATAGAAGTGGCTCAATTAAAAAAAAGGAATACTTATCTCATAACCTAAATACTTCAAGGACTTATTTAGAGAAACAAATATGTCATGCCACAAGTTGTTTGAAAGTCTAATTGAACTAGGTCATAAAAATTGATATTGATGAAGGATTCTATTTAGAGAAACAAACATGTCATGCTACAAGTTGTTTGAAAGTCTAATTGAACTAGGTCATAAAAATTGATATTGATGAAGGATTCTATTTAGAGAAACACATATGCGATACCACAAGTTGTTTGAAAGTCTAATAGAACTTGGTCATAAAAATTGATATTGATGAAGGAATTAAAGGAAATAAAAGATTATGTCAAAGTTTTACTAATCTTTCTATCTCCTACTTGTCCAATATTGCATTTGTTGTAAAGCCTCGTAAGCCAATTCACATTTTATCATGTCCTTTGAATGTATAATAATGCTGGAAAGTATTTTTGGTTCTCTTGTTTTCTACAAAAAAAAGTTATAAGTTTGTGCGCATATTATATACATTTATCATACAATGAAAATAATAAGTACCATCGGACAACTTTTTTCTCACCTTTAAACTCTTTAAGAAATCTTCATCTGGCATAAGTCATACAAACTCTTGCATTCCTGGGTGAATTTATGGGCTTGAAAGAGTTGGGGGATGACAATGTGGGGTTGGAAGTCGTGATTGAATTTTTTTGGTTTTGAAATATTGAGGCTGAGGTGAGCAGATAAAGAACAACTAGGTGAAAGGATATGTAAACAATGTGACACGAGCAATAGTGTTGGCGAGGGGAGAGGCTTGGAGCAGAGGTTGAAGAAGGGTTTGACAACCAGATCAAGGAGGGTTCTTATTAATGCGATGGATGTTGAGAGGGAGATGTCACAAGGATGAGGGTTTCAGTAGTAGGAGAATGACAAGAAAGAATTGCAAAAAAAATTTCATTGATTCAAGCAAGTAATTTTTTTTGCTTGAAAAGCCTCTTTGGGGATATTTAAATTCCTTAAAATTTCACTTTGTATTTATTTTTTCTTCCACTAAGCATTAAATAAAATTAAGAGTATATTTGGGGCATTTTTTTGCTGTTTAGTCTTTCAGATTGCCACCGCACTATAATTTAAGGTACCACATTCTTGTTGCTATTCAAAAATTTATGTGGTGAAATAATTTTTACAATCATATTTGTTAATGTAGTAGTTGTAAGAGAAATGCTATTAACTTTTTCAAAAGTAAAATAATTATAATACTGACAACTAAAAAAATAGTTGCTATTCTAATTACAACTCTACAATTATATTATTGTTGTGGGCTAGAATATACGCGGCGATAGAGTTAGAGTCCTACGTCTTAGCGTTGCACAAATATTTAGCTCACACATAGAGGACAAGATTTTTTACGTGGAAAATCCTGGAAAAGGGGAAAACCACAGGGTCTGGCCTAGTTGAAAATGATTCAACTAGAATTCGAGTAAATTATAGTGAACTGAGTCGTCTTTGAGGGCATTCAGATTACAAATGTCAACTGTAAAATTGAAATATAGTGACAAATATAGATGATAGTCCGGCGTCACTTGGTGGTATGGCAGAACTCCAGGTGTCAGGTGGTGGTCCGGCTAAACTCAGGGCGTCAGGTGGTGGTCTGGCGGAACTCAGGACCTCAAGTGGTGGTCCAACAGAACTCTGGGCGTCAGGTAGTGGTCCGGTGGAACTCAGGGCGTCAGGTGGTGGTCCGGTGGAGCTCAAGGACTCAAGTGGTGGTCCGGCGGAACTCAGGGCTTCAAGTGGTGGTTTGACAGAGCTCAGGGTCTCAAGTGGTGGTCCGACGGAGCTCAGGGCCTTAAGTGGTGGTCCGTCTGAGCTTAGAGCCTCAAGTGGTGGTCCGGTGGAACTCCAGCGGTGGTGGAGGAGGTAAGGAGGCAAGAGCGATCTCCGATCTCTCTTTGTTCTCCTTAGGCTTAGGGGCCCCTTTTCAAGAGGAAAGATAGATTTTTTGGTGCATGACCTGTAAATACGATGGAAGATCAAGGGCAAATGGGAAGTGGTTTGATTGGACGACCGATGTTGAATCCCTTGATTGTAGACCGGTTGATTGACATTTGAATGTCTTAGTGATGTTAGAATTCAGTGATCTTGGGCTTGTTGGATTTGTCTCGTCAAGCCGCTCGATTCGACTATAAGCACGTCATGTTTAAAATCGTTTGGTAATCCAAATTGTGGTTCAAACCTTTCAATAGCCCCTCTGACCCTTGATTTGGACCCATTTGGGCTCGGATTGGGTTGAATTTGGTGTCGTTGGGTTTGTATTTTCGATACGTTCAATTCGACTGTAAGTTTGTTGAAATCAGAGTTCAGATGGTCCCAAATTTAATTTCAGAAGTTTTCGACTCGATTTTGCCTTGAGATTCGTGCCTGATCAGGATAATTTTTGGAGGATGTATGAGTTGTCTCCCTATTTTAAGATGTCGAAACTCCATGAGTTAAAAAATAAGTGCGATTTGAAATTCAAAACACTTTGATCTTTAGACGTAGAGGTCCGAAATTGCTCTAAAAGCATAAAAATTGAGTCTGATACGTCAAAAAATGGTTACATGATCCAAAAAACGTCTAATTTAGCTTTTTCGGGCCCAAATTTGGGCATGATGATGTGGTGATGACTTGTCACTAGATCGTGGTTTACGTGACATTGATACACAAGATTGTGGCTGGCATTGTGCTGATGTGGCGTAGACATGGTCATGACATGCAAAATGATGGTTGACGTTGCATCCATAAGCTTAAATGTTTTATTTAAAATAAAAAATAAAGATAATTACATCACTTCTACCTTGACGGATGAATGCAGAAGTTTTTGGATTTCTTGCCCAAAGTTCAGGGTTCGAATCACCCTGAAATTGAGGGTTTTTTTAAGTTGGATTGGATACGACACGCAGGATTGTGGTGCTGATGTGACACTAAAATGTAGGATTGGAGTTGACATGACACTGACACGCAAGATCAGGTCTAACGTGGCACCGATTGTAGATTTGGTATTGACGTGACAATGACAAGCAAAATGGATTACTGAGGTCACAGTGACACGCAGGACGAAATGATGACGTGGCAGCAACATGCAAGATGGATTGATGAGGTGACAGTGACACGTAGGACATATTAATGACGTGGCAGTGACACGCATGACATAATGTGTTGTGGTAGTGAAATGCAGGACGAATTGTTGACGTGACAGTGACACATGGGACAAATGGATGACGTTGCACCCATGATCTGTTAGGATGTGGCTAACATGGCCACGACACGAATGATCGTGGCTGACATGGACATGACACACAAGATCGTAATTGACATGACACCCTTAACTTGTTGGGTTGTGGCGACGACACACATGATCGTGGCTGACTTGGCTACGACACCCAGGATCGTTGCTGACGTGGCCACGACATGTAAGATCGTGGCTGATGTCGCACCCACGATCTATTGGATCATGACTGACATGGCCACTACATGCAGGATCGTGGCTGATTTTGCCATGACATTTAGTATCACAGCCGATGTGTTGCAGACGTGGCACTGACGTGACTAATGACGTGACACCCGAAATTTTAGCTGTAGTATAGTATATATAAATATATTTTTTTAAACTACCAAAAGGTCCTTACTGCAACTATAAATTGCCCCCCCTAGGCCTTCAAATTCATACATTCTCCCTCTCATCTCTTCTTATATTTGAGGCCTTCCCCTGGCCATGTATAGGCGGAATCCCCTGTGTCCAGGCCAGGGCTCCTCTTTGCAAGGAGGCTTCTCCCCATCTCCCTCTTACCCCCTTCAGTCCTCTTGCTATACAGAAGGCATTCCCCTGCCTTTGGATAGGTGGCATCCCTTGTCCAACTGCAGGGCCCCTCCCTATACAGGGGTAATGTCGGGTGATCACCTTCCTTCGAGAGATCCTTCGGTCAAGGTAGACCATATCGTCCCGCATGTCGATGAGCGGAGGCCAAACAAGGGAGCGAGTGCGGATGATGCAGCGTTCACCATCACGGGTGATTCTTTGATCGTTCTCCATAAGAAGTTTCACTTTTTGAACAATATGGTGACGTCGGTCTCTAAGAGGTTTGATCGGGCTGGCCTTTCTCCTCCCGGGCACCTGCCCGTTTGTGAGACCAGTTTGCGAACAGGGTTGCGCTTTTCACCTCATGCTGAGCTGATTGAGATTTTGGTGCGATGTGGGGTGAGTCTATCCCAATTTTCGTATAGGGCCATGTTAGTGATCATGGGACTGATTGCACTCTTTAGAGATCGAGGGGTCATTCTGACACCCGAACATCTTTCACGGATGGGCCGACTTACTAGTGATACGCAGGGGCGCGTAACATTTAGATTCAAATGATTGGACATGCGTACCCGGAATCCTTCGAAGAGCTGGGTCAGCGCATTTTTCTTTGTGAAAAATTACTGGGGTCTGATAAAGAAGTGGGGGGAAGATATATCTGTTAGCCCCTCTGCACGTTGGAGAAGAAGACATAATGAGGATCCTCAAGGTTCTCGACATCGAACATCTTTTATACGAGGTTCGTTATTTGAATAAATATATAGAAAGAGTTTTTGTTCAGGGTCGGCCTGTCATTTTATGCTGGGAGGTTTGATGCAAGGATGCTGAAGCCGTCTTCCAAGGTTCCCGAGTCCCCTGCCCCAGCTTCAAAGGTGGTTCCTAAACGACATACGAGATGTGAAGACCCACAAGTTTTGTTGAAGAAGAAGTTGGAGGGGGTTGCAACGAGTATAAGTTTGACTCCACGTGATTCTTCCCCCGCCAAGTTTTGTATCCCTAGGGATGTCTTGAGCAACCGGTGTATCGGACGCCGTAAAGCTGATGACTTGGTGGGTAATATCTTCCTGACGCTTCTTCTATTTTTTCCTTTTGGGATGACTTCTAACGCATATTTCTTCCTTATCTCAGCTGTCACTGTGCATGGATCTCGAGGTCGAGCTTACTGAGGTCTTGAACGAATGGACCAAAGAATTTGTGATGGTCAAATATCTTCAAGGAGAGTACAAGCGAAAGTACGATCATAAGACCAAAGAGGCAAAGGTATTGGAGGAGTTGTGCGAGTGCAAGACCGAGCTGATCAATATAGTGCACTATATCTCTTCAAAATCAACAGAAAGATCGACTTTAGATTGACCTGATGTAGGCACAAGCAATAATCACTCAGCTTCTGAAAGATCAAAAGGCTTCCGTAGAGAAGATAGCGGCGCTCGAGGCTGAGAATAATAAATCCCAAACTTTTATTACTGAGGAGGTTGCTTTGTTTGGCTTGGAAGTTTCGAGAGTTATTGAAGATTTCAAGAAATCTATAGCCTTCAAGTCTGTCATACAGGATCGCGTTCAGGAGGCATGTGATCACATTTATGATGTAGAGGTGAAGACTTTGGAGCAGCAGTGCATCGACGAGGGATTTATTCAGAGCTTTTTGAAGGGAGTTCGTTTGGTACAGCGAAAGATCGGAGTTGAAGTTGAAGGGTTGACCCCCAGCCAGGCTTCATATGTCTCTCTTTTAGATTCAGATGATGATGAGATAGAAAGTGAGCTGCAGAAGGCTTTTGCCCTTGAGGATGATACTGATATTGTAGACATTGAATTGTGTTATTTTTATTTTATACTAACAATTACTAAGAAAGAAAAAGTGATACAACTAGTATAAAATAAAAAGAACACTACTCAATGTTTATAATCTCAGTATCATCCTCAAGGGTAAAAGCCTAATGCAGCTCGCTTTTTATCTCATCACCATCCGAATTTGAAGAAGAGTTATCTGAAGCCTGGCTGGGGGTCAACCCTTTAACTTCAACTTCGACCTTCCGCTGTACCAGACGAACTCCCTTCAAGAAGCCCCGGATGAATATCTAGTCGATGCATTGCTGCTCCAAAGCCTTCACCTCTACATCATAAATGTGATCATGTGCCACCTGAATGTGATCTTGGATGACAGTCTTGAAGGCTATATATTTCTTAAAATTTTCAATAACTCTCGAAGATTCCAAGCCAGACAAAGCAGCCTCCTCAACAATAAGAGTCTTAGATTTATTATTCTTCGTCTTGAGCGCCGCTATCTTTTCTACTGAAGCTTTTTGATCCTTTAGAAGCTGTGTGATTATTGCTTGTGCCTCCACCAGGTCAATCTGAAGTCGATCTATCTGTTGATTTTAAAGAGACATGGAGTGCACTATGTTGGCCAACTGGGTCAAGCACTCGCACAACTTCTCCAATACCTTTGCCTCTTTGGTCTTATGATCGTACTTCCGCTTGTACTCTCATTGAAGATATTTGACCTTCACAAATTCGTTGTTCCATTCGTTTAAGGCCTTAGTAAGCTCGACCTCGAGCTCCATGCGTCGTGACAGCTGAAATAAAGAAGAAAGGTGCGTTAGAAGCCATCCCAGAAGGAAAAAATAGAAAAAAACATTAGGAAGGTACTATCTACCAAGTCATCAGCTTTGCGGCGTCCGATACACTAGTGGCTCAAGACACCCAAGGGATAAGAAACTTGACTGGGAAGAATCAAGTGGAGTCTTGTTTATACTCGTCGCAACCCTCTCCAGCTTCTTTAACAAAACTTGGGGGTCTCCACCTCTCGCCTGTCGTTTAGGAACTATCTTTGAAGCTAGGGCAGGGGGCTCGGGAACCTTGGAAGACGGCTTCAGCATCCTTGCATGAGATCTCCAAGCTTGAAATGACAATTCGACCTTGAACAAAAACTATTTTTCTATATATTTATTCAAGTAACGAATTTCATATAGAAGATGTTCGATGTCGGGAACCTTGAGGATCCTCATTATATCTTCTTCTCCGACGTGCAGAGGGGCTGGCAGATCCCTCATCTTCTCCCACTTCTCTATCAGGCTCCAGTCATTTTTCACAAAGAAAAATGCGCTGTACCAGCTCTTCGAAGGATCCCGGGTACGCATGTCCAATCGTTTGGATGAATGTTAGGCGTCTCTGCTTATCAATAGTATGCCGGCCCATCCGTGAAAGATGTTCGGGTGTTAGAATGACTCATCTATCTCTAAAAAGTACAATCAGCCCCGTGATCATCGATATGGCTCTATATGAAAATTGGGATAGACTCACCCCACATCGCATCGAAATCTCGATCAGCTCAACAGGAGGTGAAAAGCACAATCATGCTCGCAAACTGGTCTCACAGACGAGCAGGTACCCGGGAGGAGGAAGGCCAACCAACTCGATCAAACCTCTTAGGGACCGCCGTCACCACATCATTCGGGAAGTGAAACTTCTTGTAAAGAACAATCAAAGAATCACCCGTGATGGTGGATGCTGCATCATCTGCCCTCGCTCATTTGTTTTGCCTCTGCTCACCAACATGCGGGATGATAGGGTCTCCCTTGACCTAAGGATCTCACGAAGGAAGGTGGTCACCCGACATTACCCCTGTATAGGGAGGGGCCCTGCAGTTGGACAAGGGATGCCACCTATCCAAAGGCAGGGGAACGCCTCTCGTATAGCAAAAAGAACTGAAGGGGGTAGGAGGGAGGGGGGAGAAACCTCCTTGCATAGAGGGGCCTTGGCTTGGACAGGGGATGTTGCCTGTACAGGGCCAGGGGAAGGCCTGAAATGTAAGAAGAGAGAAGAGGGAGGTGTGAATTTGAAGGCACAAGGGGGCTATTTATAGTTGTAGTAGGGGCATTTTGGTAATTTTAAATAAATAAATAAATTATATATATATATATATATATTACAATTAAAAAAAATCGTGTGCCATGTCATCAACCACGCCAACGCCACTTATGCACCACATCAGTTGCGATATTGCATGTCGTGGCTACGTCAGTCACGATCCTTCATGTCGTGGCCATGACCCCACAGATAGTGGGTGCCACATCAGCCCCGATCCTATGTGTCGTGGCCATGTCAGCCACGACCCAACAGGTCATGGGTGTCACGTCAGCCACCATCCTGGGTGTCGTGACCAAGTCAGCCATGATCTTACGCGTTGTGGCCATGTCAGCCACAACCCAACAAGTTATGAGTTTCACGTCATCAATCTGTCATGCGTGTCACTGCCACGTCATCAATCCGTCTTGCATGTCACTACCACAACACATTCCATCGTGTGTCACTGCCACATCATCAATCTATCTTGCGTGTCAGTGCCACATCATCAATACATCCTGCATGTTATTGTCACGCCAGCATTCGTCCTGTGTGTCACTCCACGTCAGTAATCTATCTTACATGTCGCTGTCACATTAGCAATCCGTCTTGCTTGTCACTGCCACATCAGTGCCAAACCTTCATATTAGTGCCATGTCAAACCTGATCCTGCGAGCCAGTGCCATGTCAGCTTCGATCTTAGATATCAGTGCCATGTCAGCGCCACAATCCTATGTGTCGTATCTAACCCGACTTAAAAAAACCCTCAACTTCAGCGTAATTTGAACCCTGGACCTTGGGCAAGAAATTCTAAAACTTCTCCACTCACCCGTCAAGGAAGAAGTGATGTAATTGTCTTTATTTTTTTTTTAAATTATAACTTTTAGGCTCATGGGTGCCACATCAGCCGCTATCCTGCATGTCATGACCATGTCCATGCCACGTAATCCACGATCATGTGTGTTATGACCACGTCAACGCCACATCAGCCACGATCCAGTACCACGTCAGCGCTTCATCATCATGCCCAAATTTGGGACCAAAAAAGCTAAATTAGATGTTTTTAAGGTCCCCAGAATTGTTTTCGATGTTTCAAATGCAATTTTGATGCTTTTAGAGCAATTCGGGACCTCTACGTCCAAGATCGGAGTGTTTTTGAATTTCAAATCACACTTATTTTTGAACTCCTGGATTTTCGACGTTCGAAAATAGGGGGGAATCTGATACATCCTTTAAAAAATATCCTGATCGGGCACAAATCTCAATGCAAAATCGAGTAGGAAACTTTCGAAATTAAAATTGGGACCATCCTAATTCTGATTTTAGAAAACTTACAGTCGAACTGAACGTTTTGAAAATACGAACCCAACGACACCAAGTTCGACCCAATCTGAGCCCGAATGGGTCCAAATCAAGGGTCAGAAGCGTTGTTGAAAGGTTCGAACCACAATTCGGATTACCAAACAGTTTCCAAACATGATGTGCTTATAGTTGAATCGAGCAGCTCGACGAGACGAATCCAACGAGCCCAAGATCACTGAATTTTGACATCACTAAGACATTCAAATGTCCATCAAACGGTCTACAATCAAGGGATTCAACATTGACCGTCCATGCAAACCACTCCCCATTTGTCCTTGATCTTCCACCTATTTATAGGCTATGCCACTCCAAGAAATATATAACTCCCTTTCCTCTTGAAAATGGATCTCTAAGCCTAAGGAGAAAAGAGAGATCGGAGATCGCTCTTGCTTCCTTGCCTCCTCGACCACCACTTAAGGCACTGAGTTCCGTCAGATCACCACTTGAGGCGCTGGGCTCCGCCTGACTGCCATTTGAGGCCCTGAGCTCCGCCGAACCACCACTTGAGGCCCTGTGCTCCGCTGGACCACCACTTGAGGCCTTGAGTTTTTCGGAGTACCACCTGAGGCCTTGAGTTCTATCAGACCACCACCTGACACCCTGAGTTCCTTTGGACCACCACCTGATGCCTTGAATTCTGTCGGACCACTACCTGACGCCTTGAGTTCTGCCGGACCACAACCTGATGTTGAGTTTCGCCGGACTACCACTTGACGCCCTGAGGTATGTAGTGACGCCGGATTATCATCCATGTTTGTCACTAAATTTCAACTTTATAGTTGACATTTGTAATTTGATCGCCCTGAAGGACGAGTTAGCCCGCTGTAATCTACTCTAATTCTAGTGGAATCATTTTCAACTGGGCTAAGCCTCGTGATTTTCCCCTTTCCAGGGTTTTTCACGTAAAAAATATTGTGTTCTCTATGTGTGAGCTGGATATCCGTGCAACACTAAATGACTATAACTCTATTGCCGCGTAAATTCTAGCCTGCAACAATTATAAACATTTGGAACCACCCCAAATGAATGCTAAAACTTAATGCAAACTTTTTTCCTTACACTAATAGTATAAAAAACAAAAAGTACCACTTAAGCATGTTATGACAAGTGAGATTTGGAAGTGTTATTTGGCGTTTATCTTAGTATTGTATTCTATTAGGTGGGCTTTGGAGGAATTATTTTGCTTTTGATTATTGTTGGTTTGTTATTAGGCCCATTGGTTCTCTACATATAATCTTCTCTTTGAAGAAGCTTTTGTTGTTTGGTACTGTTTTGGGCTGTAAGTTGGGTCTGAAATGGTTGCATTTGGTTTGCTGTCGGGCTTTTAATTGGGAAAATATAGTTGATTAGCTGGGATTATATATATGAAGATCTTTATGGCATTTGTCATATGTGATGCTTGCCTTTTCTCCTCTTTCAGCTTTTGGATGTTTTCACCTACGCAGATTTAGCTGGCTTATTTCTGCTCGAGTTGTGTATGTAATTGCTTGATAGTTTGCATGGCTCAAAAAGTCCATCTAGATCCTGATTTTGTTCTAAGGAATTATGTGATTATAAATGGTGAAATATTAAGACTTGTAATTTCAATTTTTAGCTTAATAAAATTTCACTATTTTCTTAAGCTTGTGTGCTAATTGAATTATTTGAGAGATGTACAAGTGCAACTACTAATTTGTGGGGATATCAACTAGATTGAGGCCTGATTTTTTTTTTCTTTGGTAATTTCTTATCTTGTTCTGTTTGATTTGTATAATTTGGTATTGTTTTTATTTATTTATTTTAGTTTGATTGATTTTAGTTGAATTAGCTACGATTGAATTTCTCAGTGTGCCATGAATCCTAAGTGAATCAGGATTTTTGCAGTTTCAAAATTTTTTGCTATATTCCTTTAAATTGTGGATTCTAAATTTTGATTGCTTGCTTTCCATTCATCACATTATTTAGTTGAGTTATGAATGCTAGACTCTAATACTTTTTATACAGCAATGTCGTTCTTGTCATAAATGTAAATGATGGATTGCTAGTTAGAGATGAAAATGGGCACGGAGCCTAGCATTTGATCCAAAGTTTTGAGGAGATAATGCTACTAATTTTGGGGCTATTTTGTTGAATGTTGGTCATATTATTGTCCAGATGTCAAAGTGATCATTAAATGCGGGAAAGAGGATGGGGAATAGAAATCAAGAGATGAGGATGGAGTGAGAACATGGAAATTTTTTTCTTTTGCCTATACTAGGCTTGGTTGGTTTCTATGCTCTTAATTTTTTTTTTGTTATGCCAGATTTGTGTTCCCTTAACCAGTGCAAGTTTGTTATTGGTACCAAGGTTTAAAATTGCGTAAATAAGTCTCAAGGTATTTTTCGTCCGTGAGGCGAGGCGTAAGCCTCGAGGCGGTGTGAGGCGTAAGCCTCATAGACGAAGAATTGCTTAAATGCGAATTTAAGTATTCTAGCAGGTAAATAACAGTAAGAGTCTATGATACAATAAAAAAATATAAATGAGAAGTGAACTTAGTGGAAAACAATAAAATAGATGCAATATATGCTTCTCATAACATAATTCAAAGTACAAAACTACAAATTGAAGTCTATCATAACTCTCAAAGTACAAATAAGAAAGAACATCTAAAATCCAATCATGTCCCATCACTAAATGGGTAATCAGTGGAGACATCTTCATCTCCAATTGTGTCTATGAATGCCAAATCTTCATCATCTTCAATCTTACCAACTTTTCTCTTCCCTGTTCAATAAGAATGATTAGTGTGCTGTTAATTACATATATTTTAAATGTAATAGCACATAAGAAATTGTGAGATATCTTTGTTTCCTTGTTATTGCGCAATTGCGCCTCTAAGGTGCGCCTCAGGTTCTATGAGGCGTACGCCTCTCTTGGTCCCATAATTGCTTAAGCAATAAGGCAACTGGGGGTGAAATTGTGCAAAGGCGAGCATCTAATTGCGCAATTTTAAACTATCATTGGTACCTATCTTTATATTTCTCTTAATGAATGCAAAGTTCAATTGATTTACCCACATTTAAAAATGAGTAGTTATTGGTTCACCGCCTTTAGTTAGGAAAAAATCATTTTTTTATTTGAAAGTACTTACCATGAATGAGTATGATGAATACAAAGTATGAATAAACAAATCATGCTCTACAAGAAGATATGAAAATTTATGCCATTATCAGGTCCAAGTCCTGGATGAGAAAAGTAGAGGTTTCCGTTTGGCAGTCGACAACTAGTAAAAATTATTGAATAATTATGACATGAATCCTTTAATACATTATGTTAATGCTAGGACAGTTCCTAAAAGTGACGCGTTGTATGACCTTAATACAACGAGAAGTGTGTAAGGGCCATTGCACTGGTGCCTGGGTGTAATGTTAAATAGATAAGGGTTTTCATATCATGGACGGATTTGGGTAAAGAAGCTAGTCCGTGAAACTAAATTAGGATATGAACTTTTAATTGAATTAATATATATTATGATTTATAAGAAGATAAGTATTATATGCATTTAGAAAACTAAGTGGTTGGAGAGAAGGCTAAAGAGATTGATAGGTTGGGATTTAAAGTATGGTATTCTGGTAGGAATCATATTAGAAATGGTGTAGGTGTGATTATAAATAAGAGTTTGAAGGATAATGTTGTAAAAATTGATAGAATTGGATATATAATTATAGTTTTAAAAATTGTTGTTGATGTTAAGATTATTAATATTATAAGTGCTTATGCTTCTCAAGTATGTTTGGATGTGTTCAAAATTAAAATTTTAGAATGACTCGAAAAAATAATACAAAAGATATCTATTGAAAAAAGAGTTTTCTTTGGAGGTGATTTAAATGGACATATTGGTAAAGAGGTGTATTTTAAAAGTATTCTTGGTAGCTATGGATTTGGAGCAACTAATGAAGGTGGTAAAATCTTATGATTTTAAAATTTCTAATATGTTATTTAAGAAAAGAGATAAGCATCTCATTATTTATAAGAATGAATATTGTAAAACTAATATATATTATTTTTTCTTTTAAGGAAAATAGATTGTTTAGATTGCAAAGATTATAAAGTTATTCAAAGTGAAAGTTTATGCACCAACATAGTTTATTAGTTCTGAATTTTAAGATGACGGGGAAGAATATAATAAATAATGTAAAGCGTTGTGCTAACATTTAAAGAAAAGTTAACAAAAAAAATTTTTGAGAGTAAGATTCTAGATCTTAAAATCTTGTATGTGCATGAGGAAGCTAATGTTATGTAGGAAAAAATAGCTAGTGATATGAATAATATTGTGAGAGATGTGCTTGGAGCATCAAAAAGAAAAATTTATAATAGTAAAAATAGTTGGTGGTAGAATTAAAATCTGCAAGAAAAGATAAAAAATAAGAAGCTATATTATAAAAATTGATTTAGATGTAAAAACTCTAATAATTGAGTAAGTTATACATAGATTTGTAAAGATTCTAAGAAAATAATATGGGATGCAAAAAATTTAGTTTTTAATGATTTATAAAATATATTAGATGCTGAGTAGGGTGAAAAATATATGTATAAGTTAGCCAATTAAAGGGATAGGAGTAGTAGTGATTTAGTTTAAGTGAAATGCATTAAGGATGAAGATTAAAAAAATATTTTATTTGAGGAATATATTCAACAAAGGTGGATGAGATATTTTGCTAAACTTTTCTATAAAGATTGTGAGAATATTATTGACGATAGTGATCTTGGCACCATAAATAAAAATAAAGTTTTTTATTTTTATTAGCATATCAGTAAAATCAAAGTTAGAGAGGCTTTAAAGAAAATAAAGTGTGGAAAAAGCTGTTGGACCTAATGACATTCCTATAGAGGTGTGAAAATGTTTAGGAGCTGGAATTTCTTGGCTTGACAAAATTTTTAATATTAATTTGAAGACTAAAAAGATGTCACATGAGTGCAGAATGAGTGTATTGATTTCTATCTTTAATAGTAAATGTGATGCAGAAGATTGTGCGAATTATAGAAGAATTAAGTTAATGTGTTATACTTTAAAATAATGGGAGAAAGATATGGAGCATAGGTTATGATGTGATATGAATGTTCCTCAAAATCAATTTGAATTCATGTCGAGTAGGTCTACTATGGAAGCTATACATTTATTGAGAGGGTTGATGGAGAAGTATAGAGAGAATAAAGAGGATCTACATATGATATTTATTGATTTAGAGAAAACATATGATAAAGTTCCAAAAAAAGTGTTACGTAGAGCTCTAGAAAAGAAAGGGGTTAATAATGTTTATATTCAAGTCATTAAAGACTGTATGCAGGAGTTGTTACTTGTGCCCAAACACAAGGTGGTTTGACCAAGTATTTATTTACTCAAATTCCTTAATTCCAAGCACAAATATATTACTAATCAGCTACATGATGAATCCACTAATCACCATATGCTGACCATCAATATACATTTGACCATGTTTTAGTTCTAACAACAATTTTTTGACTTGTCCTTATTTTCATTGGTTAAAGTGGAGAAATGCATCGGGCTTGTTGTGTGATAGAAAAGTCCTCAAACTTAAAGAAAAATTATATAAGATGATGGTGAGATCTGCAATGCTTTATGGTGCATAATGCTGTCCATTAAAGAGACTTATAATATTAAGTCAAGTGTTGTAGAGATGAGGATACTCAGGTGGATGAGTGGCTTTACTCACAGAGACAGGATATGAAACGAGCATATATGTGAAAAGGTTGGAGTAGCTCCAATGGAAGTAAGATTAGAGAGAGTCGCCTTAGATGGTTTGGTACATAAAATGACGGCTTTCCGATTACTCAGTTAGGAGAAATATGTATTAGATTTGGCTTATGTTAAGAAAGTCAGGTAGATTTAAAAAGACTTGGTTATAAAATATTAGAAATGATATTTCTTCATGAGACTTAAATTAGAATTTGACTCTTAACATGACACAATGGAGAAAAAGGATTCATGTAGCTGACTCCATGTAGTGGGATAAAAGCTTGTTGTTGTTGTATAATCTACATCCGTGGGATGTGGGAGACAATTGATTCAATATCAAGAAGTCATATTGGCATATAAGCAAATATGTCACCAATAATTATTCTCATTGACAACTAAGTACATCCAATGTTATTACGAAGGGAAGACCCAAATCTTTTAAACTGACCCAACCCTTAAGCACACCCAACTCTTCTTTCCATTCTTTTATTTATGGAGTTTTAAGTAGATGAACATTTGAAACAAAATTTGTTTTAGATTTTTATTTAAAGCTAATCATAATTTTAATACTTATTCTTGTATAAAACAATGGATAGTTTGTATTTATCATAAAACTATCAATTATGAATTTTTTACTTATCTTGATAATGCTATTGCAACAAAATCTAAGCATTCTTCCTCTTGATTTAATATTATGGCATTATGTATTGGCTCTTATTTCTTAGGTTTTTATTTATGCAAAACACTAAGATACCGCCTAACAGAATGAGCACTACTTGTTCTCACAAATCCTAGATGACACGAGAACTTAACACGTGCAAGAGACCTCTTAATTATATTTGTTGGACATCGAAGTTGATTTAATGATAAAAGAGATTTTACCATACATAAATCTTTTTACCATTGAAGTGTTTGTCCTTTTATCATTGATGCTGCAATGGTATGACTTGTCATATATACGACCTATGCAATATGAGTTGGAGCCACCCGATGATGGGTTTCTGCTTGACTTGTGGCTCCTTTGTTTTGAACTGGAATTGCAACTATGAAATTAACCTTTTTGTTTGCTCAAGTCACTGTGCTTCAACATAGAAGATGAAACTGAAGCACAAGGTCCCCTGACAACCAGCTTCTTAATTGATGAAGGACCCTTAAAGATATCGGTCTTTTCTTTAGATTTGGTGCAAGCTTGCGTTTTGTTGATATCCTAGTTATTAACAATCATGCATCTTCAACTTAATCACGTTAAAATTAGAATATACTCTTGCACACCTCACCGCACAGGATTTCCTATATAAATAGTCTCTAACATATAGCTCATTAGCAAAAAATAATTTCTTGTTAGGACATATACATTTTGTTTGGGTTGAAAGAAAGTGAATGACAACAAGTGATATCTCAATCATTTGTTAGCTGATTATGAATTTGCAGCCATTTATATGAGCTTTTCAACCATATTTTCCATTTATTCGCTCAAATTCCTTAATTCCAAACACAAATGTATTACTAATAAGCTACACGCTGAATCCATTAATCACCATATGATCATCAAAACACCTCAATATGCATTTAACCATGTTTTAGTTCTAACAACAATTTTTTGACTTGTTCTTATTATCATTGGTAGCATCTCCTTTCTATTTAAAGCTTGATAATCTCTCTTAATTGACATTTTTTGCAATAAAAATATGCTAATTCCTTGTACATATAATGAGACTTAAGTTGTCGTGATTGGAGTTAGAACCTTCTTAAAAAATCCTCCACAATCCAACATTCCCTAGCATTCAAATCATTATGAAGTGAATTCTTTACATCCCTCTAAGCTAATTGTATTTTTGTTAAATAATATGGTGTCAGGAAAATGCTTATAAAAAGGAGATAAAGAACATAAGAGTAACAATGCTTTATTTTCAGTAATAATGAAATAAAACACTTTAACATATGATTTAATGAGTAACTCTTTTCATGCAAAGCAAGCATAATCTTTGCTACCAACAAATTTGTTTGATAGGTTTTTATCTTGAGCTACAATCCCTTCATAGTTGTATCCTTCTACATCTTATAGATTGCATTGTCAAGGTAGTATTTTTTTCATCTCTCTTTAATCTTAACGTATAGTCTGACATATGTGATTGCTCCATAAATGCTTTCATTTGTCCCTATATGATTAACATAATTTGTGTCTTGATCCTCTAAAACCTAAAATTTGTTGAGCCATCAAACTTTTTAGTCTCATACTTGGTCGTTGTTTTATTCATCATAAGGATTGGATATCAGTTTTTAGAGAAAAACCTACTTGTTGATGTAAACCCATCTACCAATAACAAATATAATGAACATAAAGTAATAGTACACAGACCAAGCATCATACAAAGATACCAAGATTTATGTAATTTGTCAAAAAAAAAAAAAAGATTTATTTAATTTTTAAAAAAAAAAAAAAAAAAAAATCCTTGGAGAACAAATCAATCAAACTATCAAGTAGTCACGTAAATTAAGCAGTCACGTAAATTTACAAACAAATAAGGTAGGAGAACATTCTTTCTCATGCTCAAGAAAATCAAATATCGCTTAGTAGAGAAGCTTCAAATTTCTCAAACCAAGCTAAACAAATAGGAAAATTATAGAATATTTGGTAGAAATATAAGATCCACATAGAGATTTAATAAAATATAAAGAGCTTGGTTATATAAGATCTCTTCTTTGATGCTCCTTGAAGGTAGTGCCACACAAGTTTTATCTCTGTTCATCTCTTGTTGTTTTGCTTCTTATATTCTTATGGTAGTTGGTACATCCCAACTTTTTTTTTTTGGTTACATCCCAACTTTTTCCTTCTTTTTATGGGAGTTTAAAGACATGAAAAATTTAATTAAAATCGGGTTTTATTTTTGTTTTGAATTTAACTTGTAAAAATAAAGTTTTAAGCCTTGTATTTATCCTGAAATTATCTATTTCGATTTCTTTTCTTATTTCGTAGCAATCTTGATTGATATGAGCCATGCATTTGAAAGATAATTCAAGTAAACAATTTAGACTATGCTTTACTTCAATATGGGGATGACCGCTGGATATTTTAGAAGTACTTATTATTATTTGGAATATGCAGTGTATAAGAGATCTAAATGAAAACTATATGAAGAAGATGGCAACCATTAGGGGTATTCAGGCAAGACACTGGGAAGATTTTCTCCAATTCAGCCAGAAAAGGCCGCAACAGTTTAGCGTCCAGAATGCTTATGGCCAACCTGCTCATCCTGATTATGATCAATCCTCTAGGAATCTTCCTTATGGAGGACCTATGGATTCAAGAAGCAGATATGGCTACCCTGGTGAGAATTATCAAGCTCCCAGACCCCATGAAGCATATGGTGAGTTTCAGCATCAGCGACGTGATGATTTTGGTGCGACACATTGGCGATATTGATCCTGCTAAATATGGAGGTGAGTCAATCTATGCCCTTTAGTCATCTAATTTACTCGGACTTCGTTTCGGATGGTTTTTTTGCTTCTTAAAGCAGCTTTCAAGTACAAAAATTTGAACTTTTGGACTAGAAAGTTGTTTTAAGAATCAGTAAAAAAGCTGTCCTAAACGAACGTTAATCAATGAAGCGCCATGGCTCCTTGTATGAGAGATCTAAAACTGATATGAAATATTGAAGGTCAGGGATGCTGGCAGTGTTTAAATATATGGAATGTAGCTCCTGTTCTTGATATCCTAAATCGAATTATTTTCTGTACTAAGGAAGTCAGATCACCTGGAGATTTTCTTGCCCGTGCAGGTGCGCCAAGTTTCAGATGGTTTGGTTTGTTTAGATGAAAATGCCTTTAAGATGGAATCGTCATGAATACTTATGTGAAACTTTCTATGGTGTTCTTCCATTTCTAACTATCAAACTGTTTAAAGTTTGCTCTTTTAGCTTATTTACTTTTCGTCTCAAATGTTTTTTGCATGTAATATGTTCTTCATTTCTCTTGCTAATGAAGGCCCTCAATCAAGTAGATGCTGGGTTTTTTAATCATTTGCTTTCAAATTTTCTGCTAACTGGATATCTGAATCCCCTTCGGTCCACCAAATCACTGATATTGTGATTGTGATTTTGGATCTATTGTTGAGTCTAATTGTTTTTAGTACTACTAAGCTATTTATAATGATTTTTAATGAATTGAAGAGAATTTTTCTCAGCAATGAATGCTAATCTGTTTAATTATATTTTATAATGTTTAATCATATATTTTGTTTTTCTAATAAAATTCTGGGAGGAACATTTGTATTGATTAATATATTTGTAATTATTCTACTAGGATTTGATTTTTTTTTTTCAATGAGATCAGATTCTTATAGTAAAAAAGTTATTTGATATTTTTAAGCCAAATAGAATTTTTTTTTAAAAAGTAGATTTGAGTTTAATATATATATTCAAACATCTTCATCTATTTCTATATCTTTGTTTTAAAAGTTTTGAGCTCACTCAAAATTGATTCCGAGTTACTCTAGAGTAGGATTAATTATTCTATGCGGACGTCGAATGTTAGTAGAGATTTTGCGGTACTGCTGATTTTGTACTCCAAATGGTGTTTTGCGTTTGGCCCTATGTGAGAATAATTTCTCCTAGAGTAGAGATTTTGAGATGAATTGATTTGGAGTAAAATTGAGTTGAATTATTTTGATAGTTTTTTTTACTTATAAAATTAATTTTGTACTATACTTTTTTAAAAAATAATAAAAAATAGTTGGTAAAAACCATCTCAAAGGAAACTTTAGCTTAAATTTTCATTGTCATCACCAAGCAAAATTGAACAAGAATTAGTGTGGTGGTTGTCACTCATCTTAGTCAGTTGATTGATAGTTTTTGGCCTCATTTCATGATAGAATTTTTGTAAAATTTTGGTGAGAAACGATTGTTTCAAAATTTTCTTTTTCTAAAAGGAGACGCAAAAATAAAAAACTTGGAAAAATTGATAAGATAATGGAGATTTGAAAATTGTATTTTAAAGTTATGCATTCAAACACCAACTAATTAACATAAATTGAAAAAAAGGTACTAATTAAGCCGTCTCAAACGAGGCCTTAATTATCAATTAATAGGTTTCGACTTTAAATATTACATTCATACTCTATTAATTGGCCTAAGTATTCTAGGTGTGAATCATTCTCTTCCCCAATTAACCAAATAGCTTTATAATCTTAAATTAATGGCTTAAAAATAATCAAGATTTGATTTCTTCCCTTCAATCCCATCAAAGTTGATCATTAGGCTACTCTAATATCTTCACATATACTAAGTATGTTATCATCTTCCCAAATTCTTTATCTTGTACCTTTTTTTTTTTTAATATTTGAAAGTAATAATAAGAAGAGGAGGATTGGTGGTGTGCTCGATAAAGGTTCCTCATATAAATAAAGATAAAAAAAATAAAGTGCATCAAAGTCTAACTAATGAAGGCCCGATTCAGATGATGTGAAGCAAAGGGTTAAAGTGTTATCTAAAATGACGCCAAGGAGGGCACTAGGATGACTGGACGCAGAGAAACGTCCGGTCGGAGGTCAAATCCCGCCAAAAAACGAGTTGTACTGAGCAAATACCGAGCAATACCAAACAATAATGAGGAATACCATCATTTGAAGACCCAATACCGAGTTATATCGAGCTAAACCAAGAAATACCGAGTTATACAAAAATTGTATCGAGTTTTTCCTAGAAAAACTTGGTACAACTCGGTATTTCTCGGTACAGCTCGGTATTGGTCTTCAAAGAGCGGTATTCCTCGTTTATATCAAATAATACCTAGTTGTACCAAGCAAATACCGAATTTTTTGGCGGAATTTTGCCTCCAACCGGACGTTCCTCTACGTCCTTACACCGGACCTAATAAAAATTTTGCATGGTAAGTCAACTTATTTGTTTTCCTTTTTTTATTTTTTCGCAAAATGAGCACATAGAATGTATGCTCTACGAGTTCCAATGCAACTTATTTATTATTAAGCGACTTAAATATAATATGAATAAATAATAGCATATTAGTTCATTTAAAAGGCCCTTTCAAGGTTTAACACTTTAAAAATATTTTAATAGCTATGTAAATTATAAAAAAACATAGTTAGGCTTCTTTTGAGACTCCTTTTAATCACTATTTTTTTTACTCTTTTAAAATATTAAGTTTCATTTGGGACTGCTTTTTTACTGCTTCTCAAAAAAAATTTCTTATATAAAAATTTTAATTTTTATATTAAAAAACTAATTTAATAAGTAAAAAAAACAGTTAAAACAAAATCCTAAAAAATAGTAAGAAAACAGTCTCAAATGAAGCAAATTATTAGGTTTTTTCGTCCGGATTCAATGCACTTTTAGTTTGCTTTTGATGTATCTTTGAAAAAGAATAGCTAATACACATTTTTATTTGCATTTAACTGCTTTTTTGTTTAGTATTTGCAAAAATAGAGCAAAAGCGCAACAAATATCTTACTCATTGAGTATTTGCTACCCTTTTGTTGTGCTTTTGCCGAGCTTTTCAAATACTCAATAAAAGAGCAAATAAAAGAGCAACAAAAGAAAAGCTAATATGCAATTAAAAATGTATATTAGCTGCTCTTTTTAAAAAATATATCAAAAGCGTATTAAAAGCGCTCTAAAAACGCATGAAATCCGGACGAAAAATTAGGCCTCGTGATCGGACATAATAATTTGCCCTCAAATGAAGGCTTAGAGCTTCATCACCGATTCCATGAATCAATATGTCAACTTAAAATAAACAAAGTTGTTAAAACAAAGTTTTTTTTTTTAAATATCATATATGAACACATGCATATCCTATTGAAATGGCGGTGTTTTCTTTATTGCAAAAGACGGTTTCAAGGAAACAACATCCCTATATTTAAAAAAGAAAACTTCAAAAACTAAATAGCCCAATCGAAGTGGCCCTACCACAACTTTGCAGGGAACGAAATTCTCTACCAAATCAACAAAATACAGATTCAAACACTCACCTTATATATTATTGTCCTATGCCCAAACCATTCAAACGCTTCAAATCAATAAATCCCATCATTAGAGAGAACCAAATAACTTCTTATGTGCATCTTTGTAAAGAAAAGTTTAGTATTTTACAGTCAGTAAAAAGCCAAAAAGCCAGCTTTCAATGACATGGAGGCACAGTAAGAGCTCTGACAAGAACAACAAGTACAGAAACATATCGTA
>NW_021319083.1:3295016-3307501 GCF_001605985.2 Dendrobium catenatum | reverse complement strand
AGCTAAAGCAAGGCTCAGTTGTTAACTTCTACAATCAAATTTAAGTAGATCGCTTCCACCATAAAGAAGAAACATCCATTAATAGAGAAGAAAATTGAAGGACTGAGGCTTTGTTTAGGACGGCTTTCTTTCTGCTTTTTAAAACAATTTTTTAATATCAAAATATAAATTTTGTACTAAAAAATGCCATCCCAAACGAAGCCTGAATCACAAAAACCAGACTTTTCAATTTTCATAGAGAATCATTCACTAATTTAAAAGAAATAATAATAAAAGTTTTTCATTGTTGTTTTAGGCCTAAGCCTACGTGGGGGGGAATGGGCGTGTGTGTACTGGTAATGGACAAAAGCTAGCTTGCTAAGGAAAAAAGTTGTGTCTATACCTCTCTTTGAACAGTTGCAGCTACTCATAGCTACCTTCCCTTATTGTTCTCTAGTTTCATTCTCCTTCCTTAAATTACACCGTATGAAAATGTCATGCTTAGCCATAACGGTAAGTTCATTTACTCCTCCCCCCAACATTCCTTATCACCAACTATACCCCATCTCAATCAAAAGGACAACACCCATTTCCTTAAATATCTACTGCTACAGTCTCAAAAAAATTTTTTTTTTCTTTCAAAGATAAGATTTTTTAATGGATTAGATGGTAATAGTTCAATAATTGTAGTATATAGTGTGAGGGTTTGTTTAGTTTGGTTATAATGAACACACAAGTAATCACATTAACTCTATATTGTTCAGCAATAAGATGTATAAAGATCTGAAGAGATTCTACTCTTGCATGTAGATGGAGATGAGAAATGGACAGCCATAGAATAATCAACAAACTAAAATGAAGAAGAAGTTGAGCAGGCAGAGGGAGAAGGATGACAGTAAATAGAAAGCAATTAAGCTGCTTCATGCCAATATTTAAACTTACTGAAATTCATCATGAAGGAAGATCTCGATCTGGAGCTTTATGTCTTTCCATCTTGCCCTCAAAGATCATTTGGTAAGCTCTGGACTGTGGGCTCTTAAAGAAGACGTACAGGTGAAGCACACTAATTAAGCTCAACATAAAATTGGTAAAATAATAATCTATTGTTGCCCTCTTCAGTCCGTCATTCCTATTAAACCCTAACCCTAGACCTTACACAGTACTTATAAAACATGAAAGTATTGTCATTTTTTGAAGTTTGCTTCAGGGTTGCACTCCCACAGAAAAGAAATATTAGCAATAGTGTAAGTAAGAACGGGAGGGAATTAAAAAAAAAAAAATCGAACTTTTCCATGCTAATATTAGAAAGAAAGAATAAAAAAAGAAAAAAAATAAAATTTTGAATGAGCACAACGTTGAAGAATAAAAAAACTATAAATTTCTAAGCTAGCAAGCGAAGAAATTAAGAAGAAAAAAATAGCTGATAATTATACATGGTAAGGGTACATGGGTTCAGAAGAAGAAGAAGAAGTCCAAGTGCAATGTATAAGTTAGAAGTAATCAATCCATAGGAAAAAAAACCCAAAGGAATAAATCATCGATGGATCAACCTACGCAAATCCGGCGGTTAAGCGGTGAATCACCGCCGTCTACATATCTACTGCTCCCTTTTCAATCATGACATCTGATGGATTAAAATCTTGTAAGAGTCCGTGATCTCGTAGCCCGATCCCCGTCGCAGAATCACAGTAAGTACGCTCGCCGAATCCAGTACAGGAATAGGCCGCGGCGCCGGCGGCGGAAACGACGGTGGAGCCGCGGTGACGACTGGATGGAAATTCGACGGCTGGGATGAGAGCACATAAGAGCTTTGAAGCTGGAAGCGGTGGAGATCGACCAGCTCCGGCGATGGGGCGGAGAAATGGTGGTTGCCACGTGGAATTATTGGGCTTGGGTGAGTGTGCTGGCCTTCGTAGGTGGTGACCACCACCGATGGATCGTTGGAGGAACGTTCCAACTCTCTCTTCACGCCGCAGAGAGCGCTCGTACAGCGGTAGTAGCTCCTGCATTTGAATGACCATAGTACCCTTAAATTTCAGAACAAATTAAGCGCCGCTGGAGTGGCATGCAGAGAAGAGAGTTAGTAAATAAAGACCTGGGAAGGGGCTATTCTTTACGGCCTTCTGGCCGTACTTCCGCCAGCGATAACCATCTTCGAGATGATCGACCTCGCTCTTCGTCAGAAACGCAAATCGTGGCTCCTCTGGCGCTTTTGCCCTTTCTTCTTCCTTCCCTTCGAATCCGATGATCCCCTTTAAACCGAAAAAAATATCAGAATGTAAGAAATTAAAACCATCTCGATCAACGTACTCCTTCTAAATCGATCGAACTAGAATGCTTACATCTTCTTCGCCTGTCATGCTCGGCGGATTCGTCTTCAGCCTCCGGAAGGATTGGATGCCGGCATCGTCGGATCGGCGTCCGGGAGGGCTCGGATGAGGATGAAGAGATTGAAGACGAGTTCGGCGTCGCCGGGAAGTTTTGTGTCTCCCGATGATTCTAGAGCTGAGACGGCGGAAGCTCCATATGAACTCAGTGTCGAGCAGAACTTGGGAAGATCGTGTATGCCGAGGAGGTCGACCGAAGCCGAAGGATCCACGGTCGCCGGCGTCGATGTCGGCGCGAGGTCGAAGAATCCTCCTCCAAAAGAGGGTTCAATCGCGTCGAGGGAGAAGGGAGAGATCGCCCCCGTCATAAAATCCAACTTTTCTTCAATCTTCTCCGTCATCATCACTCCTTTCTCATACTAACTCCTCGACTCTACCTCTCCTTGTAGGGTTTTTTGAGCTTTGTAGCCTCTGACAGAAGAAACGCGGAGAATTTCAGAAGAGAGAGAGAGGAGAGAGGGGAGTGAGGCGTAGGAGAAAAGGAGTGAGGTTTCTCTTTATGGTTTTTAAGGCCGAGATGAGACCGGCAGTAGGCGTGACACCGTACGGAGCCACGTGGTGGAGTGCAATAAATGGTGCGCGACGCTGCTCGCAAGGATGCCGGTCGGCGCTTTCATACGGCATTACGGTGGGTCAGCGTTGAGCGGTAACCGGTTCCGTGGTGAAGGGCGACCGGTTGCGCACGTGCTAGATAGACTGCGGCGGGGAAGTATTGAACGGCTTCGCGCGTGCGCGGTCCTTCTCTACCTTTCGCTACTCGCCAGATTAAATTCCCATGAGCGGCAAATGCGTTAATCACCGTTGGAATTTAGGATCAAACGGTTTAAGATTTGACGGAAATAGCTCGTCTGAACCCGCAGCGTGGGAGCGGCGGCGACCGCGTGTGAAAAGAAATCTGGGTCAAAAGTCCGTTCTTTAAAAAAAAAAATGAAATTATAATTTACAAATTTATAAATTTTAATTAACTTACCTTCATTTAAAATTTATATTAAAAATATAGAATATTTGAGTTTCTTTAAAATTAAAATAAATCTTTGAATACATTTTTTTAAAGGGTATTTACATGAATTAACTTTAGTAAAATATTATATATATATATTATATATATATATATATATTATATATATAATATATATATAATATTATATTATATAATTATATATATATATATATAAATAACTTAATAGAGTTGTTAAAGCAACTGACTAATGAGTCAGCTCGGCAGCTAAGAAATGGGTTTGAGCCAAGCTCATGTGCGAACAAGTTAAATTTGGGCTACTTTAAACTCGATCCGTTAGCTTGCAGCTGCTCATTTAAATAATATTATAAAAAATACACTTAAAATATATTAGTATACAAAAATTTGAATATAAACTATTAAAATATTTAGAAATCATATCTCATTTTATTTATCAAGTGATTTCATTATTTTTTTATCTCTTCAAATTTCTTATTTTTTATAATTTATTATAATAATTACTTGAATTATAATTATTTTCTCTCTTGCATTAAATACAAGTCGACTTGAGCTACGACCTTGAACTCCGCTAATTAATCAAGCTGAAGCTTGTGGTGACTCAAGCTCGCTCGATTAGTTTAAAATCTCTAATCAACATTATATTTAATTTTATAATTAAAGTTAGCTAAGTATCTAATTTATAGCCTAAAAATATAATTAGCTAGCAGCTTATGTAATGAACTACATTAATATAATATGCTATAATTTTCTTAATATGCTCCGCATAGGTGCTAATATAAAAGGACGGGCTATTAACATGAAAAATACCTATTAATTAAAATATTGATAACTTTATTAGCAATCTTTCATCACAAAAATATTTGGTTAGGCAGTGTTAACATTTTTTTGTAATGTGAAAGTTTTATTGAAAAACAACTAAATTTTAATATTAAAATTCAAATTTTTATTTATGACAATAATATTCAAATTTATTAAAAAATAATTAATATAAATATTTTTTATTTTTCCTCAAAATTTTAATAAAATTGATTGCTTAGTAAAACACAAATATATGAGTTTTCTAATATTTTCTTTAGTGTGGTTATATGTAAATGGTAGGAGTGTTGAAATGCATTAGTTTTTGACAATCCAATTTAAGATTGTATTACATGGATAAAGATAGGGTTTGTCAATTTCGGGTCAACGGGTCGGTTTGGGTCGAACCCGATGACACGGTATTATTCGGTGTCAACCCAACCACAGCCCCGTTTTTTGTAAACGGTCGGTTTTTCGGACCCCGAACCCGACCCGCTTCGAGTCCGTCACCCGACCTTTTCGGATTGCAATTTGGCTGATCCGGATTTTTACGGTGGTTCGGATCCTGGAAATGATTTTACCTTGGTGCGAGATAGACCTGCTGTTTCTCGTGGGGGCGGGAGATTTCGCGGAAGGGGCCGCCGGAGGGGGCGTAGTCGAAGATGATTTTTCTTTGTTTCTTGCTTTCCTCTGCTTCTCTCTGTTTGATTTCTGAGGTTATAAAGGCTATGATGTGGCTGGGGCTCGTGTCCCTGTGGCCGAGCTAGTGGCAACCTTCGGTTTCGATTGGATGTGGGCGCTATTTTCACCGTATGGACGGTCCGTGCGAGGTTACAGGGATGCTGGAAGCCTCGGTCGTTATACTGAGCCATATGTGATTGTATTTCACTCTCGCTTTTCTCTGGTCATTTTCTGATGTAACCGTATTTGCTTTTATTAAAAAAAAAAATATTCAGTATATATAAGAAATAAGTATGTGTGACATTAAGAGAGGAGAAATACAATTTTATTTAATTAAATGGATTGGATTGATAAGAGAGTGAGATTCCATATAAGATGATAAAGTCAAGATTAGGGCTTCGTTTGGGATGGCTTTCTTCCTATTTTTTAAAGCAATTTTCTTGTATATAAATTTTAATTTTTGTACTAAAAAGCTGCTTTAAGAAGCAATATAAAAGTCCTTCCAAACGAAGCCTAAACATCAACAAGACATGAGAGATGTTAACAAACATTACACGTGTCACGATATGCTTGGATGCTTCCTTTGTAACGTTAGCTTACCGTACCATTCTTTATTACCTTTCTCTATTTAAACTGATGCTACTCTGTAAACCAAATATAATAAAAAGAAATCTTTCTTTTCCACTTTATCTGCTCTCGCTCTGTCTGTTTCCTCAAGAAGGAAATCTTCCTCTTCTCTTCTTTCCAGTCCGGTGGAATTCGAGTTCTTCAATTCAACAAGAGATAGATGGTTTAAGATAAATGTTCTAGATATTTCTAGAAAAAACATGTCATTAAAAATATGTATATATGAGCTGTTACTCATGATGAAATAAAAGATGATTTGATCAATTATTTTCCTATTTTAGTTGGATTACATCAAGAACCAGCTTTAAGCCCATATCTTTTTTTGCTTTAGTTATGAATTTTCTGATTTGACATTTGCAAGAGAATTCCCCCGGGTGTATGCTTTATACTGATGATATTCTTCTTGTTAATAAGATTATAGAGGGATTTGATGAAAAACTTGAATCAGTCATGTCAACTTTAAAGCCTAAGTGTTGGATTTCTTATTAGTTTTTAAAGCTGTTTTCTAGTACAAAATATTCTTGAATTAGAAATTTTTGTATAAGAAAGCCGCTTTAGACAATAATATGAAAGTTGTCCCAAACAAAGCGTTAAAGTTTTCATTTGAGTAAATCTAAAATTGAATACATGGAGTTTAATTTTAGTAATAATAAATTAAGGGGTGTGATTATGACATTTGGTGATCAAGTTATTAAAAAGAGTGCTTGTTTTAGATATCTTGGATCTATTGTTCAAAGTAATCGTGAAATAGATGGGAATGTTATTTGTAGAATTCAAGTTGTGGTTGAAGTGAATAAATGCATCATGCCTATTCCGGGATATAAAAACACCCCTCAAACTCAAGTTAAAAATTTATAAGATGCTGGTGAGATATGCTTCCTTTATGATGCGGAATCTTGCTGTTAAAAGAGAAGCATAAAATTATGAAGCTGCAGCTTATGATATGAGTCCGATAGGGGTAGAATCCCTTGTCCTGAATTTTAAATGGGCAGAGTGCTGTCGTTAGCGATAGAAATAGAGCCGAGACCGTTGTATGGGGTGCATTGTTGCAGGTTTGATGCGTCAGCAGTTAAATGTGATGATGCTCAGGAGTCCAATATCCAATCACCTACAGATGAAAATTGCTGTTGAACGGCCATAGCTTTAGGGTTCGAAGGAGGAGTGTACTGCAGATTGCATCGGTGCTAGCAGTTTAGCGCCCCGTGATCGGTCTTGCCGCAGATTTGGCAATTCGGTTTGCTGGAAGAGGTTGTGGAAGGATTCATTGATTCAGTTGTAGAAGAAGTTCTTGAATTAGGATTCCGTCCGCGAAAAGGGTTGAAGCGCCCCTGGGTTTGGGAGTTACGAGTGGAGAGGAGTGTTCTAGCATCCGTATGAGATTTGATTTCTTGAATGTGTTCGTGTTGAAGATTAATCTCCTCGTTGCACAATAAAGGGTAAAGAGTATCGAGACTAATAGGGTTTAGAGATGTTCTGATTGTTGACTTGAACGGGTTGTAGGTGATGGGAAGGCCATTTAGTATGTATAGTATGATATCTTCAGTGTCGATTTTAGAGCCGGCGGCGGTGATGTTTTCGACGATGATCTTTATTTGATCAAGATATTGTTGCATTATCCGATCCTTCATCTGAATTTGATGAAGCTTATTTTTAAGTTGTATGACGCCTAATCGACTTGTTGGTTGAAGGCGCCGCTCGAGGGTCATCCAAACGTCATGGGCAGTTTAAAGAGTGAGGACATAGGGAAGAACATATGAGGATATGGTAGAGAGAAGGGCTGAAATCAGATTTCGATCAATTATTTTCCAGAGATTGTGTTTGGTTTTGGAAGATTCATGTGGACACGATGTCAGCCCGGTGAGATGTTCGCTGGAGCCGTTTGCCGTGAAATGTTGGTGAAGTTGCAAACGCCAGATCGCATAGTTCTCGATAGCTGAGTGGGAACCATATTCTTGATGTTAGAAATCAAGAATTTAAGAGGGGTTGGGATTACGAACTCTGCGAGGGATTCAGAGATGTTCGAAGTTGTCTAGAGCGAGGTTGCTGACTCTTGTTCGGCCATGGGGATTAGAGAAGAGCTGTGGAGCAGTTAAACTCTGATACCATGTTAGAGTTCTTGCACAGGGATGAGAAAAGAAGAGAACGGAGGAGAAGATCTTGCCTAACGGCAAGCAGGAGAAGGAAAGAGACGAACCAGAACAAAGAAGTAGTAAAGGAAAGTGAAAATATTATTAAAACCTACAGAACTATACAATCGAGACAAATATATAGACTAGGTCTATCAAGTAAAGAACAAGAAAGTACTGACGTGGATTGATTCTCTAACACTTTCAACGACCCTGTTAGGATAGTAGATGTAGTAGATCTAGCCTAGTTAAGAAAGATAAAGGTAGACCTAAAATGACTTGATTATAAAGTATTAAAAATGATATTTTTATTAGATTTAGAATGAGAAATTAACTCTCAATAGGACACAATGAAAAAAAAAAATGTATTCATATTGCCGATCCCATGTAGTAGAATAAATGCTTCTTCTTCTTCTTCGTCGTCATCTTGTAAGAGAGAACAGATAGCATTGCAAATTTTTAACTCATTAAAACTCTTTTAAATGTTTGATATCTCCTTGTAATCACTACGACACCTTGATGATCACTTCAATTATCATTATTATAACATTTACGCTCGAAAGATCAAAATCATTTGGGGTCTAAACATTTGAATAAAACTATAGATTATTAATTTTCCGTTTGAACTAAATTAAAAAGAAAATATATTCAACAACTTTATTACAATTGTTTCAATGGAAAACAAAATTATCATTATTATTATCTTACTTTGATAAACTTGATGAATTATTCATTTTTATAAATATGAAAAATTTCTATCAAGAGCCATGAGAGAGTTTCTATTAAATAAGGACCTACAAAGCATAATGGGTCCTTATGTTCAAATTGACCTGTTTAATAAATTGGTCAAGTTTTGATTGATCCGTGAATCATTTTTAACTTGAAAATGACACGCTAATTCATATAATTTATTTATTTTTTACTTGTGGATAAATTTTCCTATTTTTTGATTAAATATTTTAACCTTTATAGTTAATAAGTTATATTTTCTTAACCAAAGTAGGTTATTAGGTTGGTTTGAATCATTCAAGTTGCTAGTAGGTGGGTTTCAGGTTGTTTTTTTGACCCGTTTATTAAATAGATTAGATTTAAATTGACTGTAATTGAGTCAAGTCATCTTCGGATCAAATCCAATCCTGACTCCTCAACCTCCCACCTCTAATTTAAACGAAAATATTTTCTATACAGAAACAAAAAAGCTTAAAATATTCATCTTGAATTCAACTGGCTCAAAATCTTGACGCAAGATTATATTAGATTAATATCAATACGTGGAAGGATCAGTAGCCTAATAGTTAAATAATTTTTTTTTATTTTCTTTAAGAATAATTTTGAATCTTATATTTTATTATATATTTTACATATTTCATTATTAAAAAATATAATAATAATATTAACCTAACAGGCAATATCTGTTTTTGGATGCAGCTTTGAATTCTCTCGTTGACTCTTATTCTTGACTTTTGTGTAATCTGTTAAATGTTGATTCGAAGTTGGTATAATGATAATAAAAAAAATTGATTAATTTAACAAGGTCAAGCTTAATTCTATGGGTTCGAGCTGGTTCTTGAGTCAACTCCTTCATAATAAAAAAGAGAAATTAATTATAATTCAATCAATTGATATAATAAAATGCTAAAATGAATAAGAAATCAAAGTGGAATAGTAATATAAAAAAGCGAGACATAATTTTTAAATATTTTTTTAGTAAATTCATGCTTATATGTTTGAATTTTAATATATTTTAAGAGTATTCTTATAAGTAATTGTTGGTGTTGCCTCGAATTTGGCATGAACCCTATTTGTTCTTATCCTTGATCATCGTAGGCTTCGCAGATATGTCGGGAGTCCAATGGGGCAGCGCCCTCTGATGGGGTTCGACCTACTGAATTCTCTTTACTATTTCTCTTTGTATTTGGTTCATCGTTCCATAACAATAACACATATACACAATTTGTTTAATTATGCTTGGGCAATTGGCTAAAGACCATAGTATTTTAAAACTTTTGTGGGGAAGGGGGCAATTGCCTAAAAAATATTGTAATAAAGACTAAAAATTTGATAGAGGGAGACTAATTATCTAAGGAATAATATAATATTTTTTTTATAATTTTTTTTTTTTTAAAGTGGACAATTGCCCCCCTAAGCTAAATGGGGATCCGCCCCTCAAAGTTGGCTCCAATTTCGCAAAAAAATTTCTCATGCGCTCTACTAGGATTTCGGCTGCCGGAGCGATTCCTGTCGTGCAGCTCTCCGACTGCTTTTCTTCTCCATGGGAAGTGTTTCTCTCCATCCTTTTTGTGTCTATTGCTCTAGATGGCTGGTAAACAGTCATTTGATGGTGGTTTTCTTAATGGCAAACCATCGTCCAAGTCGTTTTGGGAGGCTCTTTCTGGTAACATCTCCCCCTTTCCTGAACTTAAAATTTCTACTCATCGTGGGGTTCCCTCGTTATAGATTTATGAGGCGAAAATTTTGTCGCTTGCTGCTCCTTTTTATTTTGCATTGGTGGGAAAGTTTCCGACTAACAGGCCGACTCAATGGAGATTTCTCTGTTATGGTTATGAATCCAAAGAACGTTTTGATTAAATTAGGTAATGATTTGGATTATTGCTATATCTTTGCGCATTGTTCTTATTTCGTGAACAACTGTTACATGCGTTTGATTAAGTGGTGGCCATCTTTTGATGTGGATGTTGAATCTTTCATAATCCTTATTTGGGTGTCTTTCTCGAACTTGAGACCTCATCTCTTTTCTCCGAGGATTCTTCAAGGCCTTGAATCTATTTTCGGTCGCCCCCTAAATTTGATCATGCTACCTCCTCTGGTTCTCTCCCTTCGGTTGCTCGGGTTTTGGTTGAATTGGACGTCTCTAAGCAATTCCCTGACAAGATTTGGGTTGTCCCAGATTTAGATTTAGGAAATAATAATTCTATTATTAATTCGAGTCCTAACATAGCTGCTCTGTCTCCTGTTGCTTTACCGTCTGTGCATCCCGTTGAGAACATTTCCTCCCCTCATGGATTTTGTTCTAATGTTGTGGCTGTGTTTGATTGTGAACCTATTTCTATTCATGCTGAGGAGGTGGTAGCCGGTGAGGGTGTTTTACATGTGTTTATGTCTCCTCAGGCGGACCCTGTTGTTGTCTGGCTTGAGCATGTTGTCCTGATATCTCGTTTTTGTGCTAGTGACGTTGGTGGTGGTTTTAATTCCAAATTAGCTTTGTCTCGTGTGGGTATTATATCTGCCCCATGTGTTTTGGCTGAGGCTATTACGCCTGGGGTGGTTGCTGAACATTATGGGTCCTCTTTCTCTCTTGTTGTGCTGTCTGTAGAGATCTTATATGCTTCTCCTATTCGAGTTGTTCCTGGGTGTGGTGTGGCCGATAATCGGGATATTGCTTCCTCTTCATTAAATATGGTTGTGGATAATCCGAGGCAATTAGAATGTGCTTCTAATTGTGCAGTTGACAGGAATGATAATTTTGTGAACATCCCCATTTTTGTCTTGTCGAATGATGAAATGCAAGATCATGTGACTAAGTCCATTAAAAATTTGGTTTTGTTTCAAACTAATTGTCTTTACTTAGAGGATTACATGTCTTCTCATTCTAGTGGGGAAGAAGGGGATTGTATTGACTTTGAGAAAGATGATGTTGGCCATTTTCCTGGTCGCGGTCGTGGTAAATTTAAATGCAGAGGTAGGAAGTAATTGGCCTATTTTTTTGGCCGATTGCTTCCGTGGTTTTGGTGTTGATTGGACGATGATGAGGAGGCTCCTGCGTCCTTTCTGTGGCTTGACTGATTGGCAACCTAGGTGACACATTAATTCTAGCTCCATTTTGTTTTTGTCATCTATGGATGGCCCGTGCTAGCCTGGTGTGTTGGTGCTGGGGCCCTTCGCCCTGAGTCCACTCTCGATGCTTTCTTTGATCCATTTGCTATTTTTGGGTTTTAATTTTTGTTCTTGTGCTTGTTGTAGCTCATAGCTGTCCTCTTCCTGTATCTGTCGTACCCTTTTTGTTTGAATACATATATGATGTTTAAAAAAAATTATGCAAAAAAAAAAAATTCGCTCATTAGCACACTGAGCATCACTCACGAATCATTTATCGAGTTGAGATCAACTCATCTCATGAGTTAATTTGACTCATTTATGCCCCCTAATTCAATTTTAAAAAAATAAAAAAATATAGAGATAATAAAACTTTAGAACCCTACATTTTTTTTTACCGTCAATGAATATTTGATAAATATATATATAGTTTGATTCAATAATACATATAATAGAGTCGGATCATAAATGATGAATCACAGGTCGCCATCGGCCCGGAAAGAACGCTTAGGCGGGTCCCACGCAAGCACGTGTGCTTTATGATTGGCTGTGCACGTGGAAAGATCCAACGCCTCTCCGTGCTTCGCGTTCGCTCCGCGTCTACCTTACGCGGTTTCTTCGACTAAATTTTATAATTAGGGATTTAATTTTTTGTTAACATTATTAAATTATGCGGATTAAGGGCCGCGGTAGCTTCCTTCACAATCTTTAGTAAATAAAATATAGGTAGACCAGTTCTACCGGTTAACTTATTTATGCAGGCCGCCAATAATTAGAAGAGGATAAATAGGAGATTAACGATTTTTTTTTTTTTTACCGATTATATGATTGTAAGAAGACTATTTTGCCGTCACTTTTCAAATCTAAGTGTGCCATATCAATTAGGAACTTTTATTTGGTTCGGTGAACGAATTTTTATTTGGTCCAGTGAATGTACGCTCCTCTACGTTCGCCCACCAATATTTTAGCGACACGTAGCATGAAGAAAAGTCGCCGACCCAACTCGCTGTTTTTTGGGTTCTAGCGCGTGCGTTTTTTTAAATCCTTGACGAGCCGAACAACATCCCATCACCTTTT
>NW_021319083.1:3271910-3294916 GCF_001605985.2 Dendrobium catenatum | reverse complement strand
CCCGACTAAACTTTTCAGTCATCCCTGGAAAGCATGCTTTCCTCTCCACTCCTTTGGCATATGTCTCTATTGCCTCTAGTGTGGCTGGTAAAAACGTATTTGATGGTGGTTTCCTTGATTGGCCAACCATTCGTCCAAGTCGTCTTCGGGAGCTTCTTTGGTACAATCTTCCCCCTTTTCGTGAACTAAAAATTCTCTATTTCATGCTGGCTGTCTCCCTCGTTATAAGATTACATTCTCTGACGGAAATTTCTAGTCACTTGCTGCTGCCTTATTGATTTTGTAGTTGTGCAAAGTTTCAACACTCAACAGAGCCGACTCAATCGAAGAATTCTTGTTAGGTTATGACTTCCAAAGGAACTGTTTTGATTAAATTACGGATTACATAGATTTAGGATTCATTGTTCGCTTATCTTTGCCGCCATTGTTTCTTATTCTGTGAACAACTGTTGCCATGCGTTATTAAGGGTGGCCTTCTTTTGATGTAGATGTGAATCCATTCCATAATCCCATTTGGACCTCTTCTCGAAACTATGAGACCTCAACTTCCTTTTCTCTGAACGGATTCTTTCAAGGCCTTGGCTCTATTTCGAATGCCCCACTTCAAATAAATGATCGATGCTACCTTCTCTAGTTCTCGCCCTCGGTGCTATGTTTTGTTGAATCATTGGACGGTCCTAAAGCACAATTCCCTGACAAGAGTATTGGCATGGCAAACCCAGTAAAAAAAAAAATACAAATTAGGCTCATGTCCTAGCTAGTCAGTTACTTTGGAGGTATTTGCCAATCTGTATTGCATTTAGTGTAAATCCTATAGGTATTCCAAGTCGGTAATGTGGCTATTCTGCATCGCGCATCTTATCTCATACCCCCTTGTAGAGAATATTATGCTGCTACTATGCCAGAATTTAGATTTAGAAAATAATTAATTCATTAATTTAATTCGAGTCCCTAAACCTAGCCTGGCTTCTGTCCCGTTGCTTACGTCGATGCAATCCCATTGAGAACATTTCCATCCCTTCAAGGATTTGTTCAATGTTGTGCTTGTGTTTGACTGGTGAACCATATTTCATATTGCCGTGACTGGGAGTTAGCCCTCGGTATGATGGAGCTGTTTTTACATGTGCCTTCATGTCTCCTTCAGGCGGACCCTGAGTGTGTCTGGCTGAATTGAGAATGTTGCTCTGATATCTTCGTTTTGTGCAGTGACGGATGGTGGTGCTTTTATCCAAATCTAGGCCTTGTCTCCTGTGGATAATCTTATATCCAGCCGCATGGTTTCTGTCTGAGGCTGTACGCTGGGTGGTTTTTTGCTGAACATTATGCGCGCGTCCTATTCTTTCTCTTCTTGTGTTCTTTGTATAGCATCTTATCTGCTTCTCCTATCTCAGGTTGCTCCTGGGTGTGGAATTTGTGGCCGGTTTAATCGCGAGAATATCTGCTTCCTCTTCATTAAATATGGTTGTGGATAATCCGAGGGGCAATCTGGAAAATGCTCTATCTAATCTGTAGCTGTTGAATCGGGATTGATAATTTCTTATCAATCCCCATTTCTTGTATTGATCGATGCATGAATGCAAAGATCCAATGTGGCTGAAAGTCCGTTAAAAACGTTTTATTGTTGCAAACTGATTGTCTTACATATAAGGATCTCCATGTATACTCTCATCCAGTGCGGGCAAAAGCGGGGTGTATGCTATTGAGAAAGAATGATTGGGCGATTTTCCTTGGTAAATTTAACACGCAGAGGAGGAATAACTTGACCCCCCCCCCCCCCCCCCCCCCCCACCAACCCCCCCCCCACATTGTTTTATATGGCTGAATTCTGCTTCTGTCTTTGGTGTTGAGTAAATTGGACGCAATGATACAAATAATAGACGAAGCAATCCTATGCATAGCACTCTTTTTAAAGGACATAATGTCTGACAATTAGCACAAACAACACGGTGCCGCATATTCAAACATCAAATTTATGGTTTAATGTCAACCATTTATGGATTGAACCGCATGCTAGCCTATATTGGTTGGTGCTGGAGGCCTCGCACCATGAGTGCCAACCTCGAATGCTCTATTGAAATCATTATGCTATTTATTGAGTTTTAATTTTGTCTTGGACTTGTTGTAGTATAGCCTGTCCTTTCCTTGTATCTGTCGTACCCTTTTTGTATTGAACTACATATATGATGTTTAAAAAAAATTATGCAAAAAAAAAAAAAAAACAAATTTCGTTCATAGCACACTGAGCATCACTTCAGCGAATCATTTATCGACAGTTGAGCGATCAACTCATCTACATGCAGTCTAATTTGACTCAATTTATGCCCCCTAAATTCAAGTTTTAAAAAAATACAAAAAATATAGAGATAATAAAAACTTCTTAGAACCCTACATTTTTTTTTACCGCAATGAAATACTGTAATAAATCAATACTATAGTATTGACTTCAATATACACATAATAATAGAGATCGGATCAATAAAAAATGATGACAGATCACAGGATCGCCATTCGAGCCCGGAAAGAGACGCTTCAGGCGAGGTCCCATCGCAATAGCCAACGTGCTGCCTTTAATGACATTGCTGATGCACGTGGAAAAACGGATCTCCAACGACCTCTTCCGTGACATCCATATCGGTTCGTCTCCGCGTCTACCGTTACCGCGTCTTCGACTTAAATTTTTAATAAGGACAGCGGAGGGAAGGGGAGGGAGAACAGGATAAAAGGAGGACGGATGAAGGGCCGCGGAGAGCTGCGCATCCTATCACAAGCGGGAGTAAATAGAAAAGAGAGCGGCGAGACCAGGCTACCGGGTGAAACGCAGATGAGGCAGCCGCCAATAAGAGAGAAGAAGGAAGAAGAGGCAGAGAACGAGGGGGACCGAGGAATAAGGGAAAAGACGAGGGGCCCGCACGTGGGAGCAGGGGTAGCTAGATGCGGGACGGGTGAAATGGACGAGGGTGGGGGAGTGGGAGAAGGCTGGGAGAATAGGGCGGGGGATGGGGAGGGGGGAGGGGAGGAGGGGGGTTGAGGTAGTGGGATCGGGGGGGTGGAGGGGGTGGGGAGAGGGGGTTAGGGGGTAAGGGGGCGGGCAGGAGTGTTTTTTTATGGGTTTTGGGGACGGGGGGGGGGTGGGGGAGTTTTTTGATGGTAGTGGTTGCTTTTTTTATTTTTTATTCTTGTTTTTTGTTTGGAGGTTGTTTTTGTGGTGTGGTTCTGCTTTTCATATTGGGTGTTTTGGTTGTTTACTAGTGGTGGTGTGTTTATTGTGTGTTTGGGGGGTGGGGGTTTTGATGTTTTGTTTTTGTTTGTTTGGTTGGGTTGTTTTGGTGTTTGTTTTATTTTTTTGTTTATGTTTTTGTTTGTTTTTTGTTTTTTTTCTTATGTTTTGTGTTTTTTGTTTTTTTTTTGTTGTTTTTTTTTTTTTGTTTGTTTTGTATTTTTTTTGGGTTTTCTGTGGGGGGGGGGTTTTGTTTCTTGTGTGTGTTTGTTTGTGGTGTTGTGGGTCTTGGTATACTATTGATGGTGAGCTAGTTTGATTATGTGATTCTGGGTCGTTGGATGGTATTTTTATTTTCTTGGGTTGTGGTTGTGTGTGTTGATGTTTTGTTTTTGTGTTTGTTGTAGTTTTTGTGTTGGCTGTGGTTTTTTATGTTTTGTGTTTTTTGTTTTAAATAGTTGGGTTTGGGTTTGTGTTTTGGTTTTTTTTTGGTTTGTTTGTTTTTTGTATGTTTGTTGTTCTGTTGTTTTTGTTTTTTTTATCTTTTTTTTCTCTTTTTTCTGTTCTTTTTTTTTTTTCTAGGGTTTTGTCTTGGTTCTTCGTGAATTTTCTTGTGTTTCTTCGACTTTTTGTGATTTTTTTGTTTTGTTTTTCTTTTCTTCAAATTCAAGCTGTCATACCAATTAGGAACTTTATTTGGTCCGGTGAATGTTACCTTAGAGCTACGTGTTGGCAACGGCATTAACGATCGCAGGCACAAAAACTAGAGAAAATACCGCAGCATATACCAACATAACGAGAAATGAACCATTTGGTGAGAGACAAAACAATACCGAGATAAGCCCAAAAAGACCGAGGGGGGCTAGAAAAACTCGGGATGTAAGGGGATTTTAATTTTTGATCTGTGGTATGTTTCGTACTCGGGAGGTAGACTGTGGGATGAGTCGGCACAGAGCGGGATCCCTCGCGAGGACCAAACTAATGATTTTTCTCGAGCTTAATGACCGACAATGAAGACCGAGGAACAAGCCGCGGGATCAGTTTGTTTTCTTTTTTTTTTTTTTTTTTTTATTTTATATTTTTTTTTATTTTTTATTTCTTTTTTTTTATGATAGATGCTTATTGAATGTCGGGCCGAAGTAAAGCTAACGTGGCCGATCACTTTGAGACGTAAGATAAAAAGTATCATCAATTATGAGCGTTAACAAATACTGACTAGAAAAAAAAATAGAATTTGCAAATGACATATTATTATTTAGGATCTAATTTCTGAAATTTCTTAATCTTGACTAATTATGGAGATTAACTAAATTAGTGTTCAATTTGAAAATACAAAATAGACGTCAGATATCCATTAAGTGTTCGGATTTATAAGATTAAATGGTTCTTTTTATTCTATTTTGGGACATTTATGAATTTTAATGATCATGAATCGTCAGAACACACATAAGCATACATCTATTAAGTTAACGAACTCTTTTCACGATCTCTCTTCTTATGTTCATTGGAAGCCTAGCTCTATTCAAGTCTCAATCAAATAGGCTCAAAATGTGAGTTCTTGTAATGGCTTCAATCTTACTTAAACTGTTTAATAAAAACTTTAGAAAAATTTGTCTTAAAACTTGATCGTGTTGATCTAAATAAATTTATAAAGTGATACGTTTGTTTATCACCAAATTTAGCTTTATTTTTTTTTAATAATTTTTTATTTATTTTTATTTCGAGCACGAATTCTCGAGGCATAAATGTTATAGTTGGAAGCTTCATAAAATAGTTAAGTCCTGGAGCATGCCGAACGCGCATTTTGGCAGCGCAGCTGGTGATAGTGGTCAATCTTTTTTTTTGTTTTTTGTTTTTTTTCTTATCTTTTTGTTTATTTTTCTTTTTCACTGATGCGCTCGGAAATACGTTAATTTCAACACACCAAGATCAGACCCAAATCCGACTCCAAATGAGTCCAACATCAAGGGCCCGAAGCGCTGTCTGTAAGGTTTCAAACGCAATTTGACGTTGTCCCAAACCATTTCCTGATTTAACGAGCTTTATTAATCGAATCGTAGGACGCGACTCGATGATACCTAAATCCAACTAGCCCCAAGATCGCCATAATGCCGACATCATTAAGGCCTCCAATATGTCCATTACGAACGGTGCTTGTTTTTTTTGTTTGTTTTTACCGATTCTGATTTTAATGGCGATTCTAATATCGGCCGTCTCATGATCCGAATCCACTCCTTGATATCGTCCCTTGTTGATTCTTTTTTCACATCTATCTTTACGTTTAGCCATGCGCACTTCAAAATAAAACTTATATTAATAGAAGTTCCTCATCATTCTTCACAATTAAGGCGGGATCGTCAATTGTGAAGAGAGTTTATAATGAAAGTTAAGAGAAAGAAGAAGGAAAAGGTAAAAGACGAATCCTCTCCTCCTATCGACCCACCGTCGGAGCTCTCCGGGAAACTCCGCCAGATTTTCGGGGAGGGAACGATGTGGAACTTGCAAAACTTTGTCAAATTTCGCTCCAAGTCTTGAATCTGATCAACACGATACCCCATTTGCGGACGATCAAATCAGTTCTTGTAATTTACAAAAACACTAGTGAAGTTTACAACTGGGCAAGGCCCCGTGGGTTTTTTTCCCTTTTTGGGTTTGCCACGTACAAACCCCGGGTTCTTTCGCAAAGTTTTCCTGTTGAATGTTAAATATACGTCAACGCTCGCGACCCGGCGAATTTACAAACGTTCTACCGCCGCGTATTTCTAGCACGCAACAATAAGATAATATAATAAGTAAGTCTGATATCAGTTTAGGTTGAGTCCGGTTTTGCTCAAAAATGTATTCAACGTATGTCTTATAATTAACAGGTTGGATTCGGCTCAAACAATAATTTCGGTCGGGTGGGAATTTTGTCCAAATTTTCCAAAAACCCAACTCTTCAACCAAATTGATACTACCTAATATCAATAGTAAAAGAAATGCTTTCGACTGAACTAAATAGAAATTTGATCGATTTTTTTGAGATAATTCAATGGATAGATTTATAGTTTGCAAAATTAAGGCTCATTTGTAGCATTAAATTGCTCAAAAAGTGTCATATTGCCACAAAAAAATGAAATATTTTTACACTTTTTGGTAAGGCTAAATTTGATCCATAAATGTTTTAAGAATTATTTCAATCATTGTAATTATTTCGATCATTATTTCGATTTTAAGAGCTTAAAACTACAATGGCTATGCTTAGAATAGGAAGGTCTACTGACTAGCCCAAAGATGAGACCATTTAGGTGTTTTCCCAAATGAATGGAGGGCATAATTGAACCGTTCAATGCTAGACTGAATTTGAAAGTTTTCCAAGTTTCAATTTTAGTTGATCTTATTTAATATATAGTATGTTATATTTTGATTTTCTTATTATATATAGTAATGCAATAGGTGATATAATGTAACAACCTAAAAAAATTTAAAAACTATTTTAGAAATTGAAAATATAAAAATATAAAAATTTTGTATTATGGCGCTACGATGCTGTGATTTTGAGCACAACGGCTTTAGAAGTTAGCGCTGTGTATTAGAATTCAACACGGATGCACAGATGCTTTAAGTTGTATAGTAACTTTGAAATGAACATGCGACGTAGCAGCCCCGGGTTGGAGCACCATGACGCTAGACACTAAACAATACTTTTTAAAATAAATTTTCTCAATTCAGTCGTTCCTCTCTCCCTCCCTCCCTCACACACACACACACACACACACACACACACACACACACACACACACACACACATTTGGCTTTTCAGGTAAGGAAGGTAAGGAGGCGAGGAGAGAGAAAATGGGCATTTGACCGCCGATTCGCTTCATTTCTTCTTTAAAATTTATTCTAATCATTGTAGGTGACTTCTATCATATCATTGCTTTCAAAGATTTTGATTCTCATATTTATTTCTTCAGTCTAAATTGATATTTATTATAATTTCTCTCGATTTAGTGAACTTTTATCAAATAACTTTTGATGTATTATAGTAATGATTATTCTAGCCATTTTGAGTGAATGATTTTTTATTTTCACTAATTAAAACATTTCATTTTATATGATTTGAGTAGAAATAAAACATATAGTGATTTTTAGCATTTGAATATGATTATATTATTAATGCAAGCATTGTGAACAAATTAGGACATGTGAATGAGTAATAGCTGGTCGGTATTACTTTTACAATATTATGTGTATGTGTAAAAACAAGAATGGCAAGTTTATTGATAAGGTTGGCTAGAAACTATTTTATAACTGTACAGGATGGTGGGCCGATCGAAAGACTTTCCTTTAAATACTGTGATTTGTTATACGATCCTCTATTAATTCACATGATTCATATGATTTTCTGATTAGGAGTTATAAGGAGTAATTATCATGCCGATGGGCAAAAGTGATGACTCTGATTACTGAAAACCACATGAATACTAAAATAAGAATATTTACTAAAAATATATCACACAAGCCACAAGCCCTTGTTTAATATGACTGCTTGTATATGCTATAAGACACTATTTATTTTTACTAATTCATTGCACTGATTAGCTATTACTGAACATGTGATTAAGATATTGATTTGAGACTAAAATTGAATAACTGAGCATCATGTGCACTGCTATGCAATTCCTTAATGGTAGTATATTGTTATAGATTTCCTACAACTTTTATAGATACTTATGTTTTTTGATTCATATGATTTTCTTACTATTTGAATAATAATGTTATGATATTGGACTTAAGAATGATAGTTTATAGCCTTAATGTTTTGACATCCATATTATATTTTAATATAGGCTTTACTGTTACCACATGTATCTTACTTTTTCAACATAGATTCATAATCATATTAATTGCTATCATTATGAACCGAATGATGTCATTCATAAAATTTCTTTTTTATGCTTTGAATTTAGTACTAGGATTATTGTGACCCGCTGAGCTTTATAAGCTCAATATATATAATTTAATGATTTAAGGTAATGGAAGACATTGAGGAGTGTTAGGATGATCATATACAAGATTTATTGGGTTTCTTTATCAATTTATCTTTTAGTTATTTTTTTGAGCATAAGAGTGGGTAGACAGTGTGTTGTATTTTTATGACTCCTAATCAATGTATATGATTTTTGAGAAATGAACTCAGATGCGTATTAATGTCTTGATCAATAGACTTATTTATGCTGATATTTTATTATTCAAAAAATTTGACAGCTCTAGTTATTATTACTAGAAGATAAAAGATACAATTCTTTCTAAATTTGATTATGGGAGTGATATATAAATAATGTGATAACTTTGGACATAAAAAAGTTATAAAGAAGATTATTTGTGATTTTTAGTTGATCTATGTATGCCTTAGATGATTTGGGTAAAAAATGTAATATTAATTCAAATGCTAAATATATATAAAAGTTGATGATTGAATTTGTTATGATTTTGCATTTTTTCTCTCTATTGTAGCTTGATGTAAACCATACATCAAGGTGGGGCATCAAATAAATTAATATTGGAAACTTGTTTAGATGATTGAGTCGTAGCCAGGGATGGAACCAATCATAATTTTTAGGGGGGCAAACTTAAAAGTAATTGTTGGCAGATATGTCAAGGGTCAAAGGAGGCAGCGCCTCATGGAAGGTTTTTACCTGGGGCAATTGACTAAAGACATCTTGATTTACTATTTTTTTTTGTATTTTGTTCATCTTTCTCTAACAATAATACATCTACACAATATTTTCATTTTACTGGGGCAATCGCCTAAATACCATAGTATTTTAAAATTTTTAGGGGGCGGGCCGGGGGGTGGGGGCAATAGCCTAAAACCCTTATAATAAAGACTAAAAAATAGATTAAGGAGAAAAACTTACCTAAAGAATCGTATAATAATAATAATAAAAATTTAGGGGGGGCAATTGATGTTGGGAAAATGGGTTTGAAGGTTCAAAGAATGTTATTAAAAGTGTATTGACTCTGTCATAGAGCTAACTTTAGGCCTTTAATGTGGATGGTGGAGGTGGTTCCAAGGCTTGAAATAACTCAAAAATTTTAGTGGTATATGTTTATTGATGGTCTTAAAAGTATAATAATTTTTAGAGATATTTCATGTTTTTTTTTTTAATTTTATTTTAAGGCTAAATAATATAGAACCCAATATAGATAGAACCATAAGAGAAAAGTTTGGCCATGGGGAAAGAGGTTAGGGTTATAGACATGTTGGAAAATCTCCTATAACGTTCATCTCAAAATTTTAAGGGGCTTTGATGGAAAAAAAATGTTTATGAAATAAGCTAGGTCTTCTAAAAAAAAAGATGGGAAAAATCTTGTAAGTGGTAGAGGGATTCATAACCTTGATAGGAAGTTGGATGAATTTGTGAGGAAGTTGGACCTTAACAATAATGAGTTGCTTGCCTTGAATCTAAATATGGAGGATTAGAACTTGAATTATGATGGTTGTGTGCCTTCAAGTATATATTGAAAGTTTGTGTTGGTCGTTAGACCTTTTAGAACTGTCCTAGGGCTAACTAAGGAAGGGGGGGGGGGGGGTGTAAATTAGTTATTTAAAAAAATTTTGGATTTTAAAAACCTTTTTAGAAAATTGAATCAATGATCCTGAAATATGTAATTGTTTAAAGAAATGATTATCACAGGATTTTTTAACCACAAAAGTTAAATGCAAAAATTAAAATACGGGAAAAATAAATAACAAAAGAAGAATACCAAATTTTATAGTGGTTCGGTCAAACTTGACTTACATTCATTCACCTTCTCCAGGTATTGAACTAAACAGAAGTGACTTACCTTTTGCCCTCACAGCAAGGCGGAGAAGCCCTTATAAACTCTCTTTCACCAACCTGATGCGGCAGAGAACCATCGCCTTTTGCACTCTCCAAGTGATGACAGCATACAGTCATGTCCTTTTTCACCCTCCTGGTGATGGCAGAGAATCTTGATCCAATCTTGAAGATCTTCTCTCAAGAGCCTCCAAAAAATTTGGGTAGAAACTTGAAGAAGACAAAGAGATACTCACTTTGGGCAACCTTGTGAATCCCTCACAACTTCCCTTCACAAGATCTCACTCTTCACTTACAAAATCTCTCCCAAACACACTCTCAATGGCTCCTCTCAAGAGAAATTTGAAGCAAAGGATAGTGTGACAGATTCTAGAACTCTTTATATAGAAAACATATGAAAAATCATAAAAAAATTGAAATTTTCAAGTGAACCAACTTACATTCGTATAGTACGATCATAGATCATATGATACGAACAGTTTAAAAAATCAGAGCTTCGTTTGGTATGAATTGGGACGAACTTAATTTTGTACACTATTAATCATCAATATAAATTCAGATTATATTGTATGACCAATTCAAAAATAAATGTGTTCGTTTGGTACGATCTTGTACGAACCTAATTTCATACTATGTTAGTTGTCTGTACGACCAGACATCGTACTGTACGATCAGTTCAAAATGAATGAGTTCATTTGGTACGAAGCAAATTTCATACTATGTTAGTCGTTTGAATGAATTAACATCGTATTGTACGAACAGTTCAAAAAATGAATGTGTTCATTTGGTACAATCTGGTACGACCCTATTTCATATTGTATTAGTCGTATGTATGACTTTACATCTTATGGTATGAACAATTCAAAAATGAATGTGTTCATTTGGTACGATTGGATATGAACCTAATTTCATACTCTGTTAGTCGTCTGTACGACATGATATCGCACTGTACAAACAGTTAAAAATTTAAAGTCATGATTTGATTAATTGCATTATGGAGGAAAACTATATCAAATCATATAGTGCGAATATATATCATATAGTACGATCATACTTTTAAAAAATTTATCACTCTCCCCATGTCTGTGTGTACACGATTACCCAATTACAATCACACTTGCTTAGACTGAAGAAATACAAATAAAGATATACAAATTCTATTACATGAAATCTTATTCTGCCTTGTCTTGAAGCCTTCAACAATCTAGAGTATTATATGATTTTTCTGAAATATTAGTACACATAAAATAATCAAAATATTCAATATATGCTAGGAATAACAATAAAATCATCAGGATAATAATATTTTGCTATCATCAAAAATCACAATATCAATCTTGATTCCTGAGTTGCAATATAAATATTTTCCTTTAAATGAATTATTATTTTAAATAGAGTTTGTTTTAATTATGAAGGATCAGATCGAGTTTCTCTAACAAAGGTAAGCTTTTAGGATTACTTATATTGTATACATATTAAAAAAAAAAACTTTTGATTCAATAGTTTGCTTGTGTGCACTTTGGTTGAAAGTCATAAGATCTTGTTTTGCTAGAAAGTTTTGTAGGTGATCACAAGAAAACCTAGGAATGATTAGGTCATATGAAACTAGCTTGATTCAATATGGATAATGGGACCACATAAAAAGGAAAGAATATGTAATTACTATCTAAGAATAGTATATAATGAACATTGTATTATTGAATCACTACAATTACCTCTCATCAACCTATAAGAAGCTATATCCATATTTTAGAATAATCTAAAGAGATATGATAATAAGACAAATAACCAAACCTAAAGCCTTCATTATAATTTACGAGAATATGATCATATAGCTACTCTTCATTATTAATCCAGCTTTCGTTCTACAAAATAAAATTTTCTCTAGTATACTTGATGAGTCGAGGGTAAAGTGCCGGAGAAAATCAAGCACTACGAGGCTCATCAAGCGAAGGGATGAGCCCCTTACTCACCTCTAAGGACGACATAGAACTTCACCTTTTCAAACAATGCAATGATCAAACTCCTAATCTATAGAGGATAAGAACAATTACATATGATCATCCATTTATACTATATAAGCACATGCTGTTCCAAAGTGGTTGACTGATTAGCTGATCAATCAAGCAGTTAATTGAAACTAATTATTAATTAATTATTCCATTCCAATCAAATTAAACAAATCCATATTTAAAATATTTTAACCCTCATATCAGAATGACCTATGGCCTTACATCATCCAATGCGTTAATTATTCATCAAAGATTAGATTAATTAAGGAAATAATTAAGACCTTAAACGGTAATATTAATCTTAAACATGATGAGCTAGTTTAATTAATAAAGATTAAGTATATCTGAATGGATTAATCCTTAACTGCGATGTCTATCTATCAAGTGGTTGGCTAGCTTTTTGCCACAGATTCTCCAACCGACGCCCTGTTTTTTGATTAAATAAAATATTTAAAAAAAAAAAAGATTTTCAATGGAAAGAAGCAAATAAAAAAAAAAAAAAAAGATTTTGAATGGAAAGAAGCTTCCCACCTGCATAAAAATTTCGGAAATTCCTCAATCGGGCCTCGAATTTTGGATTATTTACATGAGGAGCAGCATGAAATAGAAAATTTAGGCTTTGGTTGTGACAAATTTCTTACTAATCTATAAAGTAAATTTTTTAGTAAAAAAATTTTTAACTTAAAAAATTTAGTTTAAAGAATTTATGCACTAAAAAGCTAATTTAGAAAATAATAATAAAGTTAAACCTCAGGCTTCATTTGGATTTGCAAACCTAGGCTTCGTATAGGGTAGCTTTTGCAACTATTGTTTGAAAAACTATTATGTGCGGTCACCGGACGGCATCCAGAGGCAAATTGGGAAGTTCCAAGTCATTTTTTGTTTTATATACCGGTGCTATGTACCGCTATATTCTGAGTGATGTGAAACATTCTGATTCGCCTTTGGACCGTCCGATGACAGCATAGAATAATTTCTACTATTCTTTTGTTGCTTTCATGTAGTTTTTGTGTTAAAATACTATAGAAAGCATTACGAAAGCTATCATAAAGATGCTAAAACACTACCTATTTTTCAAAAAAATAATAAATATTAAACATACTAAAATAGTTAGATAATATATTCATTACTATGGGCAACATCGGAACCTTACTTGCAATATTAGATATGAGAGAGAGAGAGAGAGAGAGAGAGAGAGAGAGAGAAGCTAAGTGATTCTATTGGTTGAAAATAGAGATATTGAAACTAGTAAGTTGTTGCGTGTCCTTAGACTTGCCCTACGTTCCTCTAATTATAGGAAATAATATAGGTAAGGTTATATGCACAAATTACATTAAAAAATTAATAGTCTTATAAAATCTTGTAAAAAAATGTTAATTATATCTCATGAGATATGTATAAGAGCTCTTCAGATATAAGATAAGCCCACATTTAACCACCAATTAATATGGTTCGACCTGATTGATTGATAAGATCAACATCTTTTAATTAGTACGGTTGACTAAAATTCAGTTGAGTGATCCAGGGACACAAATATCATCAACATTAAAATATACGGTATCAAAATGAAATAAATTGAATTAAAATGAATTTTATACTCATTAAAATTAATTTAAATAAGCCTAATGCATTTATATAATTAATTGAAAATTTATTTTCTTTTAATGATATCATGACTAAGTCAAATAACAGTAGTAGGACAATGACCTAAAGGTCAAACTAACCGGCATAGTAAGACTAGTCAACGGCCAAGTCAGCTTCAAAGACCAGTCAATATTATTTTTTAAGAGATTAATTAAATAAAATAGTGAGTAGTTGGCCACTCGTAGAATTTTCATTTGGTCTTTGAATGCCTAACCGTCAAAGCCTAGAAATCCGAGTTTCTAGAAGCGCAGAAGAAGTCTTCATTTGATTAGCACAGTATTATACTACAATTAATTTATTTTAAATTATTAAAAATATTAATTTAATTTAATTTATTTTAAAAGTTAAAATTTTGAAATGGATAAAAATTGAGTGAATTTTATCACTTATAACCTTTTCATAGTTTTTTAAATTTTTTGTCTTTAAAAAGCTGCTTTTGAGATTTTATTTGAGATAGTTTTTTTTTATTGTTTTTTTCAAAAAAAAACTTTTTTTATTGCTTTTTAAAAGCTCCTTCAAAAAATAATAAGAAAGCATCTAAAAGTAAAAATAGAAAAATTTAAGTCATATGGAACAAAATCTTAACCTTAGAGGGCTATGAAATAGGAGAAATTATTCTGTGTGAAGATCAGACGCAAAATGTCATCTGGAGACCAACAAGAATGCTCCACGTCAGCGGTACCGAGTAATACCGAGCTATGGTACCGAGTACATGGGTGATGTGAAGCATTCTGGTTGATCTCTGGACGGGGATCGCACTGAATAATTTCACACTAAATAGAGGCTTGTTAAGAATTATAGCTTTATTAAAAAAATTAGCACATATTAGCAAAATATTAGTTTTTTAGATAATATTATCCTCATGTTGTAGAGTTGTAGTACTTAATTTTTTTTCCTAACTCTTACTATCTAAGTTAGAGCAGAAGAGCATATATGGGTTAGATTATAAGCTAATTTGCTCCATTATTTACTATAACCAACGTTTTTAGCCTTTTTCAAGAAGTTAATAGAAAATATATTAGAAAAGTTATGACTGAAATGTATCTAAAATATCCATCTGATTAACACGAATCTTAAGGTAGTTTTTTTATTGAAAAATTTCATAATTTAGGATCATTCAAACTCCTATTTTAGCAAATTTATATTTGAACGAAATGTTTTGATGTGATTAACCAATTGATACTTCTAGTGAACTGATCTAACTTTAATAACCTCAATTGAGAATATGAAACATAATTATAAGCTTCAAACCATTAATTGAAGGACAAAATGATCTTCAAGCTTTGCATAGTTATAGTCAAATCAAGTGGACTGACAACACCGAATCAAATAAGCCTAAGCTCAGTCAATTCTAACGACGCTAAGGCACTCAAATTTTTAAACCGTTTGATGGAGTGCTCTGGATTGATGATTCTAGCCAAATATAATGCCATTTCAAAAAAGTTATAAATACAACTCTTCTTTCAACATTAAGGGAGTTCCAAAGCTAAGGGATCTTCAGAATTTCCTTCCAACCTCATTATTTGACTTCAAATGTCTGAAGACAAACACCCAACATTTTTATATTATCGTCACGAAATTGACAATGTATAATCATCTACATCTTCTATTTTTTTCGGCAATTCCTATAAAGAGAATAAATATAATCCCTATCTTCTTCAATTGTAAGGAAGAACACACACACACACACACACACACATATCTATATCTATAAAAAGGAAAATACAACGAAGAACAACATGGAAGAACGAAGAACAACATGGAAGATCCAAAAATTACGAAGCTAAAATCACCAATCAAGGTAAACAACATATGGTCTCAGAAAATAGCATGGGCCTTCGACCAACTATCTAGAAGGCAGACAAGGATCATCTATTGGTAGCGCTAAGCATAGACCAACCTCACCCTACAGTCCAAACAAATGCAACCAATCATTACGAGAGAAGGAGCCGCCAACATGGGCGGATCCCCATATAGTAGTGAGGGGGGCAAGTCCATCCAGAGGTTGGGAAGAAATTCACCTCATCATTGATTGGACTAGACAAATAAGGGTCACGACTGAGTAACATAGCATCCGACTTAGCAAAAATGTAGAAGAGGAGAACATAACAGAAAAGGACAGCCAAAAAACCTAATTTTTTTTTTAATCTGCACCTGTACCGTTTGCCATCACCATCGAATTGGACTTTTTGAGCACAATGACTTACATTGAAGCGATACTCATGAAAATCAACCTCCGGCTCATCTAAATCATCTCCAACATCCCCGCAATGAGAGCAGTAAGACCCATCTAACCAATCAGAATGAACCACAAGACTACTTGTGAATTAGGCATTTTAATTCATGCATAAAGTGCGGCCATTTTTATTGCTAATTCCAATTCATAGTTATCAGGGCAATCAAATCCATTAAATTAATAACGTTCGCAGATTTTCTAATTTGGGGAAAATGCCTTAATCAAAGTCAATTATCTCATCTTAATCAAAGTATTTAAATACATTAAATAAGATAATAAAATAATAATCAATGCTCACACACATTGACCTATACGTTCATGAATAGGTTTTACAAATTAATTAAATTATTTTAATACATTAAGACAAATTCCTTTCAATATTAATCATTAATAACATTGACGAAATATCTCATTAGAATAATCAAATAATTCTTAATCTAATAGTCTTCTATTTTATTATATAATTGCCTCTTTATGTTGTCTATTAATTATTATTATTAACACCTAAAGGCTATAAAGTGGTCTAAGAAAATTATTTATATTTTTACTAATTAATTTATTATCAATTTATAATGTCCATTATTTAAGAAATTTATTTTAATAAAGATTTTATATACTTAATATTAAAATTAAAAATATTATTCATTAAATTAGTTTGCACCTTCACATGACGGTAAAAAATAAATTTTTCTATAAAAAACAGATTTAACAAAATATATTTATTATTTTATAATAATTTCAATTTCTCCAATTAATAGACAAAGTCCATTTTAATGAGCGTAAAAGTCAAACTTTACCAGCCAAATAATACTGGTCAACGGCTGAGCTTGTCAAACCAGTCAATATTTTTCTTAAAGATCCAGTGCAACTTTTTGACTATTTTATTTCTCACTCAATATTTTTATTTATATACTACTTTCTCATTGAATTTTATAAATTTTTGTAATGGGAGGTGATATGTCACAAAATGGGTTTAATCAGACACGAATCTCGACGCATTTTTGAATAGGAATTTTATAAATTTATATTTTGGTTCTTTTATGGGGTTGATAAGGGATGTAGCATGCAATCTTGATCTTTCAGCTACTGTGTGCATCTACCTGATGTTCCAAGCTTCCTTATTGAAGCTTTATTAAGATTTCGTTTGGGACGGCTTTCTCTCTGTTTCTTAAAGTAGTTTTTTTAGGAAAAAATTTTAAATTTTTGTGTTAGAAAGCTGCTTTAAGAAGCATAAAAAAAGCAATCTCAAATGAAGCATAAGGATTTGTTTTGGACATCTTCATTATTTTGCTTTGCAGATTGCAACTTCAATTTTCATTTGATAAAAAAATTTGTGTGAGGAAGTTGTTTTTTACAGTAGCCTTACAAATATCTTTATAAAAAATTGAATCAATCCCAAACAGATCCAAAGAAAATTATCTATTTCATCTTACTTTTTTGTCCACTGATACATTTGAAGGACACTTAGGCTTCGTTTGGGATGATATTGCTTTTCAGTTCTCAATCATAATTTTTATTTGGCTACTGCTTTTTCTCTATTTTTAAAAACATTTTGTACCAAGAATTTGCTTACGATACCATCTTTTCAAAAAAATTGTTTTGTCCATAGCAGCTTTACAAATAACTTTATAAAAAGTTACAACTGCCTCCAAATTATGTGATTGCTACATTGTCCTCAAATATTATGATATTTAATGCCACAAATTGTAAATATTATAAATTTTCCTCAAATATTTATTCGATTTTTGTTGACTCTCATCAATTTTAGGCTTCACTTGGGACTCTATTTTTATTGTTTCTTAAAGCATATTTTTAATACAAAAATTAAAATTTTATGTACTCAAATTTCTCAGCATAAAAAATTTTTCTCTAGACTATTTGTAAGATGAACATAAATCAGTCTACTGAGCCACTATAAATCTTTGTATTCGTCATTTTCATTAATTTCGTTAGTTTTTTCACTCTATAGAGTACCTCAACAATAGTCCATCATAAATTCCTTATTATAAAATATAAACCTATTGAATGAACAAAATTTCTTTTTATCCATAGAGGATAAATTTTCTCAATTACCTTTAACTTATCTTCAAACATCTTTTATCACCCCTCATAGATTTGGCATGGAAAATTGGAGATACATATGGGAGGATAAGACATCTTATCCTTATAAGGTATCAATTGGAGCAATTTTGTTTAGGTTTCGTTTGGGATAAATTTTTTACAGCTTTTTGAAGCAATTTTTTAGTAGAAAAATTAATTTTTTTTGTACTAAAAAGCTACTTTAAGAAGCATTAAGAAAGCCGTCCCAAACGAAACTTTAGAGTGTTTTAAACAGCTTTATGGTATAAAATTTTGTGAAATTAATGAAAAATATTGGGAAAAGGCTGTCCGAAAACAAACCTAAATAGATATGCAAGAGTACCATCTAGGGGTGTAAGTGAGCCGAGCTTGCTCGCAAGCCGGCTTGAGCTCGACTCTTTTATGGGCTCGCGAGTCAAGCTATCGAGCTCATGAGTAGAGCTCGAACTCGTTAATAAACGAGAGCTCGAGTTCGAACTTGATGAGGCTCGGCTTTCGAGCTCACGAGCTAGCTTGATTCAATAATAATAATTTTAAAGTAATTTTTATTTTATTTATTAAATTTGAACTCACCTAATCATACCTAAAAATTAATACTAAATGTTTTAATCTTGATTCTCGCCTAATCCAGTCAAATTTGAGGTGGACAGCGCCCGAGGCGGCCGCGTTTACTCATGCCATGTGCCCCTGGAATGAGCACGGAAGGCGACAGCGGGTCTGTACCGCGTGTGAGAAACAACTAACCGCGGAAGACGTACGCCACTGTCGGAGGCTCGCGAATTCGAATGGCGGGTAAATTCGAGCTACTCAACGAGCCCGTTTCAGTGTTGCAAGTTGAGCTTGAGCTCAACTTTCGAGCTCGACTTAAGTTTGAGCTCGATATTTGATTCGCAAGTTGAGCTTGAGTCGACCATTTACACCCCTTGTACCATCACAAATGTTTTTTATTTCTCTTTTTTATTTTTATTTTATTAGTGCACGCTAAATAAAATAATATCCTTAAAATGAAATAAAAATATAAGTTTTTTTTCGAATGGCGGGCAAATTCGAGCTACTCAACGAGCCTGTTTCAATGTTGCGAGTTGAGCTTGAGCTCTACTTTCGAGCTCGACTCAAATTTGAGCTCGATATTTGACTCGCAAGTTGAGCTCGAGTTGACTCGTTTACACCCCTTGTACCATCACAAATGTTTTTTATTTCTCTTTTTTATTTTTATTTTGTTAGTGCACCTAAATAAAATAATATCCTTAAAATGAAATAAAAATATAAGTTTTTTTTTTTTTAATTTAAAAACTTTATATCACACCATGATAAATTATACAAGAATATTCAGATGACCTTCACGTTGACTTCAAACTAAGGGATCTCCATCTTCGTTGATTTGAATGAAGCCATCGATTTTGGTCAACTCTAGCATTAATGACAACTCCTACTATTCACCTAAAATACAAATTACGAGCATGCCACTCTCTTATAATTACAATATAAGGAATTATTTTAGATTAATTTTATAAACGTGATATTTTGAGATTAAATTGGTTATACACGAATAGCCTGAAAATTATTTTAAAATTTTATTTATTTATTTTCAAACCAGCGAAGAGTCTTCCCTCAACTTGTTTATTTTTTAGACTTTGAGAGAATTAAATTGCAAATAAATATATTGAGTTTGCAAACTTTAAATTAATTTTTTTTTTTAATTTGAAGTATATATAAGCTCTTAAAAAACACAGAGATTAATAACAACAAAGATTTCGTTTGGAATAATTTTTTTATTTTTTTCTTAAGTAGTATTTCAATACAAAAATTTCTAATTGAGAAATTTTTGTACTAAAAAATTTCTTCAAAAAATATTAAAAAATTATCTAACTTTGGAGGCTTCTTTCTTACTTTTGCTTTATATCTGCAATTTGTGGTTGTAACTTATCTCTATCTCAATCTATCTTTTTGTGGGCCTATTATTGACCCTTTAGCATTGATGTATTCTATTTTATTAATGAATGTTCACTTTCTACTGAAACAAAAATATTCTGTTGGGTTTTTTGGGGGGCGTTTAGGTCAATTAAGGCCGACTCATACGCACATCGAATACATAAGACTCGAGCCCAAAATCTCTTAGTTGATAGCAGGGCCGGATCTACCTAAAGCCCGAGGGGCAATTGCTCCACCTAAGAAAATAAAATAAAATAATTATATATGATTTTTTCGGTAATTTGTCCCCGGCCATCTATTTTTTAGTATTTATTCTCTCACTAAAAGATTTAAAATACTATGATCTTTAGACAATTGCTCCCCAGCATAATTAAACACATTGTGTAGAGGTGTTATTGTTAGCTAGGGAACGATGAACCAAATCCAAAGAGAAATAGTAAAGAGAATAAAAAATTATTCTTAGAACCAAAATTTGTTCCAGGGGCAGCCAGCAAGGGCGCTGCCCTTTGACCCCGCGACCTAATCTGGCACTGCCCCCTTGGACCCCCGGAATATCTGTGAAATATCTACACTTTTACTTATAAATTCGCCCCCCCTTGAAAATTAAGGCTAGTTCCAACCCTGATTGATAGCCTATCCTCCCAACAAACAGACCCAAATGAGCAGTATATTCTGTTGCGTTTAAGCACATGACATTGAAAAGCATGCAAAGAATAATCTAAAGATTTGTACTAAACTGAAGCGAAGAACAGACTTGAACCTGCAGTTTTGAACAAGCCTTGCTTGCCAGATCAATTTACCAGCGCTCTGCAGCTTGTCTGCTTCAGCAAGTCAATACAGCCTTTCAGAAGGTCAAGCTTCAGGATCTCTCACAGTTACTCTGCCAAGCGCCTGGATTCAACTTCAGAGTTCCAACAAGCTAAGTTAGTAAAGATTTCGGAAACTTATTAAACATTTTTAGCACCTTAAACTCATTCAAATGATGATCCACTGCAGAAATTAAGCTTATCAAAAGATAGAAAATGATAGAAAAATAAACAGTAAGAGCACAACAGAGACCTGCAACCACTAGCTTGGATTGCTATCAGTGTTTAGAGATTATGGGAGAGCCACTTGGCAGATTGGTGATCAGATACCGCAAATTCATGAGAAGATGTGACAGTTTCAATGATTACAAAGACAGATTTTTCTGACAATTCCAACATAGAAAACGTACGTAGTCTGTAGAGATTGTTCAGAGGGCCTGTTCTGCTTCTCTGTTAGCTGACCTTCCAACAGATAAATTGTTGGGACTGTTTCTGTAGAAATCCTCAGCCCAGTTGGGGCAAAAAGTGAAGAAAGGGATTGACTGTCATGAATGATGGGGTTCCGCCCATGAGTGAGTTCAAACTTAATGGAAGGGATTAATGTTCTTTCGGCTTGCTCTTTTTGTTCTAACGGAAGTGATAATCACTCGCATCTATTTTTTGCTTGTGATTTCTCTTATTCGATGATTATCTCTTTGCTGCCACCTCTGGAAGTTTTTCTTCTCAGGCCTAATTTATTGCAGACTTTTGAATTTTTTGAGGATTCACAGGATTTCTGTAGTTGGGAAAAAAACTTTTGCTACTTTACCATTTGCAGCTCTATTTATTTTTTGTGGAGGAAAAGGAATACAAGAAGATTTGATAATGTTTGAAAAAGCCCCACTCATCTTTGTAGCATCATCAGACAGACCATTTTTGCTAAAGTTAAAAACTGGAAATATTATGATGATCTCAACAGGCGTTTTGGTATCAATCGTTAATTCTGGATGGATCGTTTGGTGGTTTTGGTGGCAATGATGACCGTATTGCCTTCAGGCTCCCTTGGAGGGCAGGGGGGACGTTTGCCAAATCTTCATTTAGTCGTTTCTACTGCAACCATGGGCCTATGTCCGTTTCGTGGGCAATACCCTGAGCCCAATTTTGATCTCTTCCACCTAGTTTTGTTTATCTTCCTGTCTCGTTTTGGTTGAATGTTTTGCTGGAATTGTATTTTCCTTCCTTTTCAAAGGCTTTTACTTTTCACATGTAACTAGTTTTTTATGAATGAAATTGGGCTAAGCCCTCTAATTTTCCCAAAAAAAAAAAAAACCGCCTTCTCTTCAAACCGGCCGATTTTGGCCAAAACCGCCGGTTCAACCAGTGAACCGGTCCGGGTTTTTTAAAACCGGCCGGTTCAAATTTTTTTAATAATAATTAAATAAATTATTTTATGTTAAATTTTTCTAATTGTTAATATAAAACTATAAATTTTATATTAAAGACATAATCAATTAATTACTTTAATCATCTCACATGTCTTCTTTCTTTATGTTATAACTAATGTCATGAGAGAAAAAAAAGAGGTATATAACCAAGACAAAGTACCACCTCCAAGAGATGTGGGACTAAACTATACAAAGCAAAAAGTCACTTTTAAGTTCATATATAGTTATACACTTGTACACACTATACAACATAGTTTTTTAACAAATTTTTTTAATTAATTTTTATAATATGAATAATATTTATCTTTTAAGTTAATAATATTTATTTTTTATTCATTAATATTAATATTTAATTTTTTAAAATATTTTTTATTATATATATTATGAAGTTTATGTGATTTTTTTTTATTCTCTAAGCGTCTCAAGTAAAAATTATAATATAAAAATTAATTTTTATGATTTGAATAATATTTATTTTTTTTTAATTTTTTTGTAAAATGTTTATTTTATTTTTTTTAGTTAATAATTTTTATTTTTTATCAAATGAATTATTCTTATGTTAAAAAATTTGTAAAGTTTCAGTTTTTCTGTTTTTCAACTCTAAAGATTTTTATATTACAAAATAAAATATTTTTGTATTAAAACATTTAATTATATTTATAATTTTATATTGAGAGTTTTAAGTTTTTAAATAATTTATATTTATAAATTAAATCTAAATATGTAATATAAATTAAGAATAATTTATAGGAAATTATATGGTTATTATATTTCATTATTTTATCAATTTTATTAATTTTTTTTAATAATATTATTATTTATTACGTCATCC
>NW_021319083.1:3259339-3271810 GCF_001605985.2 Dendrobium catenatum | reverse complement strand
GGTTCGACCGGTCGAACACCGTGAATAGTCTCTTTCTTCCGGTTCGTGTCCGGATCGTGTTTTCAGACCTTGGATTAAAAGAGAATTGAACGCAAACTCAACACCACCATAAGCTTTTTGTTTATAGACATTGTCCCATGATACACAATTACGCATCTTTCTAAAAGCAATAGGGTTGCTGCCAAAAACGAAAGCTGAATGAAGTTTTCCTTCTGAATTTAATAATAATTTTAGGTAAAGATCGATCACATAATCCTAGTAAGCAATTTGAATTCAATGGGGGGGAATAATATATTAAGGTATTCCGAATCAACCTACAAATGAAGAAGATTTGTCTTCAACCCAGTTCATTTTCTTGGAGATACTTTCTATCAGTGGCAAGAAACTAATAACATAGTTTCCTTTTAAAAGAGAGAAAGGAATATAAAAAATGAAGCTATTGTGCTGAATATTCGAAATGGAGAGAGCCATAACCAATAGGCAATCCTGATATGTAGGCATTTATGTATCAAAACAATGCTTTTTCAAAATTAACTGTATATCCAGAGTCGTTGAGATGGATGATATCAGTATTGAGTGCATATGCATTAACAAAATATTGAGAATCTTGAGCTAATTTGTTGTAAGTTAGACTTATGAAATAAGGTTTTTCAATATCAGGCAAGTCTCAAATATAAAAGAAGTGAGACAATTTATAACCATCTATATTTATACCCAACAAAATCTCCTTTCAATCTGTAGTGCTGGAAAAAGTATCCATAATGTGTGGCTAAAGAGGTAGGGATTGAGCGAAACCCTTTGGCCTAAGGCCCATCAGAAGGGGAAAAAATCCTCAAGAACTCCTATTTATCAACAGATAGAGAAATTAACAATAAAAAAATGAAAGCTTTAACCATTGAAATGAAAGTGTTAAGGAAAACCTTTACACCCAATCTAGCAAAGTAGAAAGTCGCCAAGAAATTGTATCAAAAGTTTTGGCAAATATCCAACTTTGCATGAGAAATAGATTATACCTCCCTACGATGGACCAAAGAGAGAAAACTCATTAAGCAGAAATGATATTATCTGTTAAGACTCCCTAAGCTTTTACAAATCCAGCTTGATTTTCTTTGATAATCAAATACATAATGGACTTTAGGGTGTCAATTATTGACACGACACGAAAACCCGACTCGAACCGACCGCGAAAAATCGGGTTTGGACCCGACCGCGAATGCAAAATGGGTCGGGTTCCCAGAAAATCAACCCGTTGAAAAACGGGTTCGGGTTTCGGGTTGACCGACGGGTTGCCGGGTCCAACCCGTTTGACTGAAAATGCGCATTCCGAGCCAGCTCGAGTTAATGCCGCGATGCGGCGATGCCTGCGCTTCGCCTGCGCTGCCTGCGCTCCGCGCGGTCGCTCACGTGGTCTGCCTCTATCGCGCGGTCGCATCGGCGCTCCGCCGCGCGCTCGCCGCAATGATTGCTTCGCCCGCGCTGCCGCGCTTGCCGCGGTCGCCCCGCGCTGCTGGCCGGCTCCGCTCGCTGCAATTCCGTTCCGTGTCGGGTCAACCGACAACCCGCCGGGTCGGGTTCGGGTTTCGGATTTTCGACGCCAGTTTGGCCTAACGGGTCCCGGGTTAGGGTCAACCCCCGTTTGAACCCGGGTCAGTTCCGGGTCGACCCTAACCCGACCCGTGACCGCGAAATTGACACCCCTAATGGATTGAGTCTGGTTAGTTGTGACCTTATAGAAAGACCATTGCATAGAGCTATAGGCCTGAAGTCAGAAAAAAGAGCTAACAGTATTTGGGATTTAGGAAATGAGAGGCAAAGTCGTGGACTTTACCCCTTTTGGAAGATAACCTTTTTGTAAAGAATATCTAACTTCCTTGTGCAAACACTCGGACCAATAATAGTGGCCATCCGTTTTGTAAAAAAAAAGGAAGTTGAAACCATCGACCATGTGGTAGAAGAAGAGGCCCCAGAGAAAAACAACAAGTTTAATTTTCTTCAATCTGGATATATTTGTGTGAGGGACTATGACATAGAGGCGATTAAACAATTCGCCAACTGGAAATTGTCTAGGTCGTTGAATTAAACCAAGTGTAGTGGCTTTCAAACCGAATTGGCAAAATCCTTTTCAATCTAACATTAAAAGTAATGGAGCTTTAAATCCCAAAGATTTTTATGAGATAAGCATAAGCTCCACTTGCCTTTTCATGTGGCAAAGGCAAGAGCAGTTGAAATTCCCTTAAGAAATCCAAGGAATGTTATTGGGTCGGTCCCACGAGCTGCCTATATTGGTCCCAAAGAGCTAAACTATCCATAAGAAGCTGTTAGAAGCGCATATATATATATATATATATATATATATATATATATATAATATATATATATATATTATATATATATATATAATTATATATATACTATATTTATATATATATTATATAATATAATATATATATATATATATATATAAAGCACGGCATCACAAAGGATTGCTTGAATCGGGCACGAATTCTCGGAGGCAAAAAGCTAAGTTGAAACTTTCAAAAATTATTCCGAGAGCGCCTGAACTCCGATTCAGCAAGCTTATAGTCCGAACTGAGCGTCTCGGAAATACGAACTCAACGACAACCAAAATTCGACCCAAATCGAGACCCAAATGGGTCCGAATCATGGACCGAAGCGCTTTTTGATGGTTCAAACTGCAAGGGAAAAGATTTTGTAACCGCTCAAAATACGCGGTTTACTAAAAATTGATTACTGTTAAATTTGTCTTCCAAACAGTTTTCACAAACTGATTATAGCTTATTCAAACGGAAATGGAGGAAATAAACTTAATCAAACGAGGCCTAAAAGAACATTCCGACAAAGCCCATTCACACAGGCCGACTTCAACCGCTGGCAAAAAATACCACACAAAGGCATGAAAACTTTGTATCAGCATACTCTAATAATAATAAAAAGTAATCATAATAAATTTTGAAGTTATTAATTTTTTAAAAAATAAATATAATAAATATGCTAAATTTAAATATCATTTAATACTCCAATTAATATCATAAATTTCTAATTATGCTTTAAATAGTTGATTTGGTCTCATTAAAAATAAGATTGAATCACTTTTGATGTTATTTGATTTATCTTACAAAGACATTCATTTTAATTATAAATTTGCTGAAAATAAAATAAGAATAATACTAAAATTAACTTAAAAGCACAGATGGGAGATTTTGATCTAGTACAAAGCCCTGCATTGGGTATCCACACCCACACCCACACCCACCCATACCCAATGGGCATGGGTGGGTATGGGTACATCCATGACCTCGTGGGTGGGCATGAGTGAGTACTCACTATTAAGGGACAAACCAATTTACATTACTAATTATCATATACATACAATATATTACAGTAAGCCTTACTATGCAGTGCGCAGCACTAAACCGCATTATGACCACAATAAACTCTGATGTGGCTTGAAAGTTTGCAGTTAGAGAAAAGGTTAACAAACCTCAAGGACATTAATCAGTGACAAACTACATTCAAGAAGTGTAGAAAGTTGGTGGGTGTGGATGGGTATGACATCCCGAAAGTCACCATAGATGGACGTGGGTGGGCAAAGCCCACCAACGCAGAGCGTGGGTACCCAACTAGGACCCCATGTAGGGCTTTGGTCTAGTATAATTACATTTGCTTAGATAATTAGGTTATTTAATCTTCTTTTTTAATGAATAAAGAGATAATTATAAGAGTTTATCTTCATAATTTAAATTTAAATAGTATAAATTTTTATAAAGAGGGAATTGTATGCAATTTCTTCATAATTTAAATTGGGTATAAATTGAATATTAAGATAATCAATTCATATCCATTAGGACTATAGTTGAACCTTAAGAAAACAAAATTTTCTGAAATTAATGTGAATTAGGCTAAAATAATCAATTCATTCAAAATAACAAATGCATTTAAATAATAAAATTAAAAATATTGATATTATATATCCTTTCAATTACTTTATATAATTAAGAAGATACTCCACTTATAATATTTGATTTCATATAATGAAATTAATGAAAAGTTATCATGAACTTTCTAACATCTTTAGGCAGCTCATATTATTCTTCCTTAATTAAGGCCTTTATACTGTTTTGGTTAATAGTAGCAAACTATCATCAACAGTTCATCCTCTTCATTACAGGACTCTTGTTGCCCTGTTCCTACAATTAAGACAAAAACAGTTCATACTCTTCATTACAGGACTCCTGTTGCTATGTTCCTACAATTAAGATTTTGTTTGGCATAGTTTTCTTAATGCTTTCTAAAAAAAATTTTTAGTATACAAATTTTTTTAACTAAAAAATTACTTTAAAATTAGATTTAAATGAGAATTTGACTTTTAACTGGACACAATGAAGAAAAAAGATTCATGTAGCCGACCCACGTAGCGAAAGAATTATTAGGTCAGGTGACCTGACGTAGCTCTACATTCGGACGCCAATAATATGTCGTCACGTGTTCTTACTCTTTACCGCACGGCCCGATGACCCGACCGGAACCGGAACCCATGATTGCTATGTTCGCGTATTTCTCGGTATTGCTTGGTATTATTAGGTATTACTTCGTATTGCTAGGTATTGCTTGACAATAACAAGAAATACCGCTCTGTGAAGACCAATACCGAGCAATACCGAGTTTTGCTATTGCTCGGTATTAGACCTGTCAATTTCGGGTTACGGGTCGGGTTCGGGTCAACCCGGAATTGACCCGGAAATATTCGGGTTCGGGTCAACCCGACCCGTTTTTATAAACGGGTCGATTTTCCGGACCCGAACCCGACCCGCTTCGGGTTCGGGTCAACCCAAACCCGAAAATTCCGGGTCGGGTTCGGGTCGGGTTTTCGGGTCGGGTCCAATATTGACAGGTCTACTCGGTATTGCTGGATATTGGTCTTCACATAATTATATTTCTCGTTATTGCCGAGCAAAATCGACTAATACCTAGCAATACCTAGCAATACGCGAACATAGCAATCCCGGGGTAGTTCTGGGTCGGGTTGACGGGCCGCACGGTAAAAAGTAAAAACACGTGGCACTATTTTACTTGCGTCCGAACGTAGAGCTACGTCAGGTCACCGGAAGATACAAAGGCTTGATGTGTTGTCATTGTAAAAAATTACTTTAAAAACAATAAAAAAGCTGTCCCAAACAAAATCTAAGGCTTCGTTTGGAAAGGTTATTCTAAAATTTTAATTTTTGCACTAAAAATAAGCTTTAATAAGCAGTAAAAAAGCCGTCCCAAATGAAGCCTAAATGTACTTACCTGTTAATCCTCAACCTCGATCCTAAAATACATTCCGCAACAGAAAAATAGAAGGTTGCAACTATCACAAATTAATATTTTTAAAACTGCTGCATTTTTTTTTAAATTCTGTCGGTATCATAAATATATTCTTTTATGAAAAGTCCGACAAAAACTTTCTTACAACTATCACACATTAGTAAATATATTCCCCCAAAAAAAACTTTTCATCACAAAAAAATTTTGAAGGTGGCAAAAAATAGTAGCCAAACAAAAATATAATTGTGGTCTGAAAAAACCAAAACAGTCAGAAAACAATCAACTTGATAAAAGAATTCTTAGCTATTAAAATGCAGAAAATATACAGTAAGGAATTTCCTCTGGACTCCAAAAAGTTCAGCAAAAAATGAATGGTAGCAATCTAACAAATATGAGGTTAAATGGCTAATGCAGTATTCAGAGTCCCCAAAGCTTACATCGGTATAGAAGTTACAGTGGCAGTGCAGATATGCTTTCTTTGCAAAGTCTAATGAATATGTTTTTCACTACTAATGATCGATAAGATTTATATGCAGTTTTCCCTTCTTCTACAAACCCAAACAATACGTTATCTTAAAAAATAAAAAAATTGATATCGTGCAACAAAACTGTATAACTTGATGCCATGAAGATTGGCAAAACTATTCTCTGCGGACCCCGGACGGCATCCGGATACCAACCAGAATACGCTACGTCACTTTTCTATTCGGTACCGATATTTGATAATGCTGTGTACCGAGTTACATGCCACATTCTGATTAGTCTCCGGACCGTTCGGTATCCGCACAAAATAATTTCTCCACATATTGACACAATGAAAAGCTTGCATTGCTTATGTGATTAGCCTTTACAGAAACAGAGAGCAAATATGATCCCAGTCCACCATATTCAGATTCTTACAACAAGAACATTAACCAAGGCAACTCAATCTTGCCTTCCCAGGGCTTCCTTCTACGAGAAGAAGACAAAATTATAACAAAAACACACAATTTTCTAAAATGCAAAAAAGTACCCCGTTTGGCTCCTTAATCTCTCTCTCTCTCTCTCTTACACACATTTTGAAATTCAAGCTTCATTGCTCCTATGGTCATCATCACCATTATCTCAGCAAAGTTTTTCATCATATCATCATCACCATTACCTTAACTCCATATCTCATGATCCAATCCCAAGATACCAATTCTCATGCCCTAAACCTCCTTTAACCTCTTCTATGAATTTCCGAAAAGTTTAACCTCTCCCATTGATTTTCCAAAATATTAAGGCTCTCAGCCACCACCATTTCTCTCACACCATCTAGCTCTTTTTCACCACCACCACTCCAAAGGGCCTCCCATTCATGCACCCATACTCACAACACTTCTAGAAGGTTAGATCCCCTCAAATTATCTAGCCTACCTTCTTTATCGATATGCTATTGATCTACTACATTACATTTAGAAATCATTTTGATTAAGCTTCACATCAAATCGTATAAAGGGAGGCCCTTTGGAGTGATTAAGCTTAAAGGGGTACGACAAGAAGAATGGAGGATCAAGGAAGTGCTAATTAAATGAAAGAGCATACCCAACTATGACGCCACATGGGAGCCATACGAGAGGTTGAAGCACCAATTCCCATCATTTCACCTTGAGGACAAGGTAAATCTTTGGGAGGGGGTATTGTTAGTCTGGTCTATGGTTCGGCTGAACTGGTCCAACCTGGACCGGTTCACTTCTATTCCAGGCGGAATAGAATTTCCACCCAGTAAGGGGGTGGAAAGGCCTGTGGGGCCCAACGGGGATAATAGGGAGTTAATTGCTTTAATTAGGGAAGGCTTTGGGAAGAAAAATTTAAATTAAAGGACTGTTTAGGGATTTGTAATTATACTTTTGCTTTAAGTAGTTATTTTCTTCCTAGGGTTAGGGCATGTCATGTTTATGTAGAATGTGTTTCTCATATATTGTTTTGGCTCTAGCATCAGCTAGAGATTGGGAGAGAATGATCTTCCTCTCGGATTGAAGAACCATGGTATCTTGTTGACTTTCTTTAATATTTCTTCAATTTCAAGGTTTTTCAAGTGTTTGCTCCAAGAATTTCTTCTCTAAACAATATTTGCAATTGCTGAAATTCAATTTCAGCCCACAGCTTACTCAATTTCTGCACTTGTGGTCTACTAATTTGGTATCAGAGCGCTTCGAACTAGGGCAACAATGGCCGGAAGGAAAATAGAAGTGTTGGAGGGAGAATTAGGCCAACTGAAATCAGATTTTGAGGAAAAAAATTCAGATTTTCAAAACAAATTTGCATCCGTTCATGAAAAGATGGATGGAAAGTTTGTCGTCGTGGAAGACATGCTGAAGAAGTTGCTTGAAGCCAAAACCCAATACGTCAACATTTGAAACGAAGGAAGCCACTGATGGTCCAGGAAGAGGAGGAAACTCTATTCCATTTAGGGGAGGGGAGAATTAAGAGGTGGAGATTCTGGAGGGAGAAGACCGGATGCCTCCGCTAGAGCCTATTTCTAGGGAGGAGATAAGAATTTGGTACGAGCGAATGGGTGATGATTTTGCAAGAAAAAGGGTGGATTATGGGCGCCGGAGTGCTAATTTTGAAAGGAGGGGGGATTTTAAAGAATGGTTTGAGTACGAGCGTAGAAGGGAAGATCAGAACACTTGGTGAGCAACTCCCTTTGGGGGAATGGGAGGCTACGAAGGATTAAGGGGAAATGAAGGCGATCCGAGGTTAAGAAAGCTGAAGATGCCCATCTTTGAAGGCGAGGAAGCACACGGGTGGATCTACACAGTAGAGATGTATTTTGCCGTCAACTCGTGACGGAGGAGAAATTGACTGCAGCTAGTCTGTGTTTGGAGGGGAAGGCTTTGGCCTAGTACCAGTGGAAAGAAATGAGGCGTCCCATTTGGAGTTAGAGGGAGTTCAAGGACTGACCAGTAGGAGAGGGGACTTTTATGAGCAGTTTTTATCTTAATGCAGGTGGGTTTTATGGTGGAGTACCGTGAGAGATTTGAGCACCTAGCTAGTTGGCTGGATCAACTTTCTGAGTCTGTATTGGAGGGAAACTTCATGAAGGGGCTCAAGCCTGAGATTCGGGCGGCTATTAGAGTGATGAGACCACGTGACTTGGGAGAGGCTATGGAGCTTATGTAGTTGGTGGAGGACCAAAAGTATCTGGAGCGGGGGGCCAGAGACAACAGTTCAGGAGGCTCATACAGGATGACTGCCACTTTCTTAGCTCTCAAGGGAACTTCACCGAGAAGCCTTTGTGAGGTCTCAAAGGAGAAACCTCGAGGAGGGGAAATCAGGAGAAACTTCAAAAAGCTCACTGAGAAGGAGTTGCAGGATAAACGGGTAAAGGGATTGTGCTTCAGATGTGATGAGGTACAAGTCGGGGCATTGGTGTAAAGACCGAACTCTTCAAGTTCTCATCATTTGTGATGACGAGAAAGCTGAGGAGGGAGCTAAGAGTAAGGTAGTGGTAGAGGAGGAGAAGCTACATCTTGACAAGACCGAAGTCTCCTTAAATTTAGTAGTGAGGTTCACCCCGAATCACACCATAAAAGTGAAAAGAGTCATAGCAGACAGAGAGGTGGGGGTGCTAATCGATAGTGGGGATACCCACAATTTTATCTCCAATCAGGTCATTGACCAATTGGGGGTGAAATTGGTGGAACCGGGGCTATAGGGTGAAGATGGACACTGAGAAAGTGGAGATGGATAGAGGAGTGGGTAGTAGAGTTGTGCTGACTATATATGGGGTTCAGGTGATGGAGGATTTTCTTCCATTGGAGTTTGGTGCCATCTTCGGGATGAAATGACTGCAAACCTTGGGAGATACCAAGGTTAATTGGGGAGCACTGATGATGGAGCTGGTGGTGGAGGGAAGAGGGATTGTGATCCAGGATCATGGTGTTTCTCGAACTATGGTCAGGATCATACAAGAGGTGGAGGGAGGATTTTTGGGGGAACTGCAGAGCATAGAAGGGATCAAATTAGAGGAAGGGGGGATTCCTCTTTTAGTACAGTTACTCATATAACATTTCAGTGAGATTTTCAGTCACCTCAAAGCTTACCACCACCAAAGGAGCAGGAGCACTCCATCATCTTGAAGGAGGGGGTGTCATCAATTAGTGCGTGGCCTTACCGCTACCATCAGATTCAGAAGAATGAGATCGAGAAGTTGAACTTAGATATGTTGGATGCGGGGATCATCAGACCAAGTATGAGCATTTTTTCTAATCCAGTCCTACTGATCAAGAAGAAGGATGAGAACTGAACATTTTGTGTGGACTACCGGGCCTTCAATAAGGAAGCCGTGTGTTGGACAAGTTTTCCATTCCAGTGATTGATGAGTTACTGGATGAGCTATGTGGTGCTGTGGTATTCACCAAGATGGATCTGAAGTCGGGATACCATCAGATCAGAATGAGGGAGGAAGATGTTTCGAAGACTACTTTTAGAACACATGAGGGGCATTACAAGTTTTTAGTGATGCCATTCGAGCTCACAAATGCCCCTGCAACTTCCTAATCACTTATGAACAGGGTGTTCAAACCATATATCAGGATGTTTGTACTGGTCTTCTTTAATGACATATTGGTGTATAGTAGGTCAATAGGAGATCACTTGGAGCATGTAGGGGTGGTTTTGGAAGTATTACGAGAGTATTAACTGAGGGCCAACTCAATGTTGTTTTGCACATACCAGTGTGGAATATTTGGGGCACTTAGTTTCTCAAGAGAGGGTGGCTGCCAATGAGGCCAAGATTGAGGTAATGTAAAAATGACCTATACCTAGGAATCTTAGAGAGCTGAGAGGGTTCCTAGGATTGACTGGTACTATAGAAGCTACGTGAGAGGCTACAACACCTTAGCTTGGTCATTGACGGAGCAACTGAAGAAAGACAATTTCCTGTCGGGAGTGGTAGGTACACAGGTCTGAGAGAATGAAAAAGGCCATGACTACAATACCGATTTTAGCACTACTAAATTTCAGACATATCTTTATGGTTGAGACAGATGCATTAGGATATGGGGTTGGGGGCCGTGCTTATGCAGAATCACAGACTTATAGCCTATTTCAGCCAAATGCTGACAGTCAGAGCTAGGTTGAAGTAAGTTTATAAGAGGGAATTCATGGCCATTATATTCATTCAGAAGTGGTGACCATACTTGTTGGGTCGGCATTTTATTGTCAGGACAGACCATATGAGAATGAAATACTTGCTAGAACAAAGGATGGTAACTGAGGAGCATCAATGGTGGATGTACAAACTATTGGACTATGGTTTTGAGATCCAGTACAGGACAAAATTGGAGAATAAGGAGGCTGATGCATTATCGAGATGCGTGGGGGAGCTCTAGGAGTTGGCCATATCAGTACCATTGATGGTAGATTGGGGGCTATCAAAGAAGACAGTGTGTAAGACGATAAGCTAAGGAAGATTAGGAGGGATCTACTAAAGGATGAGAGCAGCCACCCAGGCTATTCCCATGAGGGAGAAAGAGATTAATGTACCAAGGGACGTTTGTGATGCCATAAACCTCAGTTCATATTCCCCACTTGTTATAGGAATTTCATGGGAGTGCGGTTGGAGGTCATTTGGGGGTGCAAAAGACATACAAAAGGTTGGCAGCATAATTGCATTGGAAAGGGGTGCACAAGGATGTGGACACAATGATAGCTAGGTGTGAGGTTTGCCAAAGAAACAAGTACATGACTATGATTCCAGAGGGATTACTTCAACCTTTGGCTCTTCCAAACAGTGTGGGAGGAGGTTACCATGGATTTCATAGATGAGTTACCACGATCTGAGGGTTTCACCGTGATTATGGTGGTGGTTGACAGGTTGAGTAAGTATGATCATTTTATTCCCTTACGATATCCCTACACGACCATTACAATAGCAGCAACATTCATTAGAGTGATGGTTAGATTGCATGGAACTCTAGAGTCGATAGCATCTGATCGAGATAAGGTGTTTCTCAGTTAATTCTGGAGGAGCTATTTAGGCTACAAGGTATAATTCTCAAGAGAATCACTGTTTACCACGCTCAGACAGAAGGGTAGATGGAGTTAGTCAATAGAAGCTTGGAGACTTACCTACGATGTTTTGCTTTAGAGACAACTCGGATGTGGGCCTAGTGGCTAGTGTGGGCAGAGTATTTGTACAACACTTCATATCACCCAGCTGCTCAGATGACCTTGTTCAAAGTGTTGTACGGAAGACACCCATCACACTTGGTACATTTTAAGTAGGGGAGCACACCTGTCTCTTCAGTAGAGCAGTACTTGGAGGAAATAGATAAGGTGTTAGAGGAATTGAAGAGGCATCTGTTGACAGCACAACATATTATGAAGAAGCAGACAGATGAGCATAGGAAGGATATCCAGTTCAAAGTTGGGGATAAGGTGTTTTTAAAACCACGGACATATAGACAAAGGATAGTTATCAATAGAAGGAACGAGAAGCTAACCCCAAGGTATTTTGGCCCTTATGAGATATTGGAAAAGATTGGAGCAGTGGCTTATCACCTGAGGTTACCCCCAACCACTATCATACATCCAGTATTCCATGAATCACAGTTGAGGAGGACTCTAGGGGAGCACGCAGTTAGTGCGGAATTACCGACGACACTGACTAAGAATTTGGAGGACGTGTTGGAGCTTTTGGAGCTTAAAGGGCTTCGATAAGGAAAAGGGAGGATTAAGGAAGTGTAGATTAAGTGGAAGAACCTACTCGACTATGACGTCACTAATAGGAAATACTTGAGTTCGCAATCAAACCTAATGTTAAATTGGTCTAAACAACGAAAAAGACCACAAGAAAGCCAACGAAATCAACCAAAAACAGTAGATTTGTATTAGAGAAATAAAAAAAACAAACATAAAGAAAAGATACAATTGATCCTCAATTCGAGAGGAGGATCTTTCTCTCCCAATCTCTAGACGATGAGTCTACAACCCAAAACACCAAAGAAAACTCCAAGAGAACAACTCAAATCATGCATGCCCTAACCCTAGCCTCTCATATTCTTTAAATACAATTCTTCCTAATAAAAAGCTTCCTAACATAAATCAATTTCAAATTTACTTTCTTAAGCATTAGCCGTCCCTTTTTCTCTTTCTAATTGCTGCCCGGGGGGG
>NW_021319083.1:3149449-3259248 GCF_001605985.2 Dendrobium catenatum | reverse complement strand
GAGGGGGGGGGGGGAATCTTCCTGTCGAATTGAAGATCCATTGTATCTTGTTGACTTTCTTTCATATTTCTTCAATTTCAAGGCTTTTTAAGTGTTTTCCCCAAGAATTTCTCTCTAAACTAGATTTGCAATTGCTGAAATTCAATTTCAGCCCACAACTTAATCAATTTCTGCACTTGTGGTCTATCAGCCGCTGACGTGCAAGCAAGATCTTCTCAAGGATACATACGAGAGCTCATCTATGCTTTTCTACTTATTTAACAACATTATCATCTTCATGTCAGTCGTCTATTGCAATTTCTCCTTCCGGGAGTTGAATTTGTTTCTGGCTCGGGCACTCATTAGACTTGTGACTCAGTAGGAAGCATCTGAAACACATCAAATTGCTGGGCTTACGATATAGATTTTCCCATTCTTGGACATTGTTACTTTCAGGTAATGGAGCCTTGCAAGTTGGTTGTGTTGCAAAGGATTGGAACTGAGATGACTTTGTTGTGGGTTTATTCATCTCAACAAGCATTTCATTGTTCAAGCATCAGAATTGTGCCCCTTTCGATGATTGATTGAGTTGTTGGCCTTGTATGCGAACTTAATTGCCTAGGACAACGACCAAATAGAGTTTAACTTGATCTTGTCGTGGATTGCTTCTTTAAGACACCCAATGTATCAAGCTACCAATTAAATAGTAGACTCATTCAGATTGTTTGTTGCACTCAACCTTTAAAATTCTTTTATATAGACACCCATTGATCGTTGTCCTTCCATGAGTGTTAGTATTGCAAATATAACATTTGTTCGTAATCAGTTGGCAGAAAATGCCCCCTTAAGATTGTTTCATTCGTAACCAACTATAAACTCCTCCCTTGCCTTCTTGTCGACATGTTTGGAGTAATTGCATCCACCAAGCACCAGTTCGTCCCTTTAGATTACAAGCCACATGCTTTACTTGTTTCTTTAGTAGAATCTCTATATACTCGAAGGTCTCAAAAGATTTTTCTTAATCGAGATAATCTTCTATGTGTAAATGCCCATAAAAGGAATAGCAAGCTTTACCCAAAATTCATTGCAATGATTCTTATCGCTCGCAAGCACCCTCCATGGCATATATTCGATTGGGATTTCTTCTTTGAAGTTAGAATTCGACATAGTGGACCGTCGATAAGGTTCATTCTCTTCATTGGATCCTAGGAACTCCAATTGCACTAGTGGAAAGTGCCATTGGGGAAACAATGGGGTCATGATTCACTACAAGGATGTTGTGGCCAGTTAGCATGAGTGCCAAGGCCTCCGATTTTATTGTAAGAATTATGATGTCAAACATCATAAGAGATTGAAAAATATGTAGAATCTTGATGGTGAATAAAAAAACTTATAAGTGAGTTTATCTAGACGTTGCCTGAGATTTGATTGAGGCCAATAGAGCCTCCAAGCTACAATTGTTGTTGGTAGCCTAAGGCACTCCCATTCACCATTACTCTCCCCACTTTAAGCTCTGATACCAGTTGATAGAAATACTAGGAACAATAAGAGTAATAGAAAAAGAAGCTAATATTGATATTCATATAACAGTAGATGAAAAATGAGTTTTGATCTATCATCAAAAAATTATCTTGATCGGGCACGAATCTCAAGGCTAAATCAAGCTAGAAACTTCAAAATTAAATCCGGGATCACCTGAATTCCGATTTCAGGGAACTTACAGTCAAACTGAGCGTCTCGAAAATACGAACCCGACGACACCAATTTCAATTCGATCTAAAGCCCAAATGAGTTTGAATCGAAGACCCGAAGCGTTGTTGGAAGGTTCAAACTATAATTTGGATTACCAAACAGTTTCCAAACATGACATGCTTATAGTCGAATCGAATGGCTCGACGAGACAAATCCAACGAGTCCAAGATCGCCGAATTCCGATATCGTTAAGACCTTCAAATGTCTGACAAACGGTCCACGATCAAGGGATTCAATATCGGCCGTCCATCTGAACCACTTCACCTTTTCCCTTGATCTACCTCCTATTTACGGGTCATGTCATCCTCAAAAAACTATAAATAGCCCCTCATTTCTCTTGAGAGGGGACCCAAGCAATAAAAAGAAGAGAAGAGAAGAAGGAAAGGAGGGAAGAAACTCCTCCTCGACCACCGCCCGGGATTCCGCCCGACTTTCTAGTGACGCCGAAACTCCGCCCAAGTGACGCCGGAATTCTGCCCGATCTCCAAGTGACTTTGGGATTCAACCCGAATACCCAACATTTTCGAATCTCAAATTATTGTTTGTAACTGAACTTCAATTCGGGAGTGGATTAATATGATCGCCCTAAATTTTAAAAACGAGTCAGCCTCTTGCACCTCAAGCAAACACTAGTAGAGCTCTTTCAACTGGGCGTGACCTCGTGGTTTTTTCCCTTTCTAGGTTTTCCATGTAAAAATCCGAGCGTCTTTATTTCTCTCATGTTTGTATGCTAGATATCCGTACTACGCTAAGACGGAAATTTTCAAACTCTATCGCCGTGTATATTCTAGTCCGCAACAAGTTTGTATTCATCACCCCCTCTCTTAGGAGAACTAAGACTATATATATCACTATTACTGCTCTCTAATAGAAAAAGAATCAAAAGAATAGTGGTGAAGATTTTTTCTATAATTGGGTGGATCTTCTCAAAGCATAAAATATACCATAGGGAATAAAAATAGTAACTAAAAGATATGCATAGTAACTAAAAGACCTTTTAAAAAAAAGTGTAGAGGTGTGTGACGAGGCACATGGCGTTGCATCACCTTTCCCTCACCATTTCTTCCTCCTACACGTAGTCCTCTCATCTCCTCTTCTTAATCCCCCCCTTCCAACTCATGAAATCCCATAAAGACCGGTCACATTCCATCCACATCCACCAGAGTGGACCACTTGAGGATGATCAACTAAACTTCTTCATCATTGACAGAGAGCGGTGGCATCAGGCACCTTAACAATATTTTCACTGTAGAATGCAATAAGGAAGAACACATAAACTGACGGATGATCTAACATTTTTATGATGGCATGTTACAAAGATGAAACTGCCTAAAATAATAAAAATAGGAGAGGAAAGGTCATCAGAGCACCGTAGCGTTTAGTGGCCGCCAAAATCAACATAAAAATTCAGAGCCAACACAAAATCTAACAGTCTTGTTAATAAAAGAACTTCGATAAAAGTTAAACTGGTAAGTACTAGAGTTAATAATTTACCCTAAATTGGCATTCGATAACCCCAAAACTAATTTCTCAGAAATCTCCATCATAGAGCCTCCTCCCGATCTCGAAGGAGAGGAAGGCATCAATGCAAGCATACTTGATCTGATCCATTGTAAGATAAAACTGATCCCAACGGCCCATCCTCACGCGGCGCGGCTTACTAACCTGAACGCCCATTACCTCCATCGCAAGCGCGGAAAGGCCCTTCTGTCTCATCTCGTTCCGCCCCATTCTCTCCGCTGCAAGTTCCCGTAGATCGACAGCGTTGCATACAGACAAGTCCCTCTCTTCAGCCAGGCGTTCAACATCGCCATTGATTCCGACTCCGACGAAAGTAAAACTTGGGTCTGAGAGGAATTGCTCGAGAGATCCGGGAATATAGTCGGCGTGGAGAAGTTGGAAGATGAGGCAATGATGTCCCACGCAGAGCTGGAGTAAGGCAACAGGGTTCTGATAGCGAGAGAAAGAGGGGCGCCACTCGACATCGATGCCGACGACGAAGCGGTTAGAGAGCCGGAGGATGTTCGATATCCAGGAATCGACTTCATCGCCGGAGGCCGTCAACGTCGTCTCAATGTTCTCGGTTTCGTCGAAGGTGACCCTGAAGGTGGAGTCAGAGAGCTCCTCGATATCCGTCGCCATCTCTCCCGCCAGTGATTGTTGGGTGCACCGTGACCCGACATTAAAATCCAATTACATTTTGGGCGGGTCTTGTTGAGACATGATTAGTAGCTTTGAGAGGAATTTTTATTGCATCCTCCCACCTGACGTAGAAATACGTCCTCCCACCGTTAAAAAATTCGGTTTTTGCTCGGTATTGCTAGGTATTATTTGATAATAACGAGGAATATCATCTTGTGAAGACCAATACCGAGTTATACCGACCTGTACCGAGCAATACCGAGCAATACAAAAAAATACAGTGTTCTTTCTAGGAAAAACTAGGTATTTTTTTTATTGCTCGGTATAGCTCTGTATAACTCGGTATTGGTCTTCACATGATGATATTCCTCGTTATTGTTTGGTATTGCTCTGTATTTCTCGTTTTTTAGCGCGAATTTAGCTCTGGGAGGACGTATCTCTACGTCAGGTGAGAGGATGCAATAAAAATTCCTTTGAGAGGCTATGTTTAAGAAAATAAAAAAAATTTATTATTGATTGCAACCCATTATAGACTATACATGACAAATGTCATTACTTGATTGGTGTTCACATGATTTTCCGTTAATTCGTGAGCCACTTGGGGCGAGTCTTCATGTTCTAGTTGGTATAGCAAGTGTGCTATTAAGTATTTGGATGATGTTTTTAGGCTATTAAGTGCGAAGGGCAAGTCCATTTGGATCATGATAGCCCCAATGCAAGTGTTGGGCGAGTTCAAATGATCGAACTCTTAATCTAATGAGATGCTCAAAATTAGAAAGTATTAGCGGCGACTTGCTGATTTGTGAGATGACTAGTAGCTTTGAGAGGCTAATCATTGCCAAGGAGGATGAGTTCTTTATAGCTTGGATGGATATGTACGAGTTCTTTTTGTAGCTCTTGCAGGGAAAGACTTTTCGACTTGATCAACTTGCACAATTCACATTTCTCATTGGTGAGAGCTCATGGAGAGCGAGTTTACTACTTAGACTGAGCTCTCGTTGCTAGAATCTGTAAGGTTTGAGTTTGTCTGCATGAATATGCTAGGTACCTATAATAGACTTACGTAGGCAGATACGAGTATACAATTTGGTTGCAAGATTTAAATGAGATTTACAAATGACTAAGTATTTAACTTAAATTAATATTAGATAGTTTTGGAAGGTTACTATCAACATGTGCAAATGAGGGAGAAGATTATAGTTTTAAGAATTTGAGCATGAAATAGGGGAATACAAGAGTTTCAAGAATATGGGGATGAAAGTGAGAGAAGATGAATGTTTTCTAAAAAATGGGACAAATGGGGAGAATAAGAGGGTTTCTAGAAATTAAGAACAAATGGGAGAGAATATTATGGTTTCATAATTCTGCTATATTAATTAAGCAAAATTTCTTTAACTCTATCTATTGGAAAAAAAAAATCTATTTATTTTCTTACCATATTAATAATAAATATTTTTGTAACATAAATATTATTTGATTTTTCTTCCTACAATAATTTAAAACTTAAAACCTTCATTTCAGAAAACAAAGATAGTACCAATCAATTGAATAATTGATGATAAGTATTATTTGATTTAATAACATTAACTTTATTTCGAACAGAACAATTGAGATATAGATAGGATGTATAATATTATTTTATTTTGCGATCGTATACTTAATTGAATAATCATTATAATAATAATTATGTATATGTATTAACAAGTTTAATCAATTATATATATATATTGAATTTATTTAATTATATATAATATCATTAATCATTTAATTAAGGGAAATAAGCTTAATTTGAATCGTAAAAATCTAATTTATAATTAAGTGTTTCTCTACTTGGCAGATGTACATGTTTTTATATGGTTCAAACACAGCATTCAATTTGCAAAAAAAATTCCCTAGCTTGAAATTTTCTAAATAGAGTTGAAGGATACTTTTTAGGAAAGACTCTTATTAACACATAATCCCCTACATTGAATTCCCTAAAGGTTTTATTTATATTCTTAATTTTGATATATTAGAGAGAAAATCAACTCATTACGTACTAAATTGAGGGAATTCATACAACAATTTTGAATGCAACATTCACCTCAATGCAGCATCCATCTCAAAGAAGCTCACGAATTGTATGTAAAATTTCACATTCTAATTTTAACGTTGGTTATTTGAATACTAATTTTTACAATCTTTTTATAATTGATAGGATGGCAATGAAACTTCCTCTGAGAGATGATGTTATGGGAGAAAGAGAATGACATTTTGAAGATAACCCATGTTTGTGATAAATTGTTTTAAAATGAATCTTGGTATGAAAGTCTATTTTTTTGGGATGTTACTCAAAGTTTTGATATTGTACATTATCAAATATGAATGATGAATACTCTTCTCTTTTTGACATATCAATGACTTAAAAATTTTCACTTGAGATTATCTGATATTATTTCTATTTTTTGGTGGTCATTACTTTGTTGATTAAGACACTTTTCACATCTCTTATATATATTGGTATGTATTATATTCATGTGGTGGTGTGGAGTTCGCCTTCTGGCTTTATTTGTGTGTTTAACTCTTCTCTCTTTGGAACATTGGTTTGTTTGAAGATGACAGCGATTGAGTATTACTTTTTTAGATTACTTATTGATGATCTTTGCTTTCATTGAATTTTACAAGCTCTTAATCTCTTTTCATCTGTTGTCATTTGAAATATTTGTAGGTTTTATGGCATCCCTTCAAATAAATCATTTGATTTTATTGTGATTAATGCATATTAATTGATTTTTTTTCTTCAGAATATTGAATGCACTGGCACCTTAATACATTCTAAGGTGATAGTTGATGCAGAGTATTTATTTAATAGATCTTTTGAGCATGAGATCCTTAAAAACTTACTGTTCCTTAGTTCTTAAAATCATAAAATTTTCTGTTTCATTTTTTACCTTATGCTTCTGTTTTAAAGAAAAAAAAGGCTTAGGCAGATTGCTGTAATTAAAGTAGTTGGAGAGAAAATAAATTGGAGTATGTGAGAGAATAAGCAAAAATATTCGACAATTGGTGCGTGACATTCATCATGAGCTTGTGTTATTGAGAAGAAGAGGCTCTTTTGTCTTTTGATACTTTTATGTTGGCTTTTGTCTTCATTAAGATGGAGAGGTTATTGTCAGGAGGGGGAAATTATTGGGTCAGGTCACCGGACACAGCTTACGTTCGGTATTCACAGTACTGAGCTCGATACTGTGAAATACTGAGTACCGACCAATACCGAGCTCAGTATCGAGTAGGAGGTGATGTGACGCATTTTTATTGGACTCCGAACACGTCCGGTGACCTCACCCAATAATTTCCCGTTAGTAGGAGGACCCCAAATCTCCAATTGCTCAAATTAGGATTTCACCATTCCTCACCAATTAAAGCTTTGCAGAATATTTGAAAGAGACATTTCAATTCATGCATATGCCTTTTTATTTCAATTAATGTGTTTGCATGTCTTTGATACTTTCAATTTATGCAAATGCCTTTTGTCTCTTCATAACGAAGTGCATCTTATGAATTCCATTTTTTTCTTTAAAATTATGGACTATTGTGGCGGTTAGCGATTTAATCCACCACAATTTTGTGAATGATTTTTTTATTTGAGGTAACAGTGGCAGTTATAACCCATGTAATTATGTGATGTTGTGACGGTTAAAAACGCTGTAATAATGGGCAATTCATGATGTTTTCCCCATCGGTCATAAAACCATCACAAAATGACGTTGCAGTCATTGCAATCACAATGGGCGTGCAACAGTTTTGAAACCGCTACACGAAAATTTGTGGAGCGTAAAACTGCCGGAAAATGTCTAATTTTGTGCTACGATTGCCCTAATTTTTTGGTAGTTAACATTTAAATTTTTAGATCTATAAAACATTATTACTTTTTGAAGAGTAAATATTTAATAAATTCAAATTCAACAAAATCAACATATAAAAAAATAAAAATTATTTATAGATAAAAGAGACTTTGAAAGATGTTCTTATTTTATTTAAATTTATTATATAACTAATTAAGACTTTGTTTGGGATAACTTTTGGCCACCACTTTTTTGGTACTTTCAAAAAAAATTTTTTTTTACTTAAAATTTGATTTAAAAAACATTAAAAAAACTGTCTAAAATTAGGTCATTGAAAACTCTAAAACGCCGAATGATCACAAGTATAACACTTGAATAAATTTCTAACGTCAGTCCAGATTTTGCCCAGATGAATATTAAAAGACAGGATAGCCTGGCTCCACCATGCAGACTCTAGCCTAAGGTTTGGGCATTGGATCCTCTACAATCATAGTGAGAATTGTAGCGCTAATGCCTCAATCCCATCCATACATTTTAGCTTGAATGGCTTTGATTGAATCCAACAGAATCAAAATATTTTGGAAATAAGAAAACTGAATTCTATTCCAATAACAATAGAGGATCCAAACTACATAGCCATATATCTAGCCTAGAATGATAGGAATAACTGAAAATATCTCCTTCATTGATGAGCCCATTCAGGTAGGGACCTAAAAAGAGCTCAGGGCGGCTAATTGTTTTTTGAGACATTTAGGTCAATTAAGGCAGACACACATAACGCATACACAAGATTCGAATTTAAGACCTCTTAGTTGATAGCCTAAGCTCTCAACCAACAAACTAAGATGAGCTGTGTCGGGCAGCCAAATGTCAATGCTAATTTTTTTTTTTTTTTGGTTAGTCTTAGTAGAATAAACATTTAACCTATGCTTCCTCCTCATCCCATCCTCAGTAGATACTTTTGTCTAAAAAATTTCCTTTTTTTTTTTAATTTCATACTTAAGATTATCAGATTATGCATGATCAAATTGATTTTGGTTTTATTTGGAATAACTTTTTAACTGTTTTCTAAAGCAGCTTTTTAGTACGAAAATTTCTAGTTCATATAAATTTTGTACTAAAAAAAACTGTTTTAAAAAACAGCAAAAAAGTGAAAAAACAATAAGAAAATTGTTCCAAATGAAGCCTTTGTCTACCCTCAAAAGATGATTCAGACCAATATATTCAAAATCCTACAGGAAGAATATTAGTTAGCCTGGAAACGCATCATTGCCTCCTCGTAGCTTATATAAATAGAATAAGAGATTCTCTATGCTCAGATCCCAACCCAAATAATGTTCAATTCAACAGTTTTTATCAAAGGAGAACCATCGCCACGCTGCAGTGTGAAATGTTCTTTGCAAAACAAAGACGAACCATGTTTGCAATTTCTGAGAACTATGTATCAGTTAGGGTATGTATCAGTTAGGGGCTGTTTCGTAGCACTCAGGATTCGATTTAAGTAGGATTTTGTAAATCCTCTAAATTCGGATTTTGGAAATCCTGAGGGGCCTAAATCCTGAAACTGTTTGGTAACATTCATGATAAATTCTATTAAATCTTATGCGACTGTTTGTCTATATAGCAGATTTAACGAGCGGACTCTTCCTCTAGAGCCAATGAATTTTGTAAATCTGACAAAAAACAGAATTTCGGAAATCCGGGATTTAGCATGAAAAGGTGGAAATTTCCATCTACGGCATCTTTCATTTGCTGTGAGATTTGGTTTTGCATTTTAGGCCATTTAAATCCGGCCTAAATCCTGCTACCAAACAGCCCCTTAATGTTTGTTTAATAGTCATCAGATAATTTTAATATTTTGAGAGAAATTTAAGTAAAGTGGACACAATTCAAAGGCAGAGCCACTGAGAAGAATCTCCTGAAGAGTCTAATTCTGTTTGGTATGAAAGATTTCTTACCATCTGGTCCTATGTCAAATACTTAATGATTCAGAAATCCTTGCTAAGAAAGGAAAATAAATAAATAAATTGGCAGGGTTATGTTATTTTTAATCTGATGCAAAGATAAGAACCGTTGAGAATCTGTTGAGGACACATGATTCTGTTTGTTAAAACTTAAAAGAAATCTCTTAACATCTGCTCTAAAGTCGAATACTTAATTACTAATTAAAAAAATATTTGAGAGGCTTAAGCTATTTTAGTGAAGAATCCTGCAGAAGGCAATAAGGTAGTAGAAGATAGCAGAAGAAAGTATTTCACTGAAGTATGGGTATTTTTATATTTCTTCCTCAGGTACAGTAATATAGAATGTAAGAGTTTATATAATAATACAGCAGACAAGTAATTAGAGAATGGCAGAGTTTTTTTAGTACAAAAATTATATACCCACCACTGTTAGTCTTGGTGGTGAAGAGGCTGGCTGGGCAAAGCCCAGGTCCCTGGTTCGAATCCCTTGGCAAGCAGTGAAAGCCTTAAGTGTTGGCCCGTGTAAAATGATGTGGGTTGCATGCTAGGTCGACCGGGTTTACACTGGCCTAAGGACAGTGCTTCCTCGTCACAAAAAAAAAGAGAATGGCAGAGTTTGTTTCTAGCAGACTGTGCCTGCAGTGTTAGTGGAGCAGTAGTTGAAGTCTGAGGTAGGTGGATGACGGTATGCTGTGTAGAACATGCGGCTCATTGGATCCAATGGTCGAATAGTTAATTTGTTGCAAAGGATGTTGAACCGATTAGTTGAGAGAGAGAGAGAGGCTTTGTCAATATATTTGTTGGTTGATCGGTCAAGCTGATGTGTTCACTGATGAAATGGTAATCAATTTCGATGCATTTGATTTGGGCGTAAAAAAATAGGTTATTTGCAAGCACCATTGCAAATATGTTGTCACAGTGAATGCTAGTAGGTTTTGTGTTGTGGAGCTTGAAAATTTGCTACCAGTCGGTGAAGCTAGAGAATGTTTGATGTAGCTGATGAGAGAGCACGATACTCTGCTTCGGTTGAGGATTTGACTACTGTGACATGTTTCTTAACACTCTAAGATACCAAGTTGCTGCTAAAATAGATACAAAACCCGGAAATTGATTTCCGATCAGAAGAGTATGCTGCCCAGTCAGCATCAGCATAGGTGCGAAGCGTAAGATCAGTTATAATTATTGGAATGCCAAAGTGTTGGATGCCTTTAATGTACCTGAGAAGTCTCTTAAGGGATTGGTGGTCACGATTTTTGGGATTGTGTATGTGCTGTCGGATGTTGTTGGTGGCGAAGGCGATGTTGGGGACTCGTAATTGTAAGATACTATAGGGAGCCAACTAGTTGATGATAGAGAGTGGGATTATTGTATGGTTCATTGTGAGACTGTACTTGAGACGGTTTTAGAGACAGGTGTGAGGGCTGGCTTGCAAGAGGCAAAACCAGATGAATTGAGTATGTCACGGGAATAGTGAGTCAGATGGAGAAACATACCACTTGTTGTGCGACTGACTTGAATCCCAAGGAATAATGAGACTGAGCCAAGCTGTTTTAAAAAGAAGGTAGCTTGGAGTTGGGAAAGGAGCTGTCGTATGGTGCCAGGATGATTTTCGATGAGCAACAAGTCATCAACGTAGATCAGGATATATAATAGAATGTCTGCATGGATGTAGATTAATAGTGAAGGATCGAATTTGCTGAACTGAAATCCAAAGATGAGGAGAAAGGAGGTAAGCTTGTGAACCACTGGCGTGGAGCTTGTTTGAGTCCGTAGATGGTCTTGTGAAGCCTGCAGACATGATGCGGGAATTGTGAATCTATCAACCCCTGTGAATGCTGCATGTAGACCTCTTCTTGAAGATCACCGTGAAGAAATGTGTTAGCTACAACAAATTGAAGAGTGCCCAGTTCCGTTAGAGAGCTATGATTAGGAAGACACGAATTGTTGGCATTTTGGCAACATGCCTGAACGTGTCTTTGTAGTTGATGCCATGTTGTTGGGTGAATCCTTGAGCTACAAGGCGAGCTTTGTAGCACTCAACACGACCATCTAGATGTAGCTTTGTCTTGTATGTCCAATGACATCCAAGGATTGAAGTATTGGGTGGGGGTTTGGTGAGGGACTAGGTGCCCTGTTTCTGAAGTGCAAGGAACTCAGTGGACATAGACGTTCTCCACTGTTGAAGTTTGGCAGCTTGAGTATAGCTGATGGGTGTAACAGAAGATTGCTTTATGGCTTGATGATCAAAGATTTGTTTAGGTCGGCGATGACCAGCATGAAGACGAGTTTGCATTGGATGAATGGAGGTTTGGAGGAGCTGAGGAGGTGGAGAGTGTGAGGGTTGAGTGGATGCTATACTATATGCAGATGTAGAGGTTGCATGTATAGTTGTGGATAGTGTTGTGGTGGCTGTAGTGGAGAGAGGGAAGGGATGTTTAGAGGTCGTTGTCTGATATGTGAAGGTGGATATAGCGATCAACATAAGAAGGGATAAAGTGGAGGGGGTTGGTGTATCAGATGTTGGTGGTGGATTAACAGAGGAGGGAAATGTTTGCTCGTGAAAGATAACATGTTGAGAAATGTGAATTTCTGTGTTTGAGGATTGAAGCATCGAAATCCCTTGTGGAGGGTGGAGTCGCCCATGAAAATGCTAGGATGAAAGCGAAATGCAAGCTTGTTGGGTACTTGCGGTTGAAGCCAAGGGAAACAGAGGAAGCAAAAGGTTTTCAAATGGTTGTATTTGGGTGGATGGTTGTAGAGTAGTTGAAAAGGAATTTGAAAATTGCAAGTTGATGTAGGCAGCCGGTTGATTAAATAGTTAGATGTTTGTTAAGATTTAACCCAAAAGGATATAGGTAGGTTGGCAGCATGCAAAAGAGTGCAAGTGGTGTCTAGTAAGAGGCTGTGTTTTCTTTCAGCAAACCCGTTTTTTTTAGCTGATTTGGGGGGTAATTTGAATGAGTTTATGGAATTTACTAGTATCTCTTTACCTCCCAAATTGGTTGGCATTACTCATTTGGATTGGGTGGGTATGCCGTATATTAGACTGGGGTAAGGTGGTGTTTTTTCTGGGTGGTTCTTCTTGGGGGAGTTGGGTGCTCCAGGTTTGGATGCTGGTATTTCTTTTTCTATTTATTGCTGGCTGTGCTCTCTCAGTTTTATTGTTTGTCATTTGTTTTGTTGGTTTAACTATAACAGGTTGGATATAATTTTTTCTTTGCTTAGTTTTTTATCCAGGTCTCGTCTGTTCGATTGGTTTAGTAACATCCTTTTGATTTCTTCTCCCATTTATGCTCTTATGGTTGTTTCTGCTTTGTTTAACTTTCTGGGGTGGTGTTGGAATTGCACTGTTGGGTGGGGCTGCATTTTAGTTTGCTTGTTGCCAGTGTTTCGTTTTCCTAGTGGGTCTACTATTCAGTGGATTGGTCTGTTGATGAAGACTGGGTTGGAGTTGATGATAACTGGTAAGTTTTTTGTTTCTACTGTTATTTTTCCTTTAGTGTTCTTTGTGATTTTTTTGCAGGTTTGCTTCCACCTTGAGGGAGTTTTTGGCTTGAAAGCTTGGGCTGATTGGATCTATTTTGAGCTTTCTCATTTTTGGGCACCCTTTTTGTGCCGCTTTAGAATGTTTCTAGGTCTTAATGTTTTTGGCGTAGATGGGGATCTTCGGCCCTTAGGTTTTTATTTCTTTTTGAGTGTTTGTAGCTCTTTGAGCATTAGCGGGCTGAAAATCTCCTTAAGGACTTGTAATTTTGACTTTAATCAACGCGTAGGCCCTTCCGTGGGTTTAACCTTAAAAAAAAAAAAAAAACCCGTTTTGCTTTGGAGTGTAGGGACAACTTAATTGATGGGTGGTGTCATTGGTTATTAAGGAAAATTTTGAAATTGTTACTGGTGAATTCTCCGCCGCCATCAGACTGGATAGTTTTGATTTAGGTATTGAAATTATTTTTGACCATTTGTGTGAATTGTTGGAATTTAGGTAGAGCTTCATTTTTAGTATGCATTAAAAATAACCAACATAAAGAAGAGCTATCATCAATGAAGATGATATAGTATCTTTAACCATTTAAAGACAAAATAGGGGCTGGACCCCAAACATCAGAGTGTATTAAGTTGAAGGGTTAAGTTACATGATTAGAACACTAAGGAAAAGCTAACTTAGTGACTTTTAGCCACTTTACAGGAATTGCATAGAAAAGATGATGAAGTACTACCTAGAGAAGGAATAAACTTAGATAAGATAGTCAGCACATGATGGTGGGGATCTCTAAGACGCGTGTGCTAGAGAGAGGTTGAAGCGAACTTGGAGTGAAACGCAGTGGCTGTGGGTACTGTGGTAGTGCAAACTGATAAAGATCGTTATCTCTACGGCCAAGAAGTAGAATTTGATTGTCCATGAGATCCTTGATGATGAACCCGCCCACATCAAAGAAAAAAGAACAGTTATTATCGGAGGTAAGTTTAGAGATAGAAAGAAGATTGTGTGAAAGAGAGGGAACATAGAGAAGATTGTGAAGACAGAGCTTACGGGTAGAGGCTGGTAGAGGTAGAATACCTTGACCACTGTGTTGAATGGGTAATGAGGTGTCGTTGGCACTAGAGATTGATTCAACTCCTTGATAAAGAATTGGTTGCTGCAGGTTGTGTGCTTCAGATGTGAGGTGCGTAGAAGCACCAGAGTCAAGTACCCATTCAGTGGTAGGAGGTACCTGTTGTTGAGACAGTAGAGCACACATGTTCTAGGAGGGAAGCGGAGCATATTGAAGGGTGCATCTATGCCAACAGGATAGAGCAAAATGGCTTAGTTTTCCACATATTTGACACGTTGATCGTTGTGGGTTGAAGCTGGGTGCTGATGGAGGCCGACTGGAGGAGAATAATAGTTTGAGGGGAGCTCCTCTGCCACGGGTTGATTTAGAAGGGTTGAAGGGGAAAGTTTTTCCTCTGGACGAGCTACTGCGTGAGGTGTACAATGCCTGATGTTCGATAGGAGGTTTTGTGTCTTTTTGCAGTTCATTTTGAATGTTGATTTCTTCACTACACATGAGTGAGTAGAGAACCTCAAGGCTGATGGGGTGGAGCGATGTGTAGATGGATACTTTAAAGGAGCTGTAGGAGGAGGACAGTCCATTAAGAATATAGAGGATGATGTCCTTGGTATCAATGTGGGATCCGACTGCCACAATGTAGTCAGTCAGAGACTTGATTTGCACGAGATATTGAGTAATGGTTTGGTCGAGCATTTGAATGTGATGAAGTTCGTTCTTTAATTGAATGACTCGTGATCGATTGGTTGGTTGAAGGCGGGTTTCCAAACTTACCAAAATATCATGAACGGTGGAGAGATGCAGAATGTAAGGCAAAACGAATGGGGAAATAGTAGAAAAGAGAGCTGAGACTAAGTTTTGATCAATCATACCTCACATACGATGATCTTATTGGTGGATCTAGGGCGTGGTTCCAACGGGCAAACTTTTTGTCCGGTAAGATAGCCCTCAAATCCATTGGCAGAGAATAGTTTGTAAATATGGAGATACCATATTGCATAATTTTCATTGATGAGCTGGACGTTGACAATGAGTTTGAGTTTGAACATAAGAAATTTTAGAGGAGGAGGTGCAGTGAAGTCTTCCATGGAAGCTGATGAGGAGGTAGGTGCGGGTTGATGAGGATGAGTCATTTTCTGCCATTGGAATCTGAAATGAGAAGCAGTGAAGTGAAGAGCTCTAATACCAAGTGAAGAATCCTGCAAAAGGTAATAAGGTAGTCGAAGATAGCAGAAAAAACATATTTCACTGAAGTACAAAGGGTTCTCATGCCTCGTGTACTTCTAATTTTAGGCCCATTTCCCTATGTAATGTTTTCTATAAAATTGTTACAAAATTGTTGGCTTTAAAGCTTAAATCTGTTTTACCTCATATCATCGATAATAATCAAGCGAGTTTTATTCACCAAAAATGTTTGTTAGATAAATATTATATTGGCCTCTGAGGTGTTTAAGAAATTTAACTCTTCCAAAAAACTTTTATGTGCTAAGCTTGACATCAAGAAGGCTTTTTATTCAGTTTCCCAAGTTTTCTTATTGAATAGATTGAGACAGAAAGGCTTTCTTGATTTATTTATCAGGTGGATCAAAGGTTATATCTCGAATGTTCATTTTTCTATATGGCTTAATGGCTCTCTTGAGGGCTTCTTCAACTCTTCCTCTGGCCTCATTCAGGGATGCCCTATATCTCCTTTACTATTCTGTATCGTGATGGAGTCTCTCTCCTGCAGCTTGAATTCCTGCTCTCCCTCCAATCAGTTCAAAGGTATTGAATACAATGAGCTCAATCTCAACCATCTGCTTTATGATGATGATTTATTAGTTTTTGGGGTGGCTTCTACCCCTAATACTACCTCGTTAAATGCTGCTCTTTCTCAATTTGGCAATGCCTCGGGTCTTGATCACATTAATCCCACCAAAAGCTCTATTCTATTCTCTAAAAATGTCCCTCAACATTTGCTAGCTGATATCTATAGCATTCTTACTATTTTTCAAGTGGAAACTTGCCTTCTCTACTTGGGCCTTCCCATTTCTCATAAAAATGTTAAATTTACTCACTTCAACCTCTCCTGAGCAAGATTACTGTTCTACTTCAAGGTTGGAAAGTCAAATTTCTCTCTTTTGCAGGTAGGGTTCAATTTCTGAAATTCTCCATTGTCAACACTTTGGCTTACTGGATTAGAGGTTCCATTATACCTAAAGCTATCTGCAATGCTATATCTAAATTGTGCTCTAGGTTCTTGTATCATTGGAATGTTAAGGAGATATGCACTTGATAGCTTGGAACTCTACTACCCTTCCCAAGTACCTCGGTGGGCTTGGAATTCCATCCTTTGATTCTCTGTATCATGGGGTTGCTTGCTCATATATTTGGCATCTCTAATGTCATGATTCCATTATGTGCTCTTGGCTTAGAGCTAAATAAACTTCTCCCTTTAGGAAGGCGCCATTTTTTGCCACCAAATTTTGGAAACATATTTGCTTCATTGCTAGCAAGATTTTGGATAAAATCTACTTTGCTGTTGGACCTCTTTGCAACTATTCTATGTTTTGGGATCCTTGGTGTAATGGCAAGCCTCTTGGAGATTTTTTCACCCCCCCTGCTCTTTGCATCTGGTTAGGTTGGCAATCAGTGGGCTCTCCTCACTTCGTTTCCAGATCATATTTGTGTGATGATGGTCTATTCGATCCCTATCTTGGAGCAACCAGCTGTCTCCTGGGACAGCTCCAATTTCCCTGTTTTTAAGACCTTTACTTCTCACTTTTATTCTCATTTTAAGCAGATGCCTTGGCTCAAATTTATTTGGCATAAACAGCACTCCTAACGGTTCTCTGTTTACGCCTATATGGTTGTTCTTGGGAGGCTTAAAACGTCTGACTTACTTATCCAGAGGTTTATTGCTACTCAGCTGGAGTGTTGTTTTTGCTTTAGTGCTCTTGAAACACACAATCACCTCTTCTTTGAATATGATTTTCCGTTTCTGGTGATCTCCTCCCTTCTTCCATCTTTGGACTCAATCTTGTTCAGACCAAACCTGCTGCAAGTGTTTGATTTTCTAGAGAATTCATTACATTTGAATGCTTTGGAGAAAAAAAAAATTATTTCCTGATTGTTTGCTGCTCTATCTATCATATTTGGAGGGAAAAGAACAATTGGAAATTCTCTAATACTTGGGAAAGTCCTCACATCATTACTTTCACTATCAAGAATGCTATCAGATACAAAATTAAAGGCTGGAAACATTTTGATCAGATTCAAGATCGATTTTTTGGATTTTTCTGATGTTTTTGGGTTTTTGGGTGTCCGGACTATGATGAGGGTGGCCCTTCCCTTGCCATCTTGCTGTTTGGATGGCCTAATGGCAACCACCACTCTGTTTTTCTGGAAGGTTTCGCTGTGCGGTCCTCAGCTCAGATGCTCCCATGGAGGTCCTCGCGCTATCCATTTTCCTTTCGGCTGGTCCTGTGGCAACCTGAGATCTTTTGCTGGCTCTACCTCTCACTGCTGCTTCGATGATCACTGAATCCTGATGTTTTTGGGTTGGTCAGCCACTGTACTGAGTCCGGTTTTTTGGGTTCTCTTCTCATCTTTACCTTTTTGTTTGGCAATTTGAGTTTTTGTTTTGGATTGCCGTTTGGGCTTTCTTCTTTTCTCTTTTTACAGGCTTTTTTGTTTATAAGTTGTATTACTTTTTCCCCCTTTAATACATGGGAAATGCCCCAAATCTCCCCAAAAAATGGGTATTTTCATATTTGTTCCTCAGGTACAGTAATACAGAATGTAAGAGTTTATATAATAATACAGCAGACAAGTAGTTAGAGAATGGCAGAGTTTGTTTCTGGCAGACTGCGCCTGCAGGGTGAGTGGAGCAGTAGCTGAGGTCTTGGGATCACGTTATGCTGTGTAGAACATGCGGCTCATTGGACTGACTTGTTAACAATTTTTAGTCCATGCAAAGATATATAAAAAAAATCACAACGGAAGAACTCATAAACAAAGACGATCAAATATTTGCTCAAGTTGATGATTGCATTGCATGTCGCAAAGAGGAAGCTAAAGTGACTAAAATGGCTAAAGAAGAAAAGGTAAAGTTATCAGAAAACCTTACTAGTCATTGACAATCATACGAACATCAGAATCCGGATCAAACCTGGCCTTCGATCAAACAGTCTTGAAAGGGGAAAACAAGAACTTCGACACTATTTAAATTTCTGATAGAGGTAAACCATTAACCCTGACTATTATTTCAAAACCAATTTATCAGAAATCGCCGTCGTAGAGCCTCCGGCCGATCTCGAAGGAGACGAAAGCATCAACGCACGCATACATGATCTGGTCCATCGAAAGATAAAATTGATCCCACTGGCTCATCGTCACATACTTCGGCTTATTCAGAAAAACGCCCATAAGCTCCCTCGCCAGTCCGGCGAGTCCCTTCTGCTTCATGTCATTCCGTCCCATCATCTCGTTAGCGAGATCTCTTAGATCGACTGCGTTGGAGACGTACAAACCCTTATCGTTCGCTAGACGGTCAGCGTCGGCCTTGACTCCGACTCCAACGAAGGTGAATCGCAAGTCTGCAAGAAATTCGGCGAGCGATGTGGGAATATAGTCGGCGAAGAGAAGTTTGAAGATGAGGCAACGGCGGCCGACGCAGACCTGGAGTAAGGCAATGGGGTTCTGGTATCGAGAGTAGGAAGGGCGCCACTCGAGATCGATGCCGACGATTAGGCGAGAGAGGCGGCGGCGGTGGATTCGGAGAATGTCGGATATCCAGGAATCGACTTCGTCGCCGGAGCACGTCAAAGTCGTTTTGATGTAGTCGGTATAGTTGAAAAGCACAGTGAAGTCGGTCTCTGAGTGCTGCTTGATCTCCGTCGCCATTTCTATCCGCCTGCTTCTGGTGCTCGGAGGAAATGGGTACGTCTGCTGGGTTGGCCAGCACTAAGCTTGGTTGGGGTGCATTTGAAAGTTCCTTTAAAGCGGTTATATAAATCCACCGGACAGCTTGGTTGGTGTCGAGAATGGTTGGAATCCCGACCCATATTCGAATTCTCTCGAGCGTCTCGCTTCTTTTGAGGGGTTTGGCTTCACTAGGTTCCGTCAAGCGGCTCAATTCTTTTGAGGGGAGTAGCAAAGAATGGTTTAGGCGTCTGTGGGTTGGCTTCGTTAGGTTTCATCGAAAGATTAGTTATGCCGTCATGCGTATCCTATGAAGGTGGCAGTAAGTAGATACTCCCGTTCTAAAATAAAAAAAAAATATAAAAAAAAATTATTAAACTTTATGATATATTGATTTTGGAATAAATGAAATAGTTTTGAAATACTTTTAGTTAAAATTTAATTTAAATATTTAGAATTATTTGACTTTTTATTTCTAGCAATGCACTGTTTAGAGTAATGTTCATGCTTATGAAGAAAAAAAAATTACTTGAGATTTAAGATTATTATTCATATTAATGCAATTACAATTTAGTTATGTGATTAATGGCATATATTACAATTAATGATATATTTTCTTATTTTCCCTATAAAATCACTTTCCATTATTAACAAATAATTATGCATACAATTCTTTGAGCGCTTGAATGGATTCGATTCTATTTTCACCATTTTCAACATTTGCAAAATATTATTCCATAGATTCCATATGATATCAGAGTTCACATCCTCCAATAAGTATATTATTTTATCTCGCAATTTGATGGTCAAAATCTCCCTATTTTGCTTCCTTATCTGAATCACTCATGACTTGCATAGATTTCTTCTCATCACTAGCAAACTAAGTGATGAATATTCTCTTAAATTTGACGAATGAGGTGATTATGGCTAATGAAAGACAACTAAACTATTGAAAGGTCAACTTTTTGAATATAATGAAGAATACCCGATACTTCAAGGTATCGTCGATGTCAAGCATTGATGCCATGTACTTGAAGTAAGTGGCATGGTCAGCTAGGCCGGTTCTCCTCTAGTAGGACTATAAGTTGGGTATTTTGAACTTTGGAGGTGGCATTGTATAACACCTGTTGTTCTAGGACTTAGGTAATTAGCTTCACTTAGAGTGAAATTTCGCTTAGTCTTGATTTAGTTATATGTTATGAGTCTTATAGTGCTTAATTAAACCTAAATAAGTCAAGAATTAAAATGGAAAAGAGAAAATTTTAAGTAGCCAAGTGCACTATAGAGCATTGCGGTGCTGGAAAAGGTGACGCTGCGATATTATCCTCTCTATTTGGGATGGGAATTTAAGGAAACACTACAGCACTGAGAGTTGCCGCTGTGATGCTAGGCTCTCGAGTTTGAGAATTTGGGAGGAACTAGAATATTCTTGATACGTCATGCAAAAACTATCTTGATCGGGCACGAATCTCGAGGCAAAATCAGTTCGGAAACTTCAAAAATTAATTTTGGGAGCACCCGAACTCCGATTTCAGCAAGCTTACAGTCGAACTGAGCGTCTCAAAAATACGAACCCAACGATATCAAGTTCAACCCAATCCGAGCCCAAATGAGTCCAAATCAAGGGCTCAAAGTGCTGTTGGGAGGTTAAAACAGCAATTTGAATTACCAAACGGTCTCCGATTTTGACGAGCTTATACTCAAATCGAACGGCTCGACGAGAAGAATCCAACGAACTAAAGATCGCTGAATTCCGACATCATTAAGGCCTTCAAATGTTCAACGAACAGTACACGATCATAGGATTCAGCATCAGCCGTCCATTCGATCACTCCCTATTCGCCCTTGATCTCACGCTTATTTACAAGCCATGCCACTCCAGAAAATCTATAAATAGAGCCCTCATTTTTCACAATAGGGGCCCAAGCAAGAAGAGAAGGAAGAGGAGAAGGAAGAAGCTCCTCCTAGACCACCGCCGGACCACCGCAGGAGCCTCGCCAGGACACCGCGCGGAGCCTCGCCGGACCACCACCGGAGCCTCGCCGGATCACCGCCGGAGCCTCCGGATCACCATTGGAGCCTCGCCGGACCCTCGCCGGAGTTTCGCCGCACCACCATCTCAAGGTCCGACGTTCAAGCCCGACGTGCTACTGAAGGCCTGACATTCAGGCCCAACATTCTGCTCAAGGCCCCGACTTTTAGGCCTGACGTCTTCATCAAAGGCCCTCACCATCACATGAGGCCTTCACATTCGTCAAAGGCCCTCACCAACACCTGAGGCCTTCACCTTCACCTGAGGCCCTCACCTTCGCCAGAGGCCCTCATCTTCGCCAAAGGTCTTCTCCTCCACTAGACTACCACCTGACGCCGTTGCTTTGTCGGAACACCACCTAAGGCCTGGACTTCTGCTGGGCCGCTACTTGACGTCCAGAGTTCTACCAAAGTACCGCCCTACTACAACGGTTCTTCAGGCCTTCATCGCCTACTACGGTCCATCCGACCTCCATCACCAGACAATGATCTTTCATTCCCCAGTCTCCTACCGACTACAGTCCTTCAGGCCTTCGTCGCCTACTACGGTCCATCCGACCTCCATCACCAGACAACGGTCTTTCAGACCCCAGTCTCCTACCGACTACGGTCCTTCAGGACTTCATCGTCTACTATGGTCCTTCCGACCTCCATCAACAGACAATGGTCTTTCTGACCACCCCGGTCTCCTGCCGACTACGATCCTTCCGACCAAACAAACATGTATATGTAATTCCTACTATGTAATGCAATCTGTATGATGTACATTTTCTACATCAATCCAAGGCCTTCTCCCAAGGAAGAGCCTAATTTGTAACGACTACAAATACTAGTGGATTCATTCAAACTGGGCCAGGCCCCATGGTTTTTCCCCATCAGGGAATTTCCACGTAAAAACTCTGGTGTCTCTTATGAATGTTCCACCCACTCTCTTATCTGTTTGTGTGCTGGATCTTCGTACAATGCTAAGACGTTAAACCATATATTTCTTTACCGCCGCGAATATTCTAGGACGCAACAGTTTGGCGCCGTCTGTGGGAACGTGGTTCCAGACTGGGGGGCAACTTTTTCTCCAATTTCAAAAGATTGCTCTTATCAACTTCCTGACATCAGTCATTGTCGCATCAGATGCGGACTGGGGGGCAACTTCGACCCCAATTCTGGTCAAAAAGATCCACCGATGCTTTCTATATCAATAAGATATTTCAGGAAAATCTCAGCAAATGCAAGGATACTTCCTATCAATAGTAACCTTCATACAGTCCCCTGTAGGACTCATACTCCTTGGGCAAGGTCTTGATCTCAACCTCAAAAAGGCAGTAACAGTCTAAAGATAGACCATTATTCACCTTTGATTTGGGAAATACGCGGCGTTCGCCCCCCTCCCAATCAAAGCAAAATCAATCCCAGGGGGATTTGATTTGACCTCTTCCACAAAGGATAGGTCTCACATCCTTGGTGGATTCTCCCGACCTCTTCCACACAGGTTAACGTCGTCGAGCAAAGGCTCCGACATACAACCTCGAAAAGGTCCTAAATTCTTGGTGGATTCTCCCGACCTCTTCCACACAGGTTAACGTCGTCGAGCAAAGACTCCAACATACAACCTTGGAAAGGTCCTACATCCTTGGTGGATTCTCCCGACCTTTTCCACACATGTTAATGTCGTCGAGCAAAGTCTCCGACATACAACCTCGGATAGGTCTTACATCATTGCCAGATCCAATATCGGTTAACATCATCGAGCAAAGGCTCTGACAAACAACATCAGATAGATTATACATCCTTGGTTAACGTCACCAGAATGTCGTTAATGGACTTCTGCATAAAGTTAAATTTCTACACGATTCTAAATTTCCTCCTGTCACTGAACTTTTTCCTTGCAGAACTTTCGACGGACTAATACCCGACGCCAGAATTCTTCTTGTCGTCGGACAAATACCCTTTATCGGACTTCTGTTAGTCGATGGACTTTCGTCGATCTTCTGCCTGACAGTACTACTACACGACGTCAGACTTCTCCCTGTCGTCGGACCTCTGCTCGTCAGCGGACTTCTACTCGTCGTCGGACTTCTGCCCGTCGACGAACTTTCATCGGTCTTCTACCCGAGGACGTACTTCTACACGACATCGGACTTCTCCCTATCGGCGGACTTCTACTCATCGTCGGACTTCTACCCGTCGACGAACTTTCATCGGTCTTCTGCCCGAGGCCGTACTTCTACACGACGTCAGACTTCTCCTTGTCGACGAACTTCTGCTCGTCGGCGGACTTCTACTCGTCGTCAGACTTCTGCCCGTCGACAAACTTTCATCGGTCTTCTGCCCGAGGTCGTACTTCTATACGACGTCGGACTTCTCCCTATCGTCGAACTTCTGCTCTTCAGCGGACTTCTACTCGTCGTCGGACTTCTGCCCGTCGATGAACTTTCATCGATCTTCTGCCCGAGGGCGTACTTCTACACGACGTCGGACTTCTCCTTGTCATCGAACTTCTACTCGTTAGCGGACTTTTACTTGTCGTCGGACTTCTGCCCGTCGATGAACTTTCATCGGTCTTCTGCCTGAGGCCGTACTTCTACACGATGTCGGACTTCTCCTTATCGTCGAACTTCTGCTCGTCAGCAGACTTCTACTCGTCGTCATACTTCTGCCCATCGATGAGCTTTCATTGGTCTTCTGCATGAGGCTGTACTTCTACACGACGTCGGACTTCTCCCTGTCGTCGGACTTCTACTCGTCATCAGACTTCTGCTCGTCAACAAACATTCATCGGTCTTCTGCCCGAGGCCGTACTTCTACACGACGTCGGAATTCTCCCTGTCGTCGGACTTCTGCTCATCAGCGGACTTCTACTCGTCGTCAGACTTCTGCTCGTCGACGAGCATTCATCGGTCTTCTTCCCAAGGCCGTACTTCTACCCGACTACGGGCTTCTACTTGCCCTCAAACTACTAACCGTCATCAAACTTTTGCCCGTCGACGGACTTTCGTCGGTCTTGTACATGGCGCTCCACCTCTACCCGACTTCATACTTCTACCAGATGTCTGAATTCTACCAGTTAATAGACTTTCGTCGGTCTTCTGCCCAATGCTGTATGACTACCGACGTTGAATTCCTGCCTGTCATCATACTTCTCCCCGATGCTGGAAGTATGCCCGTCATTTCAACCTCCCTCCTTACAACGGTCTATCCGACCTCCATCGCCAACTGATTAACATCAAACCTTCGTAGAATATCTCGAAGAAGAAGGGGGAATCTCCGGACTTCCTTGCCAAGAGAGGGGCCTCGAAAAATCGAGGGAAAGCCTCAATAGTAAGGACAGAGGGAGAAGAGAAGAAGGGGGAATCTCCGGACTTCCTTGCCAAAAGAGGGGTCTCAAAAAATCGAGGGAAGGCCTCAATAGAAAGGACAGAGGGAGAAGAGAAGAAGGGGAAATCTCCGGACTTCCTTGCCAAGAGAGGGGCCTCGGAAAACCGAGGGAATGCCTCAATAGAAAGGACAGAGGGAGAGAGAAAAAGGAAAATCTCTGGACTTCCTTGCCAAGAGAGGGGCCTTGGAATACCAAGGAAAAGCCTCAATTGAAAGGACAGAGGGAGAAGAGGAAGAAGGGAGAATCTCCGGACTTCCTTGCCAAGAGAGGGGCCTCGAAAAACCAAGGGAAGGCCTCAATAGTAAGGACAGACGGAAAAGAGAAGAAAAGATGAGAAGAAGAGGAGAGAGACAATTTTTCTAAAGGCTTTAAGGGCCTATTTATACTTTTTTGGAGAGATGTGGGAAGTTTCTAGAGTTCTCCAAAAATTTCGAATTTTTGGAATTTTTCTAAATTTTTTGAAATTTTTTCTGAATTTTTTGGATTTTTTAAATCCATGTGGGGCCCACTCAAAAAAAAAGTCTAAAGGCGGTTTGATAAGGGGTGCAGAAAAAAATAATTAAGGTGGTGGTTTTGTTAACTGTCCCTTTGGGCGGCTAGAGCAGCCCGTAAAAAAAAATAAATAAATAAAAAATCATTTTGGGACGCGCCTTTCCAGGTTGGCAGCGTGATAGGCTTTTTAAAGAGGAGGAAGTTTTAGTAAATCTTGAAGAGAAGATAAGCTTCTCAAGGAACAATTATTACGTCCTCTGACCTGACGTAGAGGTACGTTCGGTCGCCAATAACATGTCGCCACGTGCTTTTACTCTTTACCGCGCGGCCCGACGACTTGACCCGGAGCGGAACCCGGGAATGCAATGTTCGCGATTTTCTCGGTATTGCTCGGTATTTGCTTGGTATTGCTTTGCAAAAATGAGAAATACCGCTTTGTGAACACCAAAAATATACAAATACCGAGTTGTACCGAGTTTTTCTACAACTCGGTACAACTCGGTATTTGCTCCGGATTTGCTCGGTATTGCTACGAATTTGCTCGGTATTGCTAGGTATTGCTCGGTACGACCAACCATGCCTTGACATCATGCTCAACGCCTAAAGCGTGACATCGACGTCTAACTCTCAACAACGTTGGTGTCTCCCTTCTCGACATCCGACATGACATCAATGCCCACCTTTCAACATCATAATCTTATTCATTTTGAGCTTAAATCCTAGTTCAATGACTTATCATTTATTTATTATTCTTAATATTATACTTATTTAAATTTTATGCATTATTTTTAAGATATAAACATTATAATACTGTGTCTAAAACATATCTACATCCTACACTTTTACTAATTGACATGTCTTGTTTTCGTGTCGGGTCGTATTTGTGTCATTTTGTTCGTGTCCGTGCATCTTAGCTTGACAAGTTTTAGTGAGTTTTGAAATAGATTGTATATTGGTAACAAGAATTGGTGATGGAGAGGGATGCACAAAAGTTTTTTAAGGAAATAAATATATTTTTTAAGAGTGTTAGAAGATAAATGCTCATCATCATCATCTCATTAAACTTATCCCAACTATTTTGGGTTGGCATTATAAATAGTCATTTTCCATTCTTCTTTTTAAATTTTGAGTGTTGTCTACAGGATTAAATCTATTATTCACAAATCATTTTGAGCAAATTCTATCTGTCCATGATTAGGTTTATCCTTTTAATACTTGATTAACTAACACTAATTTTATCAACTCTTAGTGGGCGCATTTTTAATCATTCGTTGTACATTTTAAAACCGCCTTAATCTATTTTTAGCACCTTATGTTCAATAGATGCAATGTTCAACTTTTTTTTTTGATATAATCATTCTTCAAATTTTAGTTCTCATTTCTGATACACTCAAATTAAAATGTAATGATTTTTTTATTGCTTAGCTTTCGGGAAATTATTAGATGTGAACTACGCATATTTCTCAGCGTTTGTAAAGCAGGAGTACCTAGTTGTATATTTGTTCAACAGCAAATAGATGTGCACAATGTACTCATGTGTGAGTACATAACTGTACGCTCCCAATTTACAAGCGTAGAGCTATGTACATAGTTAGTACCTAATCTAAACTGCATGGAGCATACTTTATGGAACATAGTTTTCGGGATAAGAAAGCTTTAGTCTAGAACTTAAACATGTTGATGGGACTAGTTTTAATAAGCTGGAACCTCATAGCAAAAGAAAGTTAGATGCTGTTCCAACTAAATAATGGAGAAAAGAGTTTGATAATAAGAGTCTGACAACCAACGACTTTTAGTCCATTGGATGATGGGCCCTATTTGGTAGACAAAGATAGGTGATAAGGAGGCTGTATAGAGGAAAGACATAATATTAGCATGATGGCCTTTGATGGAGACACTATTAGAGAATAATTTGGCTTTTGTTAGCGTTGTGATCTGGGTTAAAAGTATACTAGAAAATGACTAATATAGAAGAAATGGATCAGGTATTTATAGTGGCGGTTTTGCCAAAAATAAGGATATCCACAAAAAGAAAATGAGATATTTTATAAGGATATCCACAAAATGACTGTATGAATAAATGGCCCATTCGTACAAGCTTGATTATATAGGATAACCCATCTGTAACATTGATAAACAATGACGGGGTAACCTTATCTAAGTTCCTTAAAGGAATGGAAATATCTCTTTAAAGAGCCATTAATGCTAATTGAGAAGGCATCTTCAATGCACGCTTTGATACATTTGATGAGTTTGGGTGGAAAATCGTTCTAACTATGGAAGTAACGGCCTTTAGTATATCAAATTTTACATAGGAATAAGGAGGCGTATTCCTTGTATGGAGTTTTCTAACAAGTTCAGTAATAAGGAGGATATTCTCTTCAAGAATTTTGTTTGAAATAAACGAACCTTTAGTGTGGGAGGTAATATAAAGGAGAACCTTCTTGAATTTGTCTACGAGAAATCTAGTTATGATTTATAAAGAATCTCGTAAGGAATTTAAGATGTTTGCCAACACTGATGGATATTAGACATCAATATTTTTTATTGGACCCTAAAATTGTACAAGCAAACTATGAAGAATGGGCTAACAACACAATGGATCAACCAAGTACCAACAACCATGAAAGGCTACCAAAGAAGAAGAAGAATTCCAAAACATTCATCATTGGCAACATAAAGTTAGTATACAAATATGTAATAAACACTAGTTTATTTTTATTCTATTTTAGTTAGGTAGACCAGATCTACAAGAACTGCTGCTAGCTGCTACATTTAGTCCAAAATCTGCTGCATCAAGAATTGATTTTCACTTACAGCAGTGCTGCTAACTGCACCCCCACTTGCCAATTTTCTTCTCATCTTTAAGCATGCATTAGGTTCTTTGTTCCATTATTTTTTTTTTTACTTTTTTTTTTCCAATGACAGTTTTCTATTATTTTTTTTTCCTTTTTTCCTACAGGTACCAGTTCTTGTTATCAAGAACTGCTTCTTGCTCATTTCCTGCACCCCCACGCTATTACTTGTCATGACAAACGTTGATTTAGCAGAGCTATTTGAACCTTGCGAACTAATAAAAAAAAGTAATTTTCCGAAATAAAAAAAATCTTTCCAACTGGCTGATGTTCAGTCAGTTTGCACCCATTGGCAGATCTTTACAACAATTCCTTTCTTTCATGGACTTCGTTGACAAACGTCTTGACAGTTTGTGAACTGACCTCTCTCACTCTTCCTTCCATCAAGAACCCCTTTCTTCGGCTTGCATTCTTGGCTCCGTTGGCTGAATTCATTCTCCATAAACACAATCCTCACCTCCAAATTTTTTTTCCTTAAATCAATGAACATTGAACTCCCTCGCTTTAATGGCTCCAACATAGAAACTTGGATTTTTAAAGCCATGAATACTTCGGTTTTCATAATACCCCTCAATGTCATCATGCATGCATTGATTGGTTTCATCTTGAAGGCCCAACCACTACTTGGTACCAATGGTTACAAATGAAAAGGACCATTACTCTCTTGGACTGATTTTATGTTACCCTTACAACAACAATGTGAGATTTCTACATAAGATGATTTATATGGCAATCTTTATGAACTAATTCAACAAAACTTTATTCTTTGAATATCAAACTTGTCACGACCCGGCTCGGTTAGCCTTATAATAACGGGACGGGAACAGTCGGTCATACGGATTACACATATAAAACATAAACAATTTCATTTAAAATTTTAATGTCAGTACATAAACATCATCCAATTATATGAAAGAGCCACTAATAACATCAAACTGAAGTGTTCCAAACTGTTCTTCTAACAAAACTACTAAAAACTTTAAAATCTAAAATTACATAAACTCCAATACTGTTTATACACAAGTACATACTATTAAACTCAAACTCAAAACTGAAACTCAACAGAAAACATCAAAATAACATTTCTTCTTGAGGTCCTCTACGACGGTACGTGTACTGTCGTCTCATAGCCATCACTTATCTCCTGAAAAATATTTTCAAACAAAGAATGAGCCAACGCTCAGCAGATAATTCATAACTCAGTTAATTTCATAAGAAACATATAACAAAACTTTTATAATTGAAATCAATTCATATCATTTTATAAATCATAACATTTGAATTTCTATTCTTGCTTTCATTTTCCTTTCTTTAACGTTCCATTTTTTCCTTTCATCTTTTTCATATGCAAATCAAATGCAAATATGTTTATGTTAAATGTATATATATTCATCCCAGAAGTATCATGTTTGTATTGATCAGGTACACAGTCAAAATTCTGGCTATTTCCTTTACCATTTGGCTACGAAAAATTTCATTACCATTTGGCTTTTGCAAGCCCCATTGCCATTTGACTTTTGCAAGCCCCATTACCATTTGTTTGACACTTCCGGATCAACATGCACATGAAATTGTTATTTTATTTAAATCTTTCAATTATGCTCAATTGTTTTTCGTAAGTTTCATATATTTTCATGCTCAAGTGTTCTTCATATGCTTTATATGTTTTCCAATTAATGCATAATATAGAAATATGAAATTGTAGGGTATTCTTTAAATCATAGAACATAAAACATAACAGTAAAATAAATGCATAAAAATTTTTTTAAGCATAAAAAATATAAGCACTTATGAATTTAAATGATGTATTAATACAGATCTTAACGACTTCAAAATAGACTTCTACGACGTACGACGTCGCCCCGACACTTGTCGTTCCTCTAAACAATCAATATCTAACATTGCACATAAATTCAAGTCATATTACATAACACTTAATTTTCTTAAATTTAATTAGCATTTTCGGATTTATTAAAAATCCTACATTTTAAAAACTCTAAATCATGAATTTCGCTCAAATCTTTATTTTAAATTATTCATAAATAATATTTAATAATTATCTAATTTATTTTCGGATTAATTAATTTAAGAAATTATGAAAAATAATATTTTCATTAAAAACTTACTTTTATGTTTTAAAAATATTCCTAATGTTCTTAGGAATAACTTTTCTAAAAGCATTTATTTGGAATTTGATTTTAGAGAAAAAGCCCTAAAATTACATCCTCCAAAATTTCTCCAAATTCATCGTTTTCTTTGCTAAAACATTCCTCTAATCATTTCTTAAAAATTTCATAAAAAAATTTTGAAAGAAAAACAAAATTCTATAAAACCCTAGAAACATCGTCTCCAAAAATCTTGAGATCGAGAGGGATTTGTTTCTAAATAATCATACCTTTAGATTCCCCTTGTCGTCTTCTTCAATTTGAACTATTTTTTTAGTCGGAAAATCGCCGCCGTCGAGCCCTAGCCGTCCGTCCCGTCCGCCCTTTACCCGCTCGTTCTGCTCGGTTGGGTGTCATGCGAAAAAATTGAGAGGGGGAGGGGGTTCGGTTATGCCTAATAAGAAAAATGCGATTGCCAAATGTCCACTATGCCCTTAAATAAATTTGGCCTTCTATTCGCATAAGGATAAAACCGGTATTTCCAAACTTCTGAATTTTATAATTCCTAAATTATACATAATTTAATATAAGTCCTATATATCAAAACGATCAGAAGTTTGCTTAGGATTTTCTAAAATTATTTTCGTTAAATTCCGTTAACTTCGAAAATTTCATTTAAGTCTCATTGCGATGCATCGAAAAGCGTGTGACGACCTACGATCGTCATTTTCGGGTTTTACAATTCTACCCTCTTAATAAAAATTTTGTACTCGAAATTTAAAAGAAAATACTAAACAGTAAAGCCATACCTTAGCCAAATAAATGAGGGTTGTTCTCCCTCATTTCTGACTCCTCCCAGGTGGCATCCTTCTCTGAATTGTGCTTCCAAAGCACCTTAACATAACGAATCGTTCTGCTCCTCAACTGCTTAACATCATAATCAAGGATTTTCTCTGGTTTATTCACAAATGTCAAATTCGGTTTAATATCTTCCACTTCAGTATTAATCTTTTGAGCTTCATTTGAAATATATTTCCTTAAAGTGGAAATATGAAATACATTATGCACTCCACTCATGTGTGCTGGTAGAATCAACCTATAAACCACCTTTCCAATCATTTTTGAAATCTCAAAAGGACCTACATATCTTGAATTCAACTTTCCCACTTTGCCAAATCTCTTCACTCCCTTTATTAGATTGACTTTGAGGAACACAAACTCTCCAACATCAAACTCAACTGGTCGGTGTTTGACATCATAGTATTTCTTCTGTCTGTCCTGCATTTCCCTTAATCTATCTCGGATTAACCTTATCTTTTATGTAGCATCATCAATCAGATCACCACCAATAATCTTCCTTTCCCCTGTCTCAGCCCAGCTTAAAGGTGTCGTATATCTTCTCCCATACAAAGCCTCATAAGAAGCCATACCGATACTTGCTTGGAAGCTGTTGTTGTAGGCAAATTCAATCAAAGGTACATATGTCTCCTACTTACCACCAAGATTTGCTCAGGTTGTGTTTTGGCCAGATTATGTGTTCTGGATTTTGGTGGTAAGTGGAAGACATATGTACCTTTGATTGAATTTGCATATAATAACAGTTTCCAAGCAAGTATTGGTATGACTTCTTATGAGGCTTTGTATGGGAGAAGATGTAGGACACCTTTAAGCTGGGCTGAGACAGGGGAAATGAAGATTATTGGCGCTGATCTGATTGATGATGCTACAGAGAAGATCAGGTTGATCCGAGATAGATTGAGGACAGTGCAGGATAGACAGAAGAAATAATATGATACCAAGCACCGATCAGTTGAGTTTGATGTTGGAGAGTTTGTATTTCTCAAAGTCAGTTCAATGAATGGAGTGAAGAGATTTGACAAAGTGGAAAAGCTGAGTCATAGATTTGTAGGTCCTTTTGAGATTTCAGAAAGGATTGGAAATGTGGTCTATAAGTTGATTTTACCATCACACATGAGTGAAATGCATAATGTGTTTCATATTTTCTCTTTAAGGAAATATATTTTAGATGAAACTTAGAGGATTAGTACTGAAGTGATAGATATTCAACCAGATTTAACATTTATGAATGAACCAGAGAAAATCCTTGATTATGATGTTAAGCAGTTAAGGAGCAGAACGATTCCTGATGTTAAGGTGTTATGGAAGCACAGTTCAGAGAATGATGCTACTTGGGAGAATGAGTCAGAAATGAAGGAGAACCACCCTCATTTATTTGGCTAAGGTATAACTTTACTGTTAAGTATTTCTTTTAAATTTCGAGGACAAAATTTTTTATTAGAAGGTGAGAATTGTAAAACCCGAAAACAACGATCGTAGGTCATCACACGCTTTTCGATGCGTCGCGACAAGATTTATGTGAAATTTTTGAGGCTAACGAAATTTGACAAATATAATTTTATAAAATTTCTCGCAAAATTTTGATCGTTTTGATATATAGGACTTATAATTAATTATGTGTATTTTGGGAATTATAAAATTCAGAAGATTAGAAATACCCATTTTACCCTTGTTTCTTAAGCCGATTTTATTTAAGCAAGGGTATATAGGTCATTTAGCAAACCCTTTCTCCCTTACTAGGCAAACCGAAAACCCTCCCTCATTTCGCACGATCGGCCGAGAGAGACCGAGCGGAACGGGCGGACGGCGTGCGGCAAGGGCTTCAGCAGGGGTGGTTCCGGCTACATTTTTTCGATGAGAAAATTAGTCCAAATCGAAGAGGACGACGAGAGGATTACAAAGGTATGATTATTTCTAAATGAATGATTCTTTATCTCAAGATTTTTAGAGACAAATTTTTTAGAGTTTTATAGATTTTTGTTATTCTTTCAAAATTTTTTTGCGAAATCTTTAAGGAGGGATTAGAGGAACGTTTTAACAATGAAAACGAAGAAATTGGTGGAATTTTTGGAGAATGAAATTTTAGGAATTTTGTTTTAAAACCTAATTTCTATTAAGTGCTTTTAGAAAAGTTATTCCTAAGAATATTAGGAATGTTTTTAAAATATAAAAGTGAGTTTTTAATGAAAATATTATTTTTCATAATTTCTTAAATTAATTAATCAAAAAGTAAATTAGATAATTATTAAATATTGTTTAGGAATAATTTTAAAATAATGATTTGAGCGAAATTCATGATTTAGAGTTTTCAAAATGTAGGATTTTTAATAAATTCGAAAATGCTAATTAAATTTAAGAAAATTAAGTACTATGTAATGTAACTTGGGTTTTATGTGCAATATTAGGTATTGATTGTTTAGAGGAACGACAAGTGTCAGAGCGTCGTCTTACGTCGTAGAAGTTTATTTTGAAGTCGTTAAGGTAGGTATTCATACCTCATTTAAATTCTTAAGTGCTTATATTTTTATTTCTTAAATGAAGTTTTATGCATTTATTTTACTGTTAAATTCATGTTTTATATTCAATGATTTAAAGAATACCCTGTAATTTTATATTTATATATTATGCATTAATTGGAAAGCATATAAAACATTTGAAGAACACTTAAACATGAAAATATATGAAGCTTATGAATAACAATTGAGCATAATTGAAAGATTTAAATTAAATAACAATTTAATGTGCATGTTGATCCGGAAGTGATAAGCAAATGGTAATTGAGCTTGCAAAAGTCAAATGGTAATAGGGCTTGCAAAAGCCAAATGATAATTGGTTTTTCGGAGCCAAATGGTAAAGAAAATGACCAAAATTTTGACTATGTACCTGATTAGTTCAAACACATACTTCCGGGATGGGTGAATACATTTAACATAAGCATATTTGCATTTGTTTTGTATATGAAATGATAAAAAGGAAAGAAGGAAAGAAAGAATAAAAGAAAGGAAAATGAAAGTAAGATGAAACATTTATATGTTATGATTTACATAATGAAATGAATTAGTTTCATTTATAAAAGTTTTTGTTATATGCTACTTATGAAATTAATTGAGTTATGAATTACTTGCTGAGTGAGGAAGCTCATCATACATTTGAAAATGTTTTTCAGGAGAAACTGTTAAGAAGTGATGGCTGCACGACGACCGTACACGTACTGTCATAGAGGACATCAGGAAGAAAGATTCTTTTGATGTTTTCTGTTGAGTTTGAGTTTGAGTTTAGTAGTATGTACCAGTGTATGAACAATATTAGAATTTATGTAATTTGTGGATTTTAAAGTTTTTAATAGTTGTGTGAGAAGAAACAATTTGGGACAATTATGGTATTGATGTTTTCTTAGTGGCTTTTTCTTATAGTATGTGTTGAGGATATTCATATTTTGTTAGAAAAGTTTATATGAAATGATAATGATTGTATTATGATGTTTTCTGTACAACTGTCTGCTCCCGCCCCGTTAATTCGGGCTAGCCGGGTCGGGTCGTGACAAGTGAATATCAAACTGCCTTTGAAAACCTTGCTTTTAAAATCCCAAATCTATTTGTACCACCTCATTCGTTATTTTATTTCCGACCTTAAGCAAGAAATACGTTGCCAACTTTTAATTTCAAAACCTACCTAACTCTTGGATACCATGGATTCAACTAGACATCATGGATCTAAAATTCAATATTCTCTTTCCATGCCATCATCATCTTGGCAAAAATATTTTCCTTCTAATTCCATTCAACTTAAACTTAATTTTCCACCTTCTACTATGAAACCACTTCTACACAGCCATCTTCCGTTGCCCAATATGCTTTTCCCTCTTACACGCCAAACCCCAATACGTCTAAACCTCCACATCTTCCAGTCCGCAAGCTATCTCCAGTTGAAAGTCAATTTCACCGTGATAAAGGTCTTTGTTTCAATTGTGATACAAAATTTGGCCCTAACCATCATTGTCCAAATAAATTATATCTTTTACTCAACACTGAATATTCGGATTTACTTGATGACTCTCTCAATTCTTTTTTCATTGATATAAATGGCGTAAACCCATTTTGTCAACTTGAGATTAGCCTTCATGCCTCTTAGCAGGATAATTTAATCCTCTTTTTTTTAATTAACTAGATCGATTTATCATCATAATGTCCATATATTAATTGATCATGGTAATAATCATAATTTTATTCAAGATCATCTAATCCAACAATTAGATCTTCATCCTCATTCTATCAAACAATTCAATGTATTTGTTAGAAATTGTAATTTTTTAGTCTGTCAGGCTAAATGATCCCAAGCCAATATTACTATTCAGGGATATCATATTTTTCTTTCTTCATTTGTTTTGTCAATTCATGGTTTGATTTAGTTCTTCGTATGCAATGACTCCTATCTTTAGAACAAATTTTACAGAATTATCAAAATTTTACCAAGCAATTTCATAATCGAACTCAACGTGTGACAGGAGAACCTCAATTAACACATGACCCTATATCCTTTCATCAATTACATGCCATCATTTTCCATTTACCCACAACTCAATTCTTCACCGTTCAATCGCAACAATTAGATCTATTTCTTCTTCCATCTACAAATCTTCTTGATGACTAAATAACCAACCTTCCACATTCTTTAACTTTATCCATTTCTTCCTTAAACAATTTCAACATTTGTTTCAACACCCATAAGGCTTACCCCCACCTTGTACTATTGATCATTGTATTCATCTTCCATCTTTATCTAAACCAATCAACATCCATCCTTATCATTACCCGCATTTTCAAAAAAATGCCATGGAACAATTAGTTTCTGAATGCTTCACACCAATATTATTCGTCATAATTGTAGTGTTTTCTCTTTGTCTGGTATTGTTTGTTAATGAACATGATGATATTTGACAATTTTGCATTGATTATAGTGCTTTGAATGCCCTCACAATTGTGGATAGATTTCCTATTCTAGCCATTGATGAACTCTTTGATGAATTATAGGACGCATCCCTTTTTTCCAAGCTTGATCTTTGTTCTGGCTATCACCATGTTAGAATTTATGCTAAAGTTATCCAAAAAACTTTATTTCGAACTCATGAGGGTCACTATGAATTTCTGGTTATGCCTTTTGGTTTAATAAATGCTCCTACATTTCAAGCTTTAATTAACTAAATATTTTGTTATTTTCTCCGTAAATTCGTTATAATTTTTTTTACGGCATCCTTATATATAATCCTTTTCTTGATCACCTTCAATTTGTTTTTCTTTTTCAATGCTTACAATCAAAGAAATTTTTTCTTAAACTTAATAAATGTTAGTTTTGTCAATTCTTCATTGAATATTTGGATCATATTCTCTTATGGATGTGTAAAAGCTGACCCTAATAAAATTAAGGCTATAACTACATGCCAAATGCCTACCGCCTTCTTTGTTCTTTTTTAGGTTTTACAGGATATTAACACTGATTTATATCTAATTATGCTTTATTGCTTTGCCTTTAACCAATATTCTCAAAAAAGATTATTTCAAATGGGATGCCATAGCTTCCACTGCCTTTCACATTCGCAAATTGGCTATGACAACTACCCTAGTCCTAGCATTACCTGATTTTACAAAAAAATTTATTGTAGAAACAAATGCTTCCAATATTGGCATTGGCACCATTTTATTACAAAATGACTATCCCATTTTCTTTTTTAGTAAGAATTTAAACATTAAACTTTCTCAATGCTCCATGTATTTAAAAGAGTTATATGCTATTACTGAAGTTGTTTCTAAATGATGTCAGTATTGATTAAGGCAATGAATTTATTTTTGTATGGATCATAAAAGCCTACAAGAACTACAAACTCAAGTTATCCAAACTCTTGATCAACAATTTTATCTTCGCAAGCTTTTTGGATTTCATTTGACTATTGAGTATAAACCTGACAAAACAAATGTAGTTGATGATTTGTTATCCCGACTGCTAGAAGATATTTCTACCCTGCTTCCATTATTCCTTATTTTAACATAATTTTTTTCTTCCCTCTTAAATGAATTAAAACAAGAGTTTGATGAGGACATTCGACCGTGAAAAAATTATCAAAGAAGGAGCCGAAGATCTACGACCATGATTGGACAACTTTATTTTAGAGTTATTATTTTTATTTGGTTTATTTATGCATCTTTTCCGTTTTTACCCTCACTTGAGAGAGTAGGCTTATGTGACCCTAGGGGGCACTTTTGTCATTTGATTGTTATTGTATTTTGGCTATTTATAGTCCCTTCTCTTCTTTTTGAGGGATGATGATTATGATAAAAAGAAAATATTGCACTTTGTGTTTGAGAGCTTGATGGGAAGTCTTTTAAATTCAGACTCAAATGTGAATTTGAAAGTATTTCCTAAAATAGGGAAAGTTATTTTATGAAAAAACCTTCAATTCATGCTTTATTTGAATTTAAATAGGAGTTGATTTAAATATCCTTTCCTATTTTAAAGTTTCAAATCTAGCAATCTATAAATCCTCCCATTAAATCCTTTCCCCTAAGCCTAGCCGCCGGCCCCTACCCTTTCTCTCCACCATTATTTCCTCTCTAACTTGGGTTACCAATCACACCAACCATCAATGTGCGGCCCCTCTTTTCCCTCTTTATTTTGGAGATTCAAATTCAAATTTCTCCAATTAATCTCCCAAATTAATGCTGCCATTAAATCTCAATCCATCTGATTTATTCTTGATTTAAATTGCATGCTACCTAGGCAAGAAAATTAATTCATATTTCTTCTAATTGTTTCCCCTACATTAATTTGACCTCTAAATCCGGGATTACACCATCCCCTTGCCTCTTCTTTGGCGGCCGGCCACTTACCCCACCACCCTCTCTCCACTTCTTCTCATATGCTTGATATTTTACCTAAGGAAGAAGAAATAAAACCTCCTCCCTTGATCATCCACATGGAAAACCCTCGAGCACCTTAATCCTTTGACAACTACAAGGACTGTTTGCTTCAAGGAGAACTCACAAACGATCATCGTTCGGATCCTGAAGGACAATGGAGCAAAGTTCACATGTTCGACGAAGTTCTACATCAAGTTCAAAAGCATGACAATGTTCTACATCATATCAAGGTTCAGAAGTTCAACAAAGTTCTACATTAAGTATAAAAGCTTGACAAAGGCGAGCTCTCTTCAGAATATTTTTATTTTCGAAAGAGTTATGAAAGCTTATCCGCCTAGCCCTTATTATAAGTTTGTGTGAGGGATCTTGATAGTGACTAATCTAATTGTTAATCAATGGATTTCTTTTGAAAGCCCCACATAAAGCTAAGTTAGATTTGATTTGATTGTTTTTATGTTCCTATCATTAGCTCGTAATTGAGTGCCTGAACCTAATCATTGCTTTATTGTTTTCAATCTCTTGTTTAAGTCGTAAGAAGTTACTATTTGCTATTTTTCACTTGTAAGCGTGTAATTTTAAAGATAATCACATCTCATGTTCATGTAGTCCTACATCAGAATCTCTCCATGCTTCTAATATCCTCATCTCATTTCTAAACTTTCTAATGGTTACCTCTCTCCCACCAATTATTAATTTTGTTATCACATTCTTTGCTATAAGGGTCATATTTATATCAGTAAAGATTTGGCCCTCAAATAAAAAATCATCATAGAATTCCATTGTACACCTCTTGCTGGTCATTAAGGCATTCTAAAAGCCATCAAACGAATATTCCCTATTTTTATTGGCTTGGTCTTCATTAAGATGTCACTAACTTTGTTAGCACATTTCTTAATTGTCAAGAAATCAAATCTCCTCTCCTAGTACCCTCCCAAATTTGGGAAGATTTATCTATGGACTTTATTAAAGGTTTACCTAATTCTAAAGATATATTTCCATTTTTGTTGTGATTGATCGATTGTCAAAATGTGCCCATTTTGCTCCTTTATCTATATTATATTCCGCTTCTTAAGTTGCTAATCTTTTTTCAAATATGACAGTTCGCTTAGATGGTTATCCTAAAACTATAGTATCCGATAGGGATAATATATTTTTAAGTAAGTTTTGGTGTCAACATTTCACTCTAAGTGATACCACTCTTCATTTTAGTTCTTCTTATCGCCCCTGACGGATAGAGGTTCTAAATTGTTGTTTAGAACATTATCTTTGTCCATGCTCTTCCTCTACCCCCAAATGATGATCTTCATTTTTTTGTTGGGCTGAATTATGTTATAATATATCATACCATGCAACTATTAAAATGTCACCATTTTTATGCTCTATATTGACGACTACCCTTCCATTCCTTCTAATATTTTTAGTGCAACAAACATCCATGCTATCAATACTCTCTTAACAGACTTTGACATACTGCTCCCTTCCCTTTGAAAAAAGATTCAACAAGCTTAAAATCGAATGAAAATAACAGCAGATCAGAATCGAAGGGATTTGCATTTTCCTATTGGAGATCTAGTCATGGTTTAACTTCAACCATTCTGACATCATTTAGTCATCCGTCGAACACATTATAAATTAGCTAAGCTATATTTTGGATCGTTTCCAATTCAAGGTGTTGTTAACCTAGTGGCCTATCGCTTAACCCTTCCTTCTAATAGTAAAATTAACCATGTTTTCCATATTAATCTTTTCAAACCATTTAAAGGAACACATTCTAAATTAGCAAATGACAAGTTTACATCTTATTCTCGTGCATGTGTGCCGTGATTATTACATAGGCATGTTACAGAAGGTGTGTCGATGGCTAAAGACGAAGCACACTCATACACCATGCTCATATGTGTGATTATAGGTAGGTTGAGAAGGAGAAAATGGGTTCACCTTGTAACAATTTGTTAATGTAGACACAACTCGTGATGTTACACAACATAAGTGAGGAGGTTGAAATTGATAGAATTGCAAAACAGCATGTGAAAAATGAAGAAAAAAGGGAGCCATAAAGTAACATAGCCTAAGAAATAAATATATTAATATTAAAAATGTAATTAAAAAAATTAATTGAATAATATAAGAGAGATCATTGAGCCTAATATCCAACCTTTAACATGTTATTTGTTGAGCATCAGACAAATTTTATGTTAACCTAAATAAATAAGTTGGTATGCGTTTGAGCTTTAGTTTTTACCTTCCGAGTTTATACAAAAAGTTCGAACTTGTTTAATTACTAACTTGAATGATTATTATTCGAGTTGAGTTCAAGCGGTTCATCAAGTGCATTGGTTCACTTGTAGGCCTAGATAATTGACACGTAATAGATGAATTGACAATGTACTATGGGAGGATTAAAAAGAAAAATAATCCATATCTTAAATAGCATGGACAAAAGTTGTTAAAAAAATGTGATGAATTAGTTTAACACCTCATGCCACATTCTACTAGAATGAATGGAACATGATGACTCATAAACTTGACCAAAATATTGGGATAATATTAGAAATGATGACCGGATATAAGAGAGAGGGATAGATGAAGAGGAGAGTTTGTTTTTGTTTCAAAATCCAAGAAAAGGCATTCCTTTCGTTTTTATTATTTGGGTGTGGACTTAATCTTATCTAACAAAGTCGAGAACCTAATATTAGTCGATTGCCATCATTATCTTACACTTTTACTTCATCTTGAACCAATTATTTGGAAATCGGAATTCATTTTGTCATGGATAACCAAACAACTTTCTTATTAGTTTTCCCCAATATTGACTTATAGAAGTGGAAATTGTCCTTTCCAATCACTTACGGACAGTCAGACCTGCACAATTTTACTTTATGTATTTGTAAAGTTGACATATTGCTTAAGAAGTTAATGATAAATTAGGGATGGAATGAATTATAAGACATTAGCAAATTTGAAGCAGTGCCTACTTCTTAAGAGTCCTCAATTTAATCAATTGAATATCAAGGTTGAGAAACTGTGGTTTGTTATTTTACACTTGTGAGTAATCCTATCAACTTGAGTGTAATTGTCTTATTTATTGTCCATGTTCAATTTTTTTATTGGGATAGAATTCCACGAAATCCTGAATCATTTACATCTTTTGATGTTATAGTTATGCAATTGTTCGCGACATGACTTCTGCTGGTCTTGGGTTGAACAAATTTTGCTATGCTGGACTTATAACAGCTTTTAAAAACAAGCTGCCCACCACGGAAGAGACTACATCAAAAGTTTGTATTGCATATCTATTTCAATTTTTGTTTTTCTTTAGTTTTAAATCCCCTACTAATCTGTTTACTTTATCTGGAAAGATCATTGAGTTCGTTAAGCAGTCAAAGGGGTGGTCTTCCATTGAGACTTCAAGTGATGGTGGAGAAAATGTGATGATGAACGTCTCAGAAGAAGAGCTATACAACATCCCAACTGCAGAATATGTGCATAGAAGGGGTTTTTTGAATAGGCAGCTAACAGTCTATCATGTTGCATTGCATGCCTGTGCTGATTTGAAGAGTAAAGAGGTATATATATTCATTTTTCTCCATTTAAACTTCTTAATTGAGACATTTATGAAAATTGTGTGATCGATTAAATGTATTCCTTTGCTTTGTATCATGCTAAATGTTACCTCATCAATTATTTGAAACTGGGTTGGATGACCTTGGAAGAGGGACTTTAGCCTTACTAATTATATGTTTCAATTGTTAATAATTTAAATCAAACTAGTTTATCTACCTCCTTTTAATAGTATGCCTATGGAAGTTGTTTGTAGAATAAAAGTTTCTTTGTGTTGGAGTATATAGTTGCTGTGTAGCAAGAGTAACATCTGTAGGTTTAACATTAACAAGTTGAAGTGACATTTTTATCAGTAATGATATATAAATTTTTTTAGCATGTTTGTGTTTTACCGTCTGGAAATATTGATTGTCGTAGTAAACATTTGTGGATGTAGAAATTGTGCTCATAATTTACAATCATTGTTTCTTTTTTTTTTGGTAATCTATGCTATGTGGTTTTTGCTTATTATGGCTTCATTTGGCATTGTGCTACTTTTTAAGTACCTGCCATATCTCAATTTTGGTATTCATCGGAAATGTACAATAAATCCTTCACATTCATCTAAAACACACTTAAGAAGGCAGTTCGTCCATCTCTGTGACTTGGCTAGTTTATATTGCACAATACAGCACAACATTACAAAAAAAGAAGGCTTAATTAAGATAAACCGTTTGTGGATTATTCATTTCAAAACATGCACTTTTCAGTTGCTCCCTTAAAAGTAGCGGCATAACTTCTCAAAGTTGATAACAGGCAAGCAGGTGGCTAAGGTTCATTTGTTTAGCCATTTGTGAAAATTTTGTGCCTCTGAGATTGCACTTAGTTTTATATTAAAATGAAAATTTTTTCTTAGATTCTGGAAGTAAAATAAGTTTGGGGCACAACTTAGGGTAAATTAACACAATGTAGATATACTTTGGATATTGAAGTATTGTTGCAGTTATTTATTTATTTATGGTCTTCATGCTTGTTAGATGTATCTTGTTAATGTAGATTTCTTATACATAAGGCTGAATCAAGAACTTTGCTAGTAAGTATCCCTGGAAGGCTGAAAGCATTAGCTTTAGATATTGACATGTTAATAACTACTAGTTTGTCTCAGAAATGACTCCCAATCTGATTCTACTACTGAAATTGGATCTGGATAAACCCATTTGATTTTGCATATCCTCATTTGGTTTGTTGGTTTGTTTAATAATCTAAAAGTTTGACAATCAATTCTAACTCCGAAATTTACTACTCTAGCATGATGGATTCGTGCAGTGAGAACCTTGTTGTTGTGGTTAGCTTGCTTTATTTCTTCTTTGCATCAAAAATATTTTCGGTTTTGATATTCTAGGCTCATAATAGTCTAAAAAGTGTTAGCTTAAAGTAAACCAATTAATTTAGTTTAAAGTTATTTTCTGACTTAAAATTTACACTGTTGGATCTTATGTAGTCTTACAAGTTTAATTATGGTTTCTGCCTGCATCCTATATCTATGATTTTTGAGTGTTGTAAAATTTTGACCTAATTTAGCGGCACTGGCTTTTAACTTCTATCAAGCTTTTCTAGCAACCATAGTATTTACTATTTAATGGTCTCTGGTAACAAGTCAGTTATTGGTATCTAAACTATGTGTAAATAGCTTTATAACCCTTGTCCAATGATTCTAATTTGTCATTGGCATCTGCCGTTGATATTTTATGCTTTGCCAAATCCTTTCTCAGAACAACTATGTTACCTGACAATTCTACCCACCTCTCCCCCTTGAAAATCCTTCAATTTGAAACTATTAATGTCTAATTGCTACATTTCTCTCACCAATAATTCTCTGCCCAATTTCATAATAATTGTGAGAACATCCCCCTGTTTTCCTGATGTGAAACATACATGCGATAAGAGTTGCTTTGGATTTTAACAATAAAATTTGAACATGATATTTGCTATCTAAAAACTTATTTTTCACTCAAGTCAAATTCTTAGAAATTTCGTTGGAAGATTAAGTGATGGCAAGCGGTTACAATGAGGTTAACAAGACAATCAAAATAACAACGAAAACAATATAATAATACTAATAACAAATAAACACAAATCCACGACGTAACATCAAGAAATAGTCATCATGAGTTCGTTCTCACTCGCTCTTGGGGTTGGGTTCAGTGGAGGAATGGTAGAAGCAATCACAATGATGCCCCCACTAGACAAGTGGCTCGTAAGGCCTTTTTCACCGGACAAGTAGCTGGAGGAGAAGAAGTTGTTGATCTTCCGATGAGGAGCCAAGGTACCTTGGGTTGTTGAAGCTCGATCGTCTCCGCTAGGCAATAGAGGATGCGGTTGACGTAGTCTTCCACCGAGTCGTCATACTCCCAGTCTGGATCATAGAAAGGGGAGCGGAGAATGTCGATTTCCCCTTGGGCGTTGTAGGCGAGACCGTGGTCGACCTCAGAGTTGGGAACTTTTATTTTTTCTGGTGAACGGACGTAGAGCTACGCTCGGCCGACACTGAGATCGCTCCACGTAGCAAGCACAAAATCACGTATTTGTCGATTTTGCTCGGCAATAACGAGAAATACCATTATGTGAAGACAAATACCGAGCAATATCGAGTAATACCGAGCAATATAGAGCTGCCGAGTTTTTTCTAGAAAAACTCGGTATTACTTGGTATTCGTCTTCATAGAGTGATATTTCTCGTTATTGCCAAGCAATACATAGCAATACCGAGCAAATACCGAGTAACTCAGTGGTGATTACACGTAGAGCTACGTCCGGTCACCGGACGTAATAATTGTTCAAGGGTTGGCCATACATACTTCCCTCAAAGTGTGTGAGCCAGCAAGTTGGGAAGAGGGGAGGAGAAAAGTAGGGGATGAGGGAGAGGAGGAGAGCCGACAGTTTGGGTTAAGGGGATCCGACGGTTTGTGGGAGAAGGGGGAAATTAGGATGAGGGCTAGGGGAATTTGTTTAAGTGGAAGCTAATTTTAGGTTTAAGTGGAATTGGAGGGAAATCAGATTTGAAATTAAATTCAAATTCAAGTGGGGTGAGGGCTTCAATACGAAAACAAATTAAAAAGCCCATTAAAGGGGGGCCGGCGGCTTCATAGGGGGGAAAGAGGGATTATGGAGAGAATTTTGGGAGTTTCCAAATAGATTTTTGTAGACTAGGAAAGTAAATAAGAAATCCAATTTAATTTATTTTAAATTGGATTAATGATACAAACTTTCCTTATTTCGATTTTTTTAAATAAGAAAATTATTTGAAATTCAAATTTGAATTTCAAAAGATTTAAATCTCCCCTTTAATTGCTTGCGCTATTTTAGGAAGGGAGTTATGATCATTGAAATAATCATAATTGGAGTGGAGCAAGAGGGGAGGCCGACGGCAATGGGAAGTGGGGTGAAGGCGTTTGGTGTAAGGAGAGAGGCTTGGGCCGTCGATTGGAACTTAAGGTGGTGGAATTAGGGGAGGATTTGGGTGGGGAGGATGGCCGGCGGTGGAAGGGAAAGGAGGAGCCGACGAGTGGGGTGTGAAAGAGAAGAAAAGAAAAATAAAATGAATTAAACCACGAGCCGCAGACTCTTCCAACGACTGGTGGGTATTGCGCTTGCTCTCACCTTAAGCTCTCTCTCCCTTCTCTCTAGTGCTCACACAAGAAGAAGAAGAAAACACAAAATTTTCATTATCAAATCATCATCCTCTTACAACATATAAGACCACTATATGTGGATCTCAAACATAAAAAAAAGAAAAAATACTTAAATGCCCTCTGAGCTACAATAACAAAACACTTCACCATAAGGGTAAATTCGGAAAGCAACAAAACTAAATAAATGCATGAAAAGTAGAGGCGCTGAATCGTAGCCATCGATCTACGATTATGTCGTCAGTACACATGTCTGAATCTCTAAATGATTTCCTCATCATTTCCCCTTCCAATGTGACATATAGAACTGTAAGAATTTGGGGAACTTTTTTTGCTCACATGCTGTACTATATGATAGACAATCAACGAGTTCCAAATCATATGACAGATGACATGTGCCACATGGCGGGTATACTTATCATTTCTTTTTTTTTTTAAAGCTTACACGCAGGGAGGTACTGAATAGGACCAACTTCTTAAGCATGATTTTTGATCATATAAAAATGATGTAATTGGTTTTCATGCATTAAATGAAAAACAACCCATCTATCATTTTTTACTTTCCCAGTGTGGGTCTCCGAAAGGATTCTTCTTATGGGATTCGAATGCAAAGGGTAGGACTGCACTATCATTTAGGATAAAATGATCGTAGGTCTTTACACTCGACAAAAGCAGGCCAATTGAAGAGCAGATGGAGTCATACATACGATTAGCCATGGAGGATAGCGGCTTTCACCTACATACCTCTATGGATAATAATATATATATATAACCAAAAAGTTATGAGATTTCCCCCATTCGATACATGAGCTCGAATGTGGTTTATTTGATGTGGGGATTAGTCTCCCACGGGCGCAAGCCCCCTTGGTTAATTACATCCTAGGCCTTGACCTAAGAAAACTCTCGATTAAGGATAGTGTATTATTCTCTTCTTAATTTGGTGAACAGAGAAAGTTACTAAGTTCTATTCGAAGAAAATGAACTCTTCTCTTTACCCTTAGTGATGACTAGACCTTTTTAGATGAATAAATATATGATTAAAATTTTGAGTTTAAAAGATCAAAGATTGGATTACTATCATAAGAGAAATGACATACTCATAATTCATCAAAGATAAAGAGAGACACATTGAGGGGTGTACAACCTAGGCTTATGCTTACCTGGAGTGAGCTGTCAGCTAATATCTTAAGCACAACCAATCGTTCTATATATGTACAAGTTAGGAAAGCTCTATCCTAAGGAATCAAGGATTTATAATTTAAAATGTTTAAATCAGAGACTTTGTAATATGCAAAGGAATATACCTAGCGACATGTATGATGCATGAAACAAATGCATAAGTAAAAATATTCTTAGGTCTACTGACGTAATGCATGCATGTAAGTAAGGTGCAATGTGAAGCCAAGTGTGTAAAAATGCATGCATGACATCCAGAATACAGAAAAAATAAATAAACAAATCAATGATACCCTCCAAGCAAGGTACCCGCATCACATCACAATAGAAAACCATCCTAACGGTGCCCACTTCGTGTGGGAAAACAACAATGCCCATGACATAAATAGGTGGCCTACACTACAGGCCTAAATGACCCTAATGGTCTCTAAGGCTCACAGAAGATTTGGGGGGATCATACCCAAAACCGAGAGAAAATTAAACATCCTAGCGGTGCCCACTTCGTGTGGGAAAAATAACGATGCATATAACACAAATGGGTGAGTCTACACTACAGGCCTAAGGTGACTATAAGAGTCTCTAGGATTCACAGAAGGGGGGCAAGCTTTGACCTATAGGGCCAAAGCTTTGTTAGTGTATTAACCTATAGCAGGCTACCTAAACATACTAGATTAACTATTAACAAGATGTGTGTGATGTGTAGCAGTTTCGGTATATAATTAAGAGTTTATTTTACAAGTTGCAGAGATTATACCTGACTATGGCGCAGCCACTTAAAAGCTCTTATGCAAATGATATCACTTGATTCTCGACCGTGTAAGACCCGATGTACGTCGCAAAATAAGATAAAAGAGAAATATACATATGAGCGTAGATATCATTCAAAAAAGAAATACAAGTAAATAAAAATATAACTAACAAGAAATTTAAGATTAGCATTTATAAAGCATTTACATGTTTTTGCTAGAACACAAAATAATATGCAAGTTCTCTAATTTGGTAAGAGTAATTAACATTGAATAACAAAACAAATCACCGGCCTAACCTAGAACTAGTGTTGTGTCATAACAAACAAATCTTGGTGTATGTAGCAGGCTGTGTAGTTTTTGATGTCTTATGTAGGATGATTTAGTTAAAGTTGTTTGTATTTTTGATTTGTTAAAGGGCCAAAAGAGAACTTTTAGTTTGAGTTTAAATATTAATGTCTTAAGGTTGATTTTAAGAATTTTACTTTAGTGTTTAGTTGATTACCACCTTTGTTTATCACCGAGGCTGTGAGGTTTATTTAACCATCCTTGGGGCTAACTTAATAGCCTCGTAGGCCTTGGTTATCCAGTGATAACCAATCTTGTTGGGTTTTTTTAGTTGGTTGTAAATTAAAAGAAAGGTAAATTAAATGATTTATTATCAATTAATGAGTTAAATTAGTTAAGTTTGCTATCAACTGGTTCGTGGCGTTGTGCCACCAGGCTTGAGAAACCAAGCCTCCTTAGGACACTTAGCCCTGCAGCCTGGAGTAGTCTATCCTAAAAACCAAGTTGATATAGTTATATTAAGAGTTTTATTTTGTTTAAATTATTAATAATCAATTAATTTTATAGTTTAACACTCTATTAAATCCATTCGTGGTGTTGTGCTACCAGACTTGAGGAACCAGGCCTCCTTAGGACACTTAACCCCGCAGCCCGGAGTAGTTTATCCAATAAACTTCATCTCTGGAGTGGTTGTTATGCATTAAGGGGTTGGTTGATTGATTATAAAGATTAACTTAAGGTTTGATTAAGGTTTGGGTGAGTTAGTGAATTTTGAATTTTAGAAGACTTTTAACTTAATGAGTTTTAGTTTAAGTTTGTTTTCCTAACTCAATCTACATCTTTTAAATTTTTGGTTTGTTAGAGATTGATTAATAAATTTGTTATACTTGATTTAAGTTTTACATTTTAGTGATTAAACAAGTTAATTATGGTTTGATTTAAAATTAGTTGTTTTAATACATTTTTAGAAATTGAATTATGATTGATTTGATTGGTTTGTTACTAACAAATTAAGGCATACTAAACTTAGAAAAAAATGTCACTAAGTTTATGTTTTGATGTCTCTATCCTATAGGGAGCATGCATCCTAAGTTTATGTTATCTAAGACTCGATCCTTAATTTTTGTCCTTAAGTGTCACTAGTATTATGAGAAACAAAAGAAAGTTCATTTCTAACCCTTTTAGACATTCGTACATGTATCAATGAGTTTAAAAATCTATACATGAAATAAGACAATAAGTAGAAAAGTAGAAGAAGGGAGAGAGGCAAAGAGAGACAATAAAATGTCAAGAGGAAAGAATGAAAAATCAAAATAATAAAAGGAATGTAGGCATTTTTTCTATTGGACATGCCTCTTCGAAGCCAAGCATGTCTCTAAAGCGCCTTTCATCCTATGTTTTAATGCCATTTACTGTCCCCACGTTCCAAGTAGCTACTCGAGAAAACCCGACTAAATTACATATATTATTCTCTAAATAAAGCTCAAAGTGGCGAAGGGGAAAAAGCTCCCAAAACCAAAACTCAAAACAAGTTTTCTTCAACATTTATCCAAAACCTAAATTTTAGAAAGAAACACTAGTAAAAGAAAGCCAATTCAAATAAGAAAGATCATTCGTTTCAAAAAGACATCAATGAGACCTTACTACACAATACTCATCATAAAAATCATAATCCTAAAATGACTTATGAAAACTTCTAAATGAAATACTAAATCAAACTCTACACAAATCATCCACCAAAACTCTTTTTAACACAAAGATAATCAAGTGCCTTTTTTTATTTGGCGTGGGATAAAACCATTAAAACCTCATGAAACATTCATAAAACTTATCACAAAATAGCTCATTAAGCGTTCCAATGAGAAGAAATACAAGAAACACGATTTTCTAGCACAAAACAAATCATGTTATCTTTCCAATCATAAAACAAACCATGAGTCTATCAGATGTGAGATAAGTCACAACGCTTTTTCAACGCAAAATAAACCAAAGATTTTTCAAATATAAACCATGCCACAAATCTTCTTAAAGCTTAAAGAAAACTATATAATGAAAAAGGTATGCAACATGATAATTGAAATAGAAAACAAATGAAATCATCTATGTGATTATAAGCCCATTTCTCATGTGATGTCAAATATACCTCTAAATATTTCTCAGAAATCAACAATATAAAGCTAACAAATGACTTTCAACATAAACAATTTCTCCCACAAATCCAAAATCATCAAGTAGCTAAAGAAGTGTACGAAAAGAAGCTTCTCAAAGTAATGAAAGAAGTTACAAAACACATGCCAAATCATCTTTCGTATTTCCACTAAAGCCATCACAATGAAACTATCTATGTTTTTAAGGATAAGAATAAAGGCCATACCTCTCCAAAACCAAGCAACAAGCAAACACTTTATCACATTTCATCTCAAATCATAATTAGTAAAAGAAATAATATAGAAAGAGATAGGCCAGTAGAAGGAGAAGAGATAGGGGTAGGGAGGATAAGAAAGTTCTATCTTTCCAAAAACCACCCAACAAATCCAATAAGTTCAACTTTCCAACATGCTCCTCTCTCCAAAAATTCACAAATACTTCAAATGACTATTTGTTCTTCTTTATGCAAAGAGATGATACATCACTATTGTTTCTTCTTTATCAAAAGAGATGATACATCATTCTTCTTCCCAACAAAAGCCACAATCATAGAATATCACAATATCGTTATTCTCCCAAATATTCATGAAAACCTCCAACCACAAGACAACTTATGAAATATTCCCACATAAAGCAAATCACATGATTTTCCAACATAAAATAAGTCGTAAAAGCTTTCCAAAACAACTCATAAAGAGATAAGAAATCCAAACCCTTATCCATTTAACGTGTATAAATTTACACCACTAGGTATAAAGCACACATATGAACTTGATGCAAGTGCAAAGAAAGAAATATTAGACTTCCAAATTGACTCCACCTTGCAATTGTAAGCTTCCAACTTACTTATTTATTCCAAATCAATACTTGTGCCAAATGAAATTTGAGAGAAGGAAAATTATAGCAACTTTATTTCCTTCCAACAACTCAAAAGGTTCTCCAATCATGAACCATGATTCATGCAACCAACAATTTCTTATATGTATCATACAATTCCAAGCCCTCTCTCTTGAATCATGAATGCACAAAACCCATTGCACACCTTTATAGAACAAGAAAACAAGAATATGGGTAGAGGCAAATAGGAAATAAAATTCAGCATTTTTGCAACCCATGGATGAAATATTTCAGCCTTTTATAACACTATACAGGTAAATTCCAGCACTACGTAGCATATCACAAGAAAATTTCAGCACTTAACATTGTGAAAAGCAACATTGAAAACCCTCGTTCTTGCTCTTAAAGAATGTTCTCAGATTTTGTACTCAAATATCTATAAAGAAACAGTACTTGCTGACAAGTATTATCAAACAACAAGATTTGCAAGGAAAGAGCAAGCATTAGTGAATTTACTTGGTCTTACCTCAAATAAACGAGCACAAAGAACATTGCCATCATCACAATACAATATTGATTCAAGACATAAAACATGTGGTTGCTTTCCGATAAATTTCCAACTTCCACAATATAGGCTCAAAGAAGGAAAAGTCTCTACGGATCACATAAGCCGAGCATCAAGCCGACCAATTATACTCCAATGCGAACTCAAATCACAAATCATCAATAAGAGGTATACTTGCCAACAATGATTTATCAAGATGAAGAGAGAACTTTCATAATGTTCAGTATGTGTGTTTGTTACAATGCTTTGTATTCCACATCGTATTTAGTCTATGATCATGAGCAATAAGTCATAGAGATTTCACTAATCACGAAACAAGTGTTATTTGACATTCTTATATGTGAGATGAAGTTAATAGAAATATTCAACTTCTAGCATAAGTTCTCATACTAGCCACATGCTCTTATGCAAAAGGAAAGAAAGATTACCCATTGAAGTGATTATTAGAGAACATATCACTTGTATGACAAAGACTATAACAAGAGACCAAGCCAACAATTATTCATTCTCAACATAAGCATTCAAAATAAGACATTCAACTCTATCAAACTCTTTCAAGAGAACACATATATGATTCGTTGGGTGGAACATCAACATTCATCTCCATTCTATGCCAAAGTTCATTGCATAAATGTATTTATTTACTAAAGATTTAATTATCGATTGATGACTTTCATCTAATATGTTTCTAACATGCATGCATCTCCTCAAGACATGGCTTGCTCAATGCAACATGACTACAAAGAAAATTGAAGACTCATGGTAACCGAACATGTCATACACAATCCCTTTATTTTATTATTCATCCAACTTGCGACCTGATATCCATTTTTCAATTGTCAATGCATCGATTCATCACATAAAGTCTCAACTCTCAACATGCTCAAATAATTGTAAATTTCTCCAAAAGGCATTTCATCAAACAACTTGAATACAACATTTATAAAACTAAATGAAGTGAATTGAGATGGACATCCTATTTCGCAATCACACATAAATCACAGAAAACACTATATTGAAGTTATTACAAAACAGTTAGCTTGAAATTAATAGTTATTCATTGTAAAAGCATAAAGAGAACCCCTCTTTTTTTTTTAAATCTCATAAATCAACCTAAAGAACGAACCATAAATACCAAAAGAAAATGTACAATTCTTTTGAGAAATGCTTACTAGAAAGAAGGGAGACATTGAATTTACTGTACTTTCAGTTCAAGAGAAAGGAAAGGTTATGATTCTGACTATTGGTCTCTTCTAGACTTCATGAAGGTGAGAAACAAGTAACGATTTAATGATTTTGCTATATCCCAAGGAAGAAAAGACTGATCTCTCAACTATCATTAAAATTTGGTAGGCAGAAGAAATCAAACAGCAAAAGTATTGCATTCATATTCATTTACCAAAGAGTAAATGCCATAAAATTTATCATTCTTAATATTAGGTAGAACAAAATGTAGCTTACAGATTTCTTAATCTCAAAGGAAAGCAGGTTTGTAATGAAGATCTTATCTTCAAGGGAAGAAAAGGGAAATAGGAGGGGTAGAGGAAGAAGGAGAGAAAAAAATGTAGAAGAAGAAGAAAAAGGAGTAGGAGCAAGAAAAGAAGGCAAGGAGTATACCTGCATGAGAAGGCCGGCTGCCAGGGTAGGGATTTCGGCCCTCTTGCTCGCACGACAGCGAAGGAAACGGGTTTTAGAGCCATTGGATGCAGTTGCCTAGGGCTCTTGGTCGGGGCTTGCGAATATAAAGGGAGACGAGGGCATCGGGATCGATCTAGGCGCGAAATTGAGGGCGGAGGAGGCGTCAAGTCCGGCTCCAAACAAGAGAGGCGGACAGGGCTTTGGGTCCGGCTCTAAACGGGAGAGACGGACGGGGCTTCGGCTCCTTTTGGGATCTGAATGGGAGAGACGAAGAGGGAAAGAAGGGAACTTCGATTCCCTTGGAACCTTGCGGGATAGAGAGCAACCAAGGAAGAGAGACCCCCGCGTCGGGGAGGGTGCGAATAGGGAAAATCAGGAAGAATGGGGAAAGATTTCATTTCCTTCCTGTCTTGTGCCAACACCCCGAGAGATGGAGAGAGGACATGAGGCGAGAGGGCGCCAATGCCTGGTCTAGGGCGGGCCAAACCAAGGAAAACGAAGGAATTGGGAAAACCGCCCTCTGGCGCTCGATGGACATCTTCCTACCTCTAAGCGTGGAAACGGACGCTGATCTTTCTTCCTCTACCGAAATCACACTGAATACCTACCTAAACAAGACAACACACGACCGAGGCGCCTGACAACGGCAGATTTCGGTCCTCAATACAATCGGGGCTGTTGGATCAAATTTCTTATTTAAGAAAGTAATTCAAATGCTAGGGAAATTCAAATGGATTTCATTAAGATTAGATCAGGCTGATTTGGGCTAGACTTGAGTTCAAATCAGACTTGATTTCACTAGAATTGGGCCAAATTGAACTCGTCGTGGTTAAAACAAACTACTCGGGCTCGACTCGACCAAATTAATTCAAAAAAGAAATCAAACTCGCATCGACGATGATTCAGATTAAATCGAGCCCGATGAGGCCCGATCAATTCAATCAAATGAGCTCGAGGAAAAAAAAAAGATAAAAACGAGGTCAACACCCAGTACAGATGATATTTGAATTTGATTCTTTGAAAGCTCTGTTTTTTTAAAGTTCTTTTGTTATTGACGAAAAAAAGTTGTTCCAATGGCCAATTTGTTTTTTAAGTGTTTGGAAGTGATTGCAAGAGCTATAAAGGTGAGTTTCTCTGTGCAGAAAAACGTCACTTATGAATTCAGTTCTTTTGATTGTTTAAGCTGTAGTGAGTTTCTTTTTTACCTGGCCTCACACTAACTTTTATTTATTTATTATTCTTTAAAATAAAAGTAATATTTCTTATACCAATTTATCTAATTTATATTATTATATTGGTAACAAAGAAAAATTGATGGTCACTCCCAAGCCCCTCAGAAATAAAACTTATTTCTTACCTTGATAAAGGCGAGCTTCTAAAAAAGAAATTCACCTTCATTTATATTTAACCAAAAATATGTTTGTACTTAGTTCTAGAAATGAATTCCAATTATTTTCAGCCACTTATTTCTAGTCAAACTAGCGAAACTTAGTTTTTTGTGATAAAACTCATTGCGTATCAACTTGGTTTAAAAAAGATCAACGAATGTATACCACGAAGTGGCAATCATTTATTGCCTTGCACTGAAACTGTTGTGTAAATAACACATTACCTATTTTGCTCTTTGGTGTAAATTGGAAGCTTATTATTGTTTTAGCGTAGTAATCAATAAATTAATGTTAGACGGGATGACCATGATAACTGTATGCCATAGTTGGATTGTAGATTTGTTTTATTACGAGTAAATGACAGTGACGATGCAATCAGTAAGTTATTCATTTTCTTTTTATAACTTTTAGCTGCACTAAAGAAAGCATGATTTCTGAGGTTTTGTTTGGTTTTATGCTTAAACAGATGTTTGTTTATCCATAAATGTTGTCCCAAGCACGTTTTGTTATTATGTTACATAAATATTAAATTAGTTGACCTCTTTTCTTTCCTTTTTCTTTTTTAGACGATGGAAGCAATTCTTAACATGCTTACAGAAGATGGAATTGCTCATGATTTATTTATTGTCATGCAAGCAATTAGGTAATTTCTAATTATTTTCTTAGATATCATGGAAAACACAAATTTGTGCTCTTCTGAATTTATGATCTCCTCTATGCTCACCTTTTTTGTACTTTTATGGTAAATCATCTTGCTTTTTTTAAACTTCTTTATCTAAGGTAAACTTAAAAAAAGTCCACCAACTATTGATATATCGCTAATTTAGTCGTAGAGAATCACGTTGCTCCAATGTTGTCTAACGACTATCCAAAATGGTCATCCCAATTTAATCCCAAAGTGGGGCAACATGATACTTTGAGACTAAAGTGTCCACACACGAATAGTTTGGGATTATTTTGAGAATTTTTCTTCTAATGCATTTCTCAAATATGCTGTACTCTTTGTTATTGTTGATTTGTAATAGATTTTGTTGCATCGACACATATTTTCAATGCTTTGCTTAGGAAGTGTCAATTTACGAATTGATTGATTACATTTGTAAAAATTAAGAAGTAGATGCTAGCTTTGTTGTTATACATTGGCCAAGACAATAGAACTATGTTAATTGACGCCTTATCAAATTAGGAGAACACTTAGCCCATAGTTTAATAGAGTTATCTGGAAATAGTCTGAAATTCATCAATACCATAATCATAACTTAATCATAACTTGTCAACCCAAAACTTGCTGTGTGGAACTTCACTTATTAATATACTTTTTGATTATTATGCTTTATTTTACTATTCCTAGAATTACTGAAGCAGTCCACTGATATGATAATAAACATGGATGAAATGACTAGATCATTGAGAAATAAAATTGAAAGTGGTGTAGCCCTCATATATAAAAAGATAAAAGCTCCAAAATTGCCCCCCAATATTAGTAAATGGCCAATTTAGCGCCCATGAGTATCAGTGTTTCGATTTGGCCTATGGACTATTAAAAAAATGATCTAAAATGATCCTTATGTTAAATTCACTATTTAGTTTGATAGAAAGTTAGAGTGAATTTTGTTACCATATTATAAGAGGAGGGTATTTTACAACAACAACAATAACAATAAGCCTTATTCCCATTATGTGGGGTATGTTATATGAATCATTTTTCTCCATTATATCTTATTAAGAGTTAATGTCATACCCCACGACGACCTGACTTTAAATAATCGATGCAGAACACAACAAAGAGGGGGGCGCCAATCACTTTACTATATTACATTTCAATATAATTCATTTGATCTAAATACATAATAATTTTGAAAGAGATCATAACTTAAAACATCAATCATTAGCGGAAGCTATCAAGATTTTATTTCCAAATTTTTTATTTGCAGAGCAATTGCAGGAAACCAAGATATGTAACTATTGACAAACTACTAACCTTAAAATAGATATTTATTACATAAAAAATAATAAAAAAGAATTTGACACTATTATGGTTCAACTTTTTCATCCCCATCCCTGCAACAACCAAAATAACAAACTGATGAGCTACGATGCCCATAAGATATGCAACTCTAATAAAGCAGTCAAGTATAAAAACAACAATACTTACATGTGTATAAAAAAGTGAATGTAAGAAAAGTAAAAAAAATTAAACAAAATTATATAATCGTTTAGTAAGAATTTTGCATAGTAGGTTATAATGTATAGATGAAAAGATGGCTACACATAATAGTTATGCATAGTGTTTTATTAATATCATTACATTAAGTTAGTTACATTAAATATAAAAATGATACATTTTCTGGAAATCCTACATTGTCCGTTTGTTCTCCAATATGTACATCATATATTACTATAGGTAATTATAAATAGATTTTAGTTCATTTCATAATTCTCTTTTTCATCCTTAGAAGGTATCATGTCCAGATGGCTCTTGATGTCGCACTGCCTTTTTTGTCTTTAGGCTTCATATCATATCGATGTTGCATTACCTGTACTATATTGCACTGCCCCTACCTTCTATCACCTAACATGATATTTTGATATTTTCTGAGGCTTATTTGATCATTGTATTTTTATTTTCGGGTTGTGTGACACTTGACTATATAAATAAATATGCACATGTATGTAGATTAATATGAATGGGAAGCATATCAGCATAGAAATAATTATGATTTTATGAATCATATGCTACAAATCATTGTATGACATAATTGTACATAGCAACATCATATAACAAAATCACCTATTACAAGAAGTTACATGTAGGATTATTGCATGGAACATGCAAGAGTACGAAGCTATGTCACCCACAACTAATTTAAATGCATGTATACAGACAAAACTTAATCAACTTGTATATTGTACTAAAAAGAGCTTATGCATATCTTACCTCCTTGACATGCTGACCCACTCAGTCAAACATGTTGTGTTTGCCTACGCATGTATGGCATGTAATCCAATTCAAATAATTAATTAGTAATTCACACAATTTTTCATTCGACTGGTACAATTAAATCTATTATCAACGAACACAGCTTCCAATTTTCCCTTTGCATATAGCGTTAGTTTTTTCTTTAAACTTTATTTTTTTCTTTAAAATTTACTCCACATTACGAATATCTTGAATACAAATCAACTAATGTTAAATGAAAAGTTTACTGAAATGAAGTACACAATATAAATTACTTACTATTTTCACTTTTCAAACCAGCCAATCAACAAACAACACAGCCTCTCCCCTATCCTCTTCTTTCTCTTCATCTTCTCACTCTAATATCTCCCTTATCTAACTGTGGCATGCCCCAAACACTCGACCAGCCAGCTCCTGCACTCTCCTAACTCACCCGACCAACACCCATACACTTATCTCTTGTAAATAGCTTCGGAGTCCGATCCTAGCTCCTACCCAAGCTCTGCTTCCAAGCTATTTCTCCCTCGCTCCAGCCAGTGAAAGAGAATTAGGCTTTGGTTGGCAAGGAATGGATTAAAGTACTAAACAAGTGCTATTTACCTAATCGTCCAAACCATTATCCAATGCATGCCCTGCTACATGCCTTTACGAAGAAGTAAATGGACCTTGCTACAGTAATTTGTATGATTAAATAGTAAATGCATTTTATTAACTTAGAAAAAAATGCAGATGAGATTTAATTTCTTAACTTCCATTCCTCCGCAATCCAATATACAGTTCTATATTTCAAATTGCTCCATTCAATGAGTAGAACACAATGATATTATGTTTTTTTATTTTCGCGAAAGTTGGTATTTTAGGTTTTTTTAATTTGATCCAAATGTGGCATATACCTGATCTAATTCAGGTTTTACAGCTAAATTCTCATTTAAATCTATTTAAAAAGGGATCATTTTTAATACTTTCGAACCAAGTCCTTTTAGGTCTACCTTTACCCCTTAAAATAGGCTTAGATCTAATACATTTGCTTTCCTAATAAGAGGAGGGTATTTTAGTAAAAGTTAAAATTTATAATTATTGTTATTTTTTAAATCCTATTGAAACTTGAAACCTATTTCTCCTCCAATTTGCCTTGAAATTTGAATAAATTAATATTATTTGTGGTTTAATTTAATTAAATAGAATTAATTTTATTTAATGATTGATTTTGTAGTGTATAAATATAAGAAATAATGAATTCATAATATGCATAGATTAATATAAAAAGTGTAGAATGTTTTATAATAATTTTGTTTGTTCTACTCAAATATATTAAATCACATGTGTTATTTTATGTAATCATAAAAGTGACAATACATAATCAATATAAAAAACGTAACTTTGCACACAATTGAACCACCTAAAATATGGTTAAATTTAAATTTTGATGTTAACTTTATTTGTGAATTTTTTCTCCTTTGGGGCCATTTATGATCAATTTTAAATAGCCGAGTGATTTAATAGGAGCGCTGTGATATTTTGAGACTAAATTAGTTATTTACTGATAGTCAAAGGACAATTTTAGATTTTTTCTCTTTATTAAAATGATTTAGTAAATTACTATTGATGCTGAACAAGTTTAAGAACCTTAAAATCCTAAACCCCTCGGTGTTGAAGAAAATGATTTAAATAGCTGGAGGGTTATGCTTTGGTTCTCCTTCGGTTAGTCACCATTCTAGACTTGGTTGCGCAATTAGGCTCCAGAAGATGACCCAACTCCAGTCGAGTCATTACATTCTCAATGTAAAAACCCCATTTGTTTCATTATATTAATTCTATGACCTTATGAACCATTTAACATTGTAATTGCTTTGTCAGTTTTCTGTTCTCTAACTTAAGTCTTATTAATACATTGATAAAAATAAAAATATCTATTTTCAATTAGATATATGAGGTAAATTTTCCCGGACAAAATGATGTTCAACTAGACTTTATAAATAATTGTCAAACATATCAGAAAGGTAAATAACAATAATATCAGTCCACTTTCCATTTGTTACAATTAGCTTTTAGAAGGTTAAAATTATTAAAATTATCCCAAGTATTATAAAGAACTAATAAAACCTTTTTTCTTGGGTATACTTTTGTAGCGGCGTTCTTTGATTTTTTTTTGGAAATTGTTCCTTTATCTTTTCTCATGTCTTTGTTGTAACCTAGGCTTATTCCTGTCACTTGCATAAGCTGATGGCAATTTAATCATTATTAAAACTCCCTCCCTCACTAGACATGAACAGAAAAAGTCACACATCCATCAATTTATGTCATTCTATTTACCTTTCTACATGTAGTTCCGTACTTTGAATTATACTATAATCAGCATGGAGATCGGCTGAAGTTCCAATTATGATAATTTGTTCCGAAAACTATACTTTTGCTCCTTGAATTAGTTTGACATGTTGCTTGTTATTTTATGTGTTAGAAGTATAAGCATAATATGACATTACTATGGCTATGCATTATGAAGTTATATTTCCTGATGTTTTTCTTTAGTTCATTATATTTTGGTTTTCAAACTGGCTTTGCTGTAGGGGTTATAGTCTTTGCGGGGAAATTGATTCTGCTGTGAAGATGTTTGAGAATTGCACAAGCTCAAGAGCACCTGCGGCTGAGTTGTATGTGGTAAGTCTATAGCTAGATTCAAATGCCTAAATGCTTTTCTTCTGCTTCCACTCAGTAGTTTGGTTCTTGATTACCTATTACTGCCGTCATCATGTTACTTTTTAATGCCTCTGAAGATGATGCTTATTATTAATGTCCGACTTAGGATGCTTCTTGAGTGCACTTGAGGCTATGTGAAGCATACAAGTTGCTTATAGATGCTTTGGAAGCATGTTTTATTGCGCCAATCCAAAAAATATGTGCAATTTTTGCGTATCATGTCAGAAGCTAGGGATATCGAAAGCGTCAAGCTGACATATGTGCCTTAAGATTAGCCTTTTAAAATCCTTAATTGGTTTTCTTATATGGGCATGGGCTTAAAAGTGCTAATTCTAATAGGCTTTAGGCCATCCCGTGAGTCCATGGATATTTAAAGGCCATCTAAAAGCATATAATCCAAGATTCATCGCTAAAGATGATGACTTTGGTTGGCTCGTATTGTCAAACACCTACGATCGGATGCTGGAGTTTAAACGGATGTTGTTGGAGATTGATGAACACTGATAAAAAATGGATATTTTTTGGAGCTCATCATACTGTTGTTGAGATAACCAGTGGATTTTGTTGATCATCATAATTCGTTGTACAAGAGAAACCAAGTCCCATATCCCCTTTAGGTGTATAATTTGATCTAGTTTGAATATAAATGGGCCTAGTGGACTTTAATGTTCAGCTTGTTAGGCTCTCTAAATATAACGCTAAACCAAGCATACAGTGAAGGCTTAAGAAAACAAACTTTAAAGTGGTTCGGTTAAACTTTCAGCAACCCTCTATGAAGCTAAGGTTTCTTATTTTTATGTTCTGTTTATGCGATCATTTCATGAGTTGGAGTAGCTAGGGTAATGACTTCATTTTATTGGTTTTCTAGAAGTTTGTATAAATACTTTGATGCATCTTGGAAGTAAAAAGAAAAAACAAATTAGAGAAGAAGAAATTGCAGGAACACGAAGATAGGTGATGTGATATAATCAAGAATTGCACGTGAAATTTATAAAGAACCACAAAGTGTGCTAATTTAAGATTAAGGTATCGTGAGGTGAGGTTCAAGAGTTTTCAATTGTCAAAATTATTATGATAAGCAATTACAAACTTGATGTTTGGGCACAATTGACGATAGATCTGGAAATTCTCACAATAAGACAAATGTGGAGTAAAATATAATCCCACGGCTAATGTTTTGAAAATTCACAATGAGTTACCTTGCTCACTCACACTCATGTAGGGCTTAGCGGAAGAAGGTCTTTAGCATACCCAACGATACCATGAGGACGGTAGCAACCCCAACGGCCGTGAGCAACGGAAAGGTTGACGGTGGCGAGGATGGTGGGAATGGTTGACTGTCGATGCTCCAATCATAGTTTGGAAGCTGGCGGTCGATGACGCTCACAAGAGTAGGTACAACTCGATCCAAATAATCTTTAACGGTGGCGTCGTCTTCAAATCCCACGTTGAAGAAGGGAGATCGTAGGATGTTGAGATTTCCGTCGGCGTCGAACACAAGTCCCCACTCAAATTCGGGATCCGCCATGCATGCTTGACATTTGAGAGAACTCCATCGAGAAGAGAGGAAATATGTGGTGGTGAGAGAGAGCACTTGTAGATTGCGAAGAAGGGAGGGGAGGAAGAGAGGGTCGGTGGGATTTCCAAGGGGAAGAGGTGAGGCCGGCGGGTGCAAGGGGAATAGGCTAGGGTTTTGAGAAGATAGGCTTAAGATTGTGGAGGAGATTAATCAAAATCTGAAATTTAATTTCAGTTTTGATTAGATTGGGAGGGAATTAACTTGAATTTTGAATTTCAAATCAAAGGGAATTAAGGCATTGATTGGGGAATTAATGGGGGAGCTAAGGAGGGGAAGGCCAGCGGTTTCAAGAGAGGAGGGGAAGGAGTTTTTAAACAAATCCTGAAATAAATTTCAGGGTTTGAAATTTTTGGAGGGAGAATTAAATGAAATCAATTTTGATTTCAAAATGGGAGGAAGAGTTACTTAGCAATTAATGAGGAGAAGCCTCATAGGGAGGCCGACGGCATGTAGAGGGGAAGAGGGAGGGATTAAGGGGAGGAACCAAGCTCTTTCCAAATAGGAACGAAAAGTTGGAGGGAAATTAATGACTCCTCCAAATAGGCCTCATTTGAATTTTGAATTTTGAAAACTTTCCATATTTGGTTCTAACAAATTTGGAAAATTTTGAACTCAAGAAATTTTGAATTCTCAAAATTCGAACAAGAGGGGAAATGGGGGAGAGGGGCCGGCGGTTGGGTGGTGGAAGAGGTGGTGGAGGAAGGGTGGCCGGCGGCCAAAGGGGAGGCCGGCGGTTGGCTCCCTTTGGTGCTAGACGGGAAGAAATAGGGGGCTCGGCTTGGGCTAACGGGATGTGGATTTGGGTAGTTGAAGATGAGGGGAAAACACAACGAAGATAGAACAACTTAACCACGAGCCGCGGACTCTTCCAACGATTGGTGGGCCTTGCGAATGCTCCCTTTGAGCTCTCTCCCTTCTCTAGCTCTCATGCAAGAAGAAGTAGAAACAAAACACAATTTTCATTCAAATATTCATTAACCTCATTACAATAGAAATGACCTATATATAGGTCCCAACATGAAAGAAAATACAAAGACTAAGTTGCCCTCAGGGCTACAACATGACTCAACTCAAACTAGGGGTACAATAGGAAGACTCCAAGAAATAAAATGCATAAACATCTAGAAATATAAACTCTGAATCGTGGCCGTCGATCTGCGCTGTCTCCGACGATACACATGCTTGAACCTCTGATCGATGTCCTCATCAATAGGAGCTGATATTTTTATTATCTCTTCAATAAGAAAGATAGATACAAGTGATCTACTATTCGAGAGGTAGATCAGCTCTCACACAAATCCTAGACGCCTCTAGGAAACTCACAACAAATCTTAAAATAAACTTCAGTAAAACATAAGTTAAAAACCTTGGATCAAACTCCCCCTTAAATAGCGCCAACACATAATACACATAATTAAAACCTTCCTAAACAGCAAAAATACAATTAGGAATCCTTCTTAAACAATCAACCAATCATAAACAACATAAATATAATTAGAAAATCTTTCTAAACAATTAAACCCTTTCTAAATAGCATAATCACAATTAGGAAACCTTCCTAAGCTCACCATTTATTAGGGATCTTCCTAAACAACTCCCATTTGTTAGAAACCTTATTAAACAATTTCCCCTTAGTAGGGACCTTCCTAAACAGTTCCCCCTTGACATATCATACTTTTGGCATTTTTTTGGTTAATAAGGACATGTTTGTATTTGTACATTAGGGATTCTTTCAATTTAAGGGCTATTTGGTTGGATGCAAAAAAGAAATACATGTAAAATAAAGCTAAATTGATTGCATTTACTTTGCAATTAAATTGTAGAGAAATTGAACTATGAAGAAAAATAAATTTTGCTTCACCGACTTTGTTTCAAACTAAGGGTCATTTTAGAGCAGCTTTTTCACTGCTTTCTTATCAGATTGTTTGCAGATCATTGACCCATTGCTAGTTGGTTAATGCTTGTTGTTGTTTTTCAAAAATTTTTATGGTGAGAATCATCTTTTAACAGTAAGATATGTTAAAGTATGGTACCTATAAGAAAGCAGTTGTTTGATTTTTTTTTTCAAAAGAAAAAAAAAATATAATACCTATAGTAGCTTTGAAAAAGCTGCTTTCCCATAGCAATACTTTTATAATTAGCTACAATTTTCCTAAGCAAACCTAATTGCAAAAGTTGCTTTTTATACCAGATTTTTATTATAAGTTGAGTTTTCCCAAACACATTATCACCTTAAAAGTTGTTTGAATTATTTCTCAATTCTTTGAATGTTTTAAAAATTTCTTATTGTCTTTTGATTTAGCCATCCATCTTCACCTTGCTTAGATTTGCATGTTGCATTCCCTCCTCGATGACCTTCACAAAGTGGTGTGATATTATGACTCTTTTGGTTTGCTCTTATGTCCCTTCCAACTTCTTAACTATTCATTGCTTCTATTATATATTTATAAATTATAACCAATCATTTTGTTGCGGTTTCAAATCCAAGCAAGAGTATTTAACTTCCGCACCCCTCACCCAAATAATTGTTGTGATCATTTGATACGCTTTGCACTTTATGCATATTTGCTAGTTTGTATTAGAGCATAGATCATTTATGCAAAAGCTTATAGCCTTTTATAAACGCAAGTTGCGTTCATTAAGGCAAGTGAATTGATAGCTAATTCTTATTTTAGTACTTTGGGTGTTTTTATTTTATTTTAGTAACAATAAAATTTTTGTGTTTATTTAAGACAAACATGCTTATGTTGTTTTCCATAAGAGTTGGTTTTACTCTTTAATTTTTTTTTTGGGAAACTTCATAATTGGCGAGTCTATTACTATGTTGACCTTTGCTAAAATGAGGGCGAAATCTCTGGGTAGTGTCTTATCTACAAACCCATCTGCCTTCCAAAATTTACCTCGGAACTTAATTCGTTAAAACTCCCTCGCCGAATAAGAAGAGCGAGCGGAGGCCGGGGCCGAATTTTCGGAGCCCACATACTATTATTTGGATGTTTATTTTAATAAAGCCTATGGATGCTTATTTTTGAAGGTTATGTTGGTTGTTGCAATCATTTGTGATATCGTTGTTTATAGTAGAGTTCTCTATCTGCTACTTAGGTGTTGGTAGTGGTACGGTGTCTTATGATCCTATTGTAGTATTCATTTTTGTTGGTAGTCTTGCCTTTGGAGTTATGTGAAGTAAGGCGGGGTTGTGGTTGTAAGGAGTAGCTTACAGTTATTGATTGATTGATTGAGTCTTGTGGCTAAAGCTTACTCTTTTGGGATTTACAAATTGTCTCAATATTTTTTGGACTATTTTAATTATAAAAAATGGGGAATTAGAAGAGTATATGTATTAGATTTTGCCTATGTTAAAAAAGGCAGTGGTAAAAAGACTTGGTTAGAAAAGATTAGAAGTGATATTTTTTATTAGATTTAAATGAGAATTTGATGCTTAATAGGACAATTGAGAAAAAAAAAATTCATGTAGTTGTTGACGCCTAGTGGGATGAAGGCTTGATCTTGTTGTTGTTGCAAAAAAATACGAAATTTGTGATTATAACAGAGGATATGATGCATCTAAAATTCAATTTAGTCTTTTTTGAATTAACTTTTGGTTGATTGTGCAATTTATTCTTATCCTTTTCTTGTTTAATTAGCAACCTTAAAACCTTTGAGAGTGGTTTTCCTGGGACAAGTGGGAGGCCTTATTTTGTCTCATTTTCTTTTATTCTCTTTATGCTCAAAATGTTGAATTGAGTTTATTGTATTTTTGATAGTTTGCCAAACATTATATTAAACGGATTCCTATGATACCATGGTTTCAATTGAATGAATGATTTTTTTTTTAAAAAGATTTTTACTCGTTACTTTTGGTGAACAACTATTAAATTAACATTTGCATGTTTTTTTTTTTTTTCATTTTTATTTAGTTTTTATCTAACTAACAAAATTCATCAAAATGAAGGCTTTGCAATTTATGAAGGTTTAAATATGTTTCCATGATTTTATGTAATTTTTATTGATTTGCATTAACAAACTGTAGATTATAAGACATTATTTATATGATTTGGTTTTAGAACTTAAGATTGTATCGAAATATCAACTATAAGTGGAGATCACAATCTGAATCATTTAACAAATCAAAAGGAAGGATGAAATTTTTGGAGCTGTACAAAATTAATTTTTTGAATTGTTGAATGAACAAAACTGAATGTGTAAATATGTAAATCAAGCTAATGAATTAAAATTTGAGCCTACTTATTTTTAGCCTCATCTGCAAGAAGTAGATTTAGTCCTAACCAATCAATTTGAATGGTAATACTGTTAGCAACAAGAAATTCATTATAATTTAATCAAAATAGATCACAAGGGAGTATATGATAATGAAGCCTATATTAATAATTGGCATCAAATGCATGATTTATATCGTGACAAAACTAATAGGGTAAAAGTTAAGTGTCTACATTCGATGGGACGAAAAATCTGAAATATTTTGTAAGCTTTTGCTAAATTGCAGTTAGTTGTGCAAGCTAATATGTATTAGACGAGTTTGGAAAGAAATTAGGCATTTTAGAGAACCTACTTCTACTTTGATTGGCATTTAAGTTGAAATAAAAATATCCGCCACTATCATATTGTGATCAATTGCTTGATGAATTTCATGCATTAAAATAAGTAACAAAAACTCTTATTGAATATATGAATAAATTTGAAGAATTAATTATGCATTCGGAAATAATTGAATATCTTGAAACATCACTTTTTCTAGGTTTGCAACTGGATTAAACCTGAAAATTAGAATAGAAATGATGCTGCATCAAATTCCATCACTTGAACATACTTTCCAACTTGCATTTTTTTGCAAAAGCCATTTTTAAATTTCATTGTACAAATGAATTCCTAGTAGGAGTTTATCTATTGATGACAAAGATGATAATGGAATTAATGAGGGAGGTGATATTCATGAATTGGTTACATATATAGGTTATTCTAAAATTGTTTAATGGTAACACTCTTTAAATGTTATGTGATGTATTATTACTTCACCTAAAGTGGAATTTGATTTACATTTCAAGTTTATTTTAAGCTTGATGATAGATTAGATAAGCTTATTATAGATAGTAGAAGAGTACAAGTTGTATGATGTTGTGGATATTCACTTATTGATCCCAAAAAATTAAAACTTGAACAACGTCTACAACCATATATGTAGCGTGGGTAGATAGGGCTTTGTTTTTTATTACAAAAAGATGTTTAGTGCTACATATTTTAAGATTTGATGTGATGTTTTTCCTATGGATGTGGCACATTTTTTTTAGTCAAGCTTGGTTATATGATTTAGATGTGTCTTATTTGAAAAAAAAATCTAATATTTATGAGTTCAAAAGCAATGAAAGGAGAATAGTCTTGATCCCCTATGAAATGTAAAATATATTTGTTTCATCTATAAAGGAATCTAGTTCTCCTAATGAACTGAAGAAATCAATGCACCTTTTAAATCCACATATCATAAAAGAAGTCTTATAGAAGGATTGATTTATGTGGTCGTGCTTATAGAATCTATAGGTGTTATTGTTAAAATCCCAATAATCCCTTGGCCCTTGTTCCCACGACCAGCATGAGAATCCATGGGAGGCTCACCTAGATCATGCTGTTAAATTTCAATCGTCCCTTAGTCCTTGATCCCACGGCCATCATGAGGATCCGTGGGAGGCTCACCTGGATTATAACGATTTCCTTCTATATTTGGGTGGTTGATTTAGGAAGGATTATATTAAGGCAATTATACATGATTCTATAGTTATTGTTTCTTTATTAAGACATCTTGTATGAACATATAAATAGGTATAGTTTGTATAATAAAATTAAAGCTTTTCCCTCTCCAATTTTTTGAATGTAACATGGTATCACAACCTTAGTTGCCTTGATCAGAATTCTGAGTTTTTTTTTAATGCCAGACTTTCTGAAGGGAAGGCTTGAGCTGCCTAGCCTTCCCTTGAAAGGGAGCGGGTTCCCATCTTATTTGTTCATGCGTACATCCAACTGAAAATAGGGAGAATGCTTCATCTCGTGGTCTCTAGGTTCGATCGAGAGAGACAAACGTCTCGTGCGTCTCGTCTGGAGGAGTTGAGCAAGAACCCCGTGGTCTATGCGTTCGATCGAGAGAGACGAACATCTTGTGAACTCTTGCGTGCGTGCGACCAAACAGGATGAGAGAGGCGTTTGGCCAGAAGATTCTGCGCATGTGTCTTGTCCAGAACCAAGCGGGATCGAGCTTCCCTGAAGCTTGCCTCACGCGATAGTCTCCTCTCACGTGCTTTTGGGGTGGAACCAAAACGAGCCATCTTGCATTTGGATGAGGGATCATGCGACTACACAGGACGAGAGATCGTGCAAGCAGGTGCTTGTGTCTGGTCTACTTTCGTTTTGTTCCTCTGGCCCTTGAAATTTCTCGCGTTCTTTGCATCTGCGCCAAATCCTGCCGGCATAGACGTCGCCATAGGCTCCAAACTCGCTGCCAATGCTGTCAAAAACCATTTTGGCGGGTCTTCTACAGTCGCATCCAATCACCAATGGAAGAGGGAAACTTACGATAGACACCGCTGGCCTTCATTATCAGAATTATGAGGAATACATGTTCCTACCACCGGCCTTAATTGTTAGAATTTTATGGAATACATGTTCCCACCACCGGTCATCATTGCTAGAATTCTGAGGAATATAGATTCTCACCACTAGCCTTCATTGTCGGAATTCTGAGGAATACATGTTCTCTCGATCGGCCTTCATTACCGTAATTCTAATAAATTTCGGTTATTTTGCTTCCTTTGTGCGTCTAAGACCGAGGTGAGATCGAGCAGGAGGGCTCCTCTCACGTGTAATGTCGAGAGTCGACCGAGCAAAAGTGAGAGAAGTCAAGCGTAGGACCTCCTCTTGTGTATGTATGGAAAGAGCTGAGAGTTCTCTCTCATGAGGGTCTAGGGCCGCAACAAGCAAGAGTGCAAGACCTGTACTCTTTCCACCTGTCAGACCTGAGAGATCATAGGCCTTAAGTGCGCATGTACGGGGTCGATCGAACATGAGTGTTATGTTGGAGTCAGACGATTGATTTGCATTGGGAAGAAGGATGGATCGATCAGACGGGAGGAGATTTACGTGCTAAGTGCTAAGCCGCTTGAGACGTTTTTTCTGCTGATGTCCTTAAAGCTTGACGCAACCGTAAAAATAGATTTTTTCCTACTGTCGTGCCTTCATTATCGGCCTTTCCTTGTGGTTGCTATCCTATCTATAACCAATGCAGCCTTCATTGTTGCCCTGCTTAATATAGCCTTCATTGATGCTCTTTGCTGCCACAATGTTTGAAACTAATTTCTCCTAAAGTTTTAATCAAATGGAGGATTCTATAGTCCACCAAGGGATTTGATAACTCTACTTTTTTGGGACTAATTACCAAGCTGGGAATGGTAGATTTGTATTCTCCAACTTGAGGGGGAGTGTTAAAATCCCAATCTTCCCTTCGCCCTTGATCTCACGGTTAGCATGAGGATCTGTGGGAGGCTCACCTAGATCACGCTGTTAAATCTCAGTCGTCCCTTAGCCCTTGATCGCACGGCTAGCATGAGGATTCGTGGGAGTCTCACCTGGATTACGTCAATCTCCTTCTATATTTGGGTGGTTGATTTAGGAAGGGTTATATTAAGACAATTATGCATGATTCTGTAGTTATTTGTTTCTATATTAAGGCATCTTGTATGAATCTATAAATAGGAATAGCTTGTATAATAAAATTAACGCTTTTCCCTATCCAATTTTCTGAATTTAACATTTATAACCAAAAATCTGAATAATTATTCAAGATATTAATCACATACTCTTTGATTTCAAATATTTATATGTTGGCGAGCTTCAATATGATATTTATTTGATTACCGGATCGTATTTACATAACTTACTAAATTATAGGATAAGTTCAAATGAACATACTGAATCTAAAAGACAATTACATGGTTTGATTTAAAAAATGGTTTGTTAGAAAGAGTTTGAATGTTATGCAATTCCAGCATAATTGCATTTATGAAATATGAAAGTTGGCACATTGGTATTAAGGATAAAGCAGAAATATTATATTTATGATAGGAAAGTTTATGCAAATGTACAAAGTTTTTGATGTTTGGTATATAATCTTTTAGTTAGATGTTTGTGCTATTTTTTGATCCAACAATTCAATAGCTAGATTTACAGTAGAAATGAAATCATATATATACATGCCAAATGGGTAGAATGTTTACGGGAATATACTATACCCGTGGTTTATTACATTCAATGTGTTCAAACAGTGTTGGGATGGAAAATAAGCTTGACGATGCATTAAGTAAATTTGCCATTATTTTATATACAATGAAAATTAAAGTGCTGGTTTTGATTATATCATGCTTGATTATTCTACTTCTATGGATGTCAATAAAATATATAATGCTTTAAAAGATGAGTTACATATGTTTAATACAGAATTTATAATTAAAGAGAGCTGTTTTTTTTTATTCAAGGGAACTGATCTATATATATTGATGATCTTTTAAAGATATTCACTTATTCTGGAATTGCATGACATTTTGGTAGAGATACAACTTAAGCAATTACTGGCCAAAATTTAGAGGAGATGTAGCACAGATAGTGTCACAATACAGATTTTATCATAAAATTAATTTAAGAAGAGATAATATTTGGTTATACACACCGTGGCCTATTCCATATGAATCCTGGGAAGATGTTTGTATGGATTCCTGATAGGATTGTCTCAGAAAATACAATTTTATATTTGGTGGATTGTTTTTCTTAATGGCTCACTTTATTCCTTGTAATAATATTGATGCTGCATGATTTATAATAAAATTGTATTTTAAGAAGGTTTTTAAATTATATGATTTACCTAAAATGTATCAGAGGTGTAAAATTTATAACTTATTTCTAAAAAAATCTATGAAAGAAGATTGAAAATTTGTTAAAATTCTTAAGATGTCTATTACGATGTTTGATAAAATAGCATGTAATCAGTTGAGATTTTTTTCATCTATATGATCAAGTTCACTTACATTTGTTAATCAATTTACAAACTTGAGCTCATTTGAAACAATCAAATGATTTCAACTTGCTTAATTACAAAAACTATATATCTTGTTGGACTTTAAATTAAATTTAGACATTGTGAATTTGTGTAATTATTTGTACAACATAGGCATGATTTGTATGAAAGCATTCAAACTAGTTGTTAAATACCACAGATTGAAGTCTATTGCAGATGCAAACAAAATAAATGTGGAATTCAATTCTAGTGATAAAGTAAAAACTCATTTAAATCTTGAATGATTTCTTATAAGAACTCTTAAGAGAATAATTGTTTGATAAATAGGACTATAGAAAGTCATCCACCATATCTAGTCAGATGCTTGTAAGTTATAAATTTTATAAAATTTTGGTATTAGTTCAATTCTTAATATATTTGGTTTGATTTTATATCATGAATCGTCAAATATTGCCTTTAATTCTTCTTTATTTCCATCATGTACTTTGTGATTCTCATTCAACATTTTCATGACATTCATATAATCTCATTTGGTAGAAATTATTACAAAATGATGAAATGGATTTTATACTTATGGTCAAATTTAAATCTGTATTGACCTTAGACCTCCATCGAAGTGTAAATTTAAATCAAACCTTCAATTTGAATATGAGCTTAACATAAGTTGGAATTTATGGTTGTATTTGGGTTTCAGTATGAGCTTCTCATACCCACTTAACATGCTAGTTTGTTGAGCATTTCTTAGTTTGAATCTCAAGGAATTGCATGTTAAGATTCCTTCTCTGTAACTATTCAACATGACATTTATTTTAGAGGTAAGGATCAAAATGGCCCCCTGGCTTCATCCGAAGGATCAAAATAGTCTCTGACTATTAAAAATCTCATTTAGTCCTTTGATTTTTTAAATAGGGACCTAAATGATCCCATATAATGACTAATTTGGTCCCTATTTAAAGAGTCAAGAGACAAAATTGATACTTTTATATAGTCGGGGATTATTTTGATCATTAAGAAAAATGTGGGGACCAATTCAGTTATTTTATCATTTATTTTGTATTTATTTCTAGATGTATTGAATTGTAAAATTATAGAAAGAATATTATGAGCTTGTTGAAGTGTATAAATTGGTTCATGTAATCTTTATCAATGACTTTCTCTATCAAAGCCTGAGTCCTTGGGCATTCTCCACCTTATTGATCTCATAGGTAGAAAGATTATGATGTTTATCATTTTACTATTTCGACTTCTATTCCTTAATGTCATTGTTTGTCTCTATGGCATATCTACTAGTGTCAAACAAATGGGGGTTTGTCATATTTAATATCGGAGAATTTATGGAGCTTTATGAGCACAAATTGACGATGACATAAAAAGAAGTTTTTGGGATTTGCACTCTAACAAATTGTTTGGGATCCTAGTTGTTTTTCTTATGGCCAATTCTATGAGTTTTCTTGCAGTTTGAGTAGCTCGTACTTCATGTTATTTGCTTTGTATTAGGATTTACAGCTGTTTTCTTTAGTTTTGTCATTAGTTTGCTTATTAGGGAATTTTTGCACTTGAACTTTATTATTTGACATTTCTAATAGATTTATTGTCTTTTTTTAAATTTTAGAAGACCAAATAGGTTGTCCAATAAATTTAACTTAAAATGATTCAAATTAGAATTCGTCATAGTTCCTCAATTAAATGATGCATGCTAAAACAAAATGCCTGTCCATCCATATCTAATCGTTCCTTTCCCCTTTTATGCTACTTGGAGGATGAACTTTGGTAATGAGTGAAAAAGTTTTTTTTTTCAATTTTGTTTTGGCATCTAATTTATCACTATATATTTATGTTGGCTAGACTTCAGAATTTTGACTTTGCTTAAAACTTTATTCTAGGTCTTAATTGCATTTTATTGTCATTGTTATGCTCTATGTTCAATGAGAATTTATCCTCAATATTTATGCGCTTCGATTGTATTGTTTTTGGATTTGTTTTGTATTTCATAGTCATGCTTTCTGTTTATGAACATTAGAATATATATTTCATTGGTCACGTGACTTGAGGCGTAGCCCTTCATTCCTTGATAAGTAAATGCATTGCATTATGGTTTTGCCTTTAGCAACTGGTCTTCATTATGTTTATTTTAATGATGTTCTTGTCTGTTATATTTTGACATAGCCAGAGCCCGCTCCTTTGATTTACTTGTCATTTTTATGTTAATATTGGAAATAGGGTCTTTGCTCATTCTGAGTAAGATGTGTATTTCTCGACTCTCATGAAACCCTTGCCTAGTGTTTTTTTTTTCTAATTTGTAGAATTGTTAATCCTTTTTTTTCCTTGTTTTTAATATTAAACATTTAGAGTTTATTTTCAGATTGTTTGGTTAGTTCACTATCCCCACATGTTAGTATTTTAAACAATTGAAAAGAAATGTCTTACTCATATTCATTTGTAAACTTTGGATCCTGGTGTAACGGATATATTTATAGCTCATGAGTCAGTTTTTGATGTCGTACTTACTGTCGTTCATTTGTAGGGAGACACTCAATTATTTTTTTTTTGCTATTCATTGTTTAGACTTTAATAGAAGGGGCGATGCTGGACCGTACGCCTGAAAGGATGGAACTTGCTTTTGGTTATCTTGTAAGTTTTGTTCTTTCTTTGTTTTTAACTTGCTACCACTAATATCAATAAACTATCATGGGCTTAACTTTCGTTGGCAGGAGAAAATGAATGCTAGAGGATTCTTCTTGAACTCCAAGTTGGGGAGTGAGCTTCTCCTCGCAGCTGCAAGAGATGAGGTGAGTGAATGTCACTACTGGTGTATTATTTCTTAGTGACTTGGTTATCTGCCATATTGTCACACCTCGCCATAGGGCTTGGAAGAAAATCACAAGAACTCAATGGTAGGGTGAGAGCTGAACAAAATTTATAAAATGATTTCAAAATAATGAAATTATATGACTTCTATAATTTGTATTCACCAATAAATCATCAGAGCATCTAAACCCAAAAAAATTACTAAATGTCCACCAAATTTAAATAAAATTCCATTACACAATTAAATCAATTAAATAACGCAAACATCGATTATCCATCATAGATAAACTTGATGCATGAACATAGAAGTTCCACCTGAATCAGCCCAAACTAACGAACCTGAAATTATGAAGTAATAGGAGTGAGTTTGCAAGAAACAAAATCAGTAGGTGAAACCCCACTGATTAAAACATAAACAACAAGGCATGAGCATAAATATGAGCAAAGAAAAAAAAGTAAGTAGAAACAATGTCTATGGTATGAGATTATTGAATATACATAGTTTAGGGTTTCATTTATGAAAGTTAGCATAACTCGCAAAAAAATTGTTTGCCAACTAATAACCCTTGCATTCAAATGAAACTCTTTCACTTACAAGCATGTGATATCTATACATCCTTTAATGCCTCATTAGTTATCTATTTTCTGTGTATATCCATATATAAACATTTATAGTCGGTTTACTACCCTTCCGGGAAAGGTAAGCACAAATCCCAGGGAAATCCAGTGATTTTCTATAGAGGCGTCACTCTTGGGCCCCGTCGACCCCGGCTAGCCAATATCCAATAGGGTTAAAATACCAATATTTACAAGCATCAAACACACAAGCTTGCATTATATACACATTGTATTTCAGTAATAATGCTTAACAAAGGCTATAATACAATTAAGCTCAGTTATATATATATATTACAAAATTTATAATTTTCATAGACAATAGCTATTTAGAGCAAACATGACAAAATATGTAAACTATTCAAAAAATTATGTAAGAATCAATATGGCAATGCTAACTATCAGATCATGTCAAAAATAATAACATGCAATGCTGTAAATGAATTATCATATCTTACCATACACATTATTCACATACAAGGAGTAGCAAGGGTTAGACCCCTAACAAGAAAACAGTAAAGAGTCACCTACCAATTAGAGACTATAAGCAGTTGAAATTTCCAATCAAGATGAGACTCCTCCCATTCCAATACACTGTATTCAACAAACCCTAAATCCACAAGAGTCATCATCAATCATATATTCAATATGCCACACATCAAAATATTAAATAATGCAACAACTACTTAAACATCTTTTTGAAATAAATGATTCCATTTCCACCATGAACACTAAGTTATTCTTCATATTAGGACCCAAATTTAATTACTTTATTTAATACCTTACAAATTAAGTGAAAATTAAAATCAATGAATAAATAAATCAAGATCAGACAACCTCATCATTCACCTAGGCCTTCTAGTGATATCAACTCTACAAATCAGTTATATAGATTTCTCCTTCAACAACAAATCAACACAGAATAAGAAACAAGTAACTACAAGCAGGTAATATTCTACACAACTCTCCAACATTCAATTTCTCCAAGTAGAAAGCACATGAGGAAGCTTCGATGCATTGCTTCCTTGATTCTTCTCTTTCAGAGTTTATGCTCGGCCGCCTCTAAACTACGAAGTAGCAAATGCATCTTGCATAAATTTTATAGCTAAAATAAGTTTTCGAGTATTGTGAAAAATCGGATCTTTAAACCTTCATAATGCCGAAAGCACCCCGTCGGCCATAACATCGAACTTCAAAGCCACCGAGCACCGCCGCTCATTCCTCTTTTCAGCACGTGATGATGGATAGGAGGTTGTCATCGATCATCATCTCCTGGATTCCCCACTCGCAAGCTATATCGCGATCCTTTCGCTCTTCTCTCTCGCCGCAGCTCTCGCAATCCTTTGATCCCCTAAGTCCGATCCCCATCTTAAAGGAAAGAGTTTGCTTGAATGGGAAATCAAACGACGTGAATCGGTCTTACCTAACCCGGTTTGGTTCAACTCCTATTGCATGTTATTACACATATGCCTATCTTTGATTGTTCTCTTTCTAGGAAAGAATTGGATAGTCATTTAAAAGTTGTTCGTAAGGAGAGGTGATCTAATGCATGACAATTAATTTAAAGTGGTTTAAGTACTTAACTACTTATATATTGGGTGCTTAGTAAAATGAAAAATTCATCACTTTTCTTCTTGTTGTGACATCAATTATTTCATCTGTGGTAGTGTAATGAGCGGCTTGAAATTTAACATGTCTTATTGTATCCTTTTTAACCTTTTTCCTTTAATTTTACTTTAAGCACTTGTATTAATTTTGTGTTCATAGGGTAATTATGTCAATGCGAACTATATATGGGATATGCTTCAAAGCCGCAAAGTTAATGCATCGTTTCCTGCAGTGGAAGCCTATTATAAAGGTCTAAAGGTAAGTAATTTTCAATGCTTTTCGAATCAATCTCTTTATCTGCACAAATGTCCTGCTATAACTTTTTACAAGAAGCGTCTTTTCAGCTGCATTCTTGCATTTAGTGTTTGCCACTAAAATTCCTTAGTGAATTTGGTTATGCCTGAATTTAAAAACACTAGATTTATCTTATCATGCTAGTTTAGAAAAATGTTTTTTCTTGTGAGGAAATTGTTAGTGGCTTATAGTGAATGCCTTTTTATTGAAAAGTGGATTTCTCATTGCTGTTTTATTGCTTATTTCCAATTGTTAATTGTAGAGAATTTGCTCATGCTATATGCTATTTCAATTTCAATTTCAACATATTTTTCTTAATTTTTTGAATGAAAAAAAAATTGCAATAATCCTGTGTCAAATTTAGTCAAAACTACTTTGAATTTAGTAAAAAAAAGGGGAAGTGAGCGTCAATTAGTAGAGGAGGAAATAAAAATTAAAAAGCTAAACCACAAAGTCATTAGCCATAAATTTTGCAGGATAACTTCCTCTTCCTACGCATCCCGTGAGTGATTTGAATGACCGTTATTGTTCAAGCTAAATGAACGCCTAATTAAAATTATTAATTAATTTGCATATGACTACTTGAAGTTTTATTAGCCTAATCTTTTAATGATTACTAAATTCTTTATTAATCTTTTGTTAATATAACTAATGTCTAATTTGATATCCATGTTATTGATTAATGCCTAATTCATTAGAATTTTATTTTTTAATTACTTAAATGTTTTGTTAATGAAGGAATCCTTATTATAATAACAATGATTAATTAACCTAGTTTATCCTCCATAACCTAATTAAATATATAATCATTAGAAAAAAAAATTATATAATCATTAGGGAGTTGGTTGGGGTATTCTAGTAGGCCAACCTAGCTCATCATTCAAGGAAACTTTTTTCTGGGTTTCAAAAAGTGGGGTTTGTTTATCATTGAAGTTGGCTAGGGGTGTGAATGGGCTGCACATAAATGAGCAAAATTTTGTTTATTTGTTAGTGTTTACTTTGCGTTTGCAAATGTTTAATCGTTCTCCGTTTTTGTTTGGTTCATTATTGTTTCAGTTGTTAATAATCATAGATGAACATATACATTTCAATTAAAAGAGGCTTTTTTGTTGATTTGAATAATGAAGAATCAAACTCAAGTTTTCACCTACTGTTTCCAAAAGGTAAAAATAATATGATTTGCAAAGTTTCATTTTTGCTTCGATGTGGAAAGTGCAAGGAGAAGCATTTCTTTTACTCACTATAGCATTTATAGCTTATTTATCACATACTTATATATATTATGTATTTAAAATAATTATTTAATTAATTAAACTTAAATCATAAGTTATGAATTTTCAGTAAATATATTGATAATTTCAATTATTCGAAAATCAAAATATTGATGAAAGAAAAAAAATAATAATTTGATGCATCAAGAATATTTGTGATATTGAGTGGCTACTAGCTAACTAGATATGGAGAGTTGTAGGCAGCGTGATGAGCGAGAGTTGAGAGTATGAAGTGAGCATTCTTGATAAGTAGCTTGTGAATGAGAGACAATTGGCACAACAACAACACAACGCCTTTTTCCCACTGTGGGGTCTGCTATATGAATCCTTTTTCTTCATTGTCATGTTAAGAGTCAAATTCTCATTTTAATCTAATAAAGAAAGGCCATTTCTAATATTTTCTAACTATGTCTTTTTAGGTATGCATCTACCTTTTTTAACATAAGTCTAATCTAATACATCTACTCTCCTAATCGGGTTATTGGAAGGTTGTCGTTTTATGTAACCAAACCATCTAAGAGGACTCTCTCTAATCTTATTACTCCAACCTTTCCATGTATATGCTCATTTCGTATCACGTCTCCAATAGTAAAGCCACGCATCCACCCGAGCATCCTCATTTCTGCAACACTTAACTTAATATTGTGCTTCTCTTTTAATGGCCAACATTCCGTGTCATAAAGCATTGCAGGTCTCACCATCATCTTATAGAATTTTCCCTTAAGTTCGAGCGGTACTTGTCTATCACACAACAAACCCGATGCATTCCTCCACTTTAACCATCCAACTTGAATTCTTCTAATAATATTCCCATCTATTTTACCATTAGCTGGATAATAGACCCGAGATATCTAAAACATGTACTCTTATTAATGATTTGATCGCCCAAAGCACCCCCCCCCACACAAAATAGATCTATTATTACTAAAATTACTATCAATTTATTCGATTTTAGATACACCTAAATGAAAACCTTTCGATTCTAAGGTCGACCTCCATAATTCAAGTTCTCTAGTCTTATCAATAAGAATAATATCATCAACAATTTACATACACCAAGGTACATCCTTCTGCAAATATTTAGTAAGAACGTCCATGACTAAAGCAAAAAGGATATGGGCTTAAGGCTTATCCTTGATGTAATCCAACCGAAATAGGAAAATACTTGGTCCAACCTCTTTGTGTCTAAACACAATAAACAACTCCTATATACATATACTTAATGACTTGAGTAAATCATTATTAACCCCTCTCTTTTCTAAAATTCTTCATGGCACTTCTCTTGAAACTTTATCATAAGCTTTCTCTAAATCAATAAATATCATACGGAGATCCTTATTATCCCTATACTTCTCCATCAAACCATGCAAAATTCAAAACGATCATGTTTAATGAAGTTTTAATTCAACTTGTTTACTACCACATCTCTTATGTTCAGATTTGAATTTCTAACTCGCGTTAAGGATTCTATATTTGCTAAGGCTTTTACAATGTACTGAATTTTCTCATTTCAGGCTCGGCCAATACCACCAGATGACCCTCGGATCCTGAAGGTTAGCCGCATTTATGAAGATCTTTCCATGAGATTTGGAGGTAGAAGAAACTCAAATTTCTAGTTTGAAGCGAGATATTCTTTTGGGGACATTTTGAAGATCTTTCCATGAGACTTTCTGAATTCATTTTTATGGTAATAAGCTGTGATATCTGTAATGTTTTAGCCTATCTAGAGAATCAGTTGTTGTAGTTTACTTTCTGGAATCAAATCTGATTGAAGGAAAGGGTTTGTTTGGGAATGCTGTGTAAAATTTATTTTTTTTATTACAAAAATATTTTTGAAATGATAAAAGTTATCAGCAAACAGAAAATTTTCAAGCAAAATTTTGTACAGAAAATGGATCTAAAGGCGCGGCTGCTGTGTGGTCTCAGAAGCAGTTTTTATTGCAGTTATGATGTGTTTGGGGCTATTTCTGTACAAAATGATGAAAGTTTTTACTTTTCAAAGATATAAAATAATTTTAGGTTTCCGTTGGGACGGTTTTCTTATTGTTTTATAAAAATATTTTTATGTACAAAATTTTTTTAAAATAGAAAAAATACAGTTGTCTAATGCTGTCCCAAATGAAGCATTAATTTGGTATCAACCAAATATGTTTTTAATTTTATTTTATCCAATTTTATAACTCATCTAAATAAGATAAATTTCAATTTATATTTTTTTCTTTTTTTTTTGAAGTTAACCAACACAACTAGGGGTGTGAATGAGTTAATTCGAGTTGAGTATTTGCTTAATTAAATTAAGCTTATGTAATTATTACTTATCTTGAACTTGGTTTGTTCTAAAATTATTAAGCTCGAGCTAGACTTTATTATCAGAGCTTGTTTAAAAAGCTTGAGTTTGATGTATTATATTTGACTTATATTAATTGAAAATGTTTAGTATGTATTTTAAGATATTATTGTAAAGTTAATTTTGAAGAGTTGATGTTTGATTTATATTAAGAAAGATAGAGGTAGACTTAAAAAGATTTGGTTAGAAAATAAATTATTTTATTGATCACCAAAGTTTAAAATAAATTCATTTTTAATATATGAAGGAAATCTCTTGTTCTTTATGTGATTTAAATTTTTTTATTGATTTTATTTCTATTTTATTTCAAACAAAAATATATAATGTGTTACAGCATTGTGATTATTAGTTTGTCTTAAGGATTAATGAATAATTTGATCTCCTAATATGATCAATGTTTAACAAATACAAAGATAATCACATTTGTTATATATTATTCGATTAAAATTGTGCATTGGTTGACCAACATAAAAGATGTATACAATTTTAGGCCTTTTTATATATGGAGGATCTCTAATATCAAAAAATGAAGAAGAAGATCAAAACTAGGGAGTTTTTGAACAAAAGTTGCCCAAACAATCATGGATGATTCTACAAATAAGAAGCTTTGTGGGAGGAAGAATTGAAAATGAAAAGCAAATACTTAAATATCTTCAATGATATATGTATAAATTTTAAGAAAATTATTTCTTTCAAGGATGAAAGAGTTTTATAAAAAATAATTGAAACCCAAATTTATATTTTATTTATTATTTTTTTTATGAATGTTGAACCATAATTGGGAAGGATGCATCAGGGGTTTATGAACAAATTGATTTATAGATGTCTGAACATAGCTTGCTATGCTTAAACAAAATTGGAAACATGCGTGGTTGTAAAAGCAAAATTTTTATGATGCTAAGCAAAATTTATTAATATGTAATAATCATATAGAATTCATAGATGAAGCCAAGTGGTGATCTAATGAGTTTGATCGAGTGAACAATATTTTTACTGTAATGAAGAAGAAGAAGAAGAAGATTCTTTTGTTTTAAGTTTTGTGTATAAGATAATATGCACATATGATAATAGAAAGAAATGAGAGATCATGTGTTGCCTGTTAATGGTCACAAAATTCTGACATAACCAATCAAAACCTGCTGGTTTGGGCTTTCAGCTCCCAAATCAAAAACTGGATGGCATAATTTTGGGGGAGTGCATTTTGGCAATCAATTTCTTCGAGTTCTCTCACTGACAGAACAATCCTTCTCTTCATAATTGATCAACCATGCTGAACCAATGCTGCAACTGATGAATGGTTCCAAGCAAACAAACCACCACCATGATTCCTGAGACGACTCCAAACCGAGCGAATTACCTCAATCATAATCTGATCTGGTTCGATTCCTCGACTAATCATTTCATCGATCAGTTTCCGCACAGCAATCCCCTCTCGTTGCAAGGCATAGCCCGCAATGAGCGCGGTGTAAGAGATTTTGTCATGGCCTGCCATCATGTCGAAGACTTTGCGAGCAACTGAGACTCTTCCTGACTTACAATACATATCCACTATAGAGTTTGCAATGGGAAGATAATGCTCAAAACCATGCCTGATTGCATAGCAATGAAGTTGAGTACCATACCACAAATCTGCAGAATCAGCACATAGTGCTAGCATAGTTACAATGGTCGTTTGGCTTGGTTGTGTTCTTGATCCAATCATCTCTTGAAGAAGCAAGGCTGCTTCATGAACCTTGTTAATTCCTGCAAAGGCGGCAATCATCGAGTTCCATGTAACCGCGCTTCGAGCCGAGCTTTTCTGGAACACGATGCGAGCATAGCCGATGTTGTGGCATTTGGAATACAATGTGATGAGTGCATTGCTGATGTTTTCGAGCTCATCAAAGTTGCTTCGAATTGCCAAGCCATGAATCTCCTTCCCTTGCTTCTGATATCTTATGACAGAGCAAGCCTTCAAGCCAAGCAACAAGCTGACAAAATATAGAGCATAAATGGCTTTTCTTTGTCTAGTCTGAGATATCAATGTAAGTGCTTCCCTATGATTGCTGGAATGCACAAGACCACAAATGATAGTGTTAGAAGTCACAGAATTGAGCTCAAAACCCTCAAGTCTCATCCTTTCCAGGAATTCAGAGGTCTCGTCCCACCTTCCCTGGGAGGAATATCCCAGAACCATGGAGTTCCAGCTAACTATGTCTCGTTCGGGCATTTCATCAAACACCTTCCTCGCATTATCCACTGCTCCACACTTAGCGTACATAGCCAAGAGAGCATTGTAAACAAATAAATCGCACTCCAAATCGCTGGAAACTATATGCCGGTGAACTTCTTTACCCAACCCAAGCTCACGAAGTTCACCACAAGCTTTCAAAACGGAGGAAATGCTGAACTTATCTGGCTTGATTCCCCTCTCCAGCATCATTCCGTAGCTAAAAATCGCATCTTGCCAGTATCCTTTTTCAAGATAAGCGGAGATGACTATGTTCCAGGGGAAAGCGAGGACTGTGCTCGAGTCTTCGACGGCAGCGCGGGCGGAATCGAGCAGTCCGAACGCGGCGTAGAAAGCGGCAATGCGGGAGACGGTGAAGCGGTTCGCCGGAAGGAGGCCGAGGAAGAAGGAAAGGGCGTGGAGCCCGGACCCGTGTGAGAAGGAGCGGAGGTGGGTAGCAGCGGCGAGGAGAGAGGAGATGGGGTGGTCGAGATGACGAGACAAGGGATGGGAAAGATAGCGGCGGAGTTGGGAAAAGGCAACGAGGGCGGCGGCGATACGGTGGGAAGAGGAGAGGTGTCGGATGGAGGCGACAAGACGTTCCGCTTGGTTCGCCGGCGGAGGTCTGCGCCATGATTGTGATCTTGGGGAGCACCTCTTGATTTGCTTGACGAGGGAATAGAAATTCTGAGGTATGGTAGTGCAGGGCATTCGACGGAGACCATCTGTGCTTGGTTTGCTAAAACTATGGACTGGGGCTTGGAGTATCTTCAGAGCTTGTATTTTTTTTTTTGGGATTTTTACATACTTACCATTTTATTTGTTTCATATTACATATTTAAGTATTTAACACTCAATTTTTAAATATTACATTAATACCACCTACATACTATTCTCATAACAAAAATACCACTCCGTGAACTGCTTCCCTCACTCCGTTTTCTTTCCCGCCTGTGATTTTCGCGGGAGAACAAGAGGTTTCAGCGAAACCTTCTGTATCCCGGCTTCAGCTCTGCTCTTCCTAGTTTCGGCAAAGGCACCGGGAGCATTTTATTTTCCAATTTCGGCAAAAGCACCTGGAGCCCTGCAGCTTTCCCAGTTTCGGCAAAGACAAAGGCACCTGCAGCTTTTCCAGTTTCGGCAAAGGCAAAGGCACCTGGAGCATGTTAATACCACCTGGAGAACCATGGAGCAAACTGGAGCAACCCGATTAATACCAACCTGGAGCAAACTGGAGCAACCCGATTGATGTTCGGTATTATAGTAATGGTACTGTATAGCAATGCTCCCCAAGTTTATGATTGTCGGAGATCCCGTTTCCTGTGAGATGTAATTTTGAGATATTTAAAATCTGGACGTTTTGGACCTGTGAGGAAGATGCCCGGAGGGAAGATCTGCGAGGAAGATGTCCGGAGGGAAGATCAACACGGAAGAAAACACCTGGCGACAGCTCGCGGGGAGGAGGATGAAAGGGTTCGCTGGCTAGGGCATTCCTAACGAATTCGGACGGAGTGAGGGAAGTAGTTCACGGAGTGGTATTTTTGTTATGAGAATAGTATGTAGGTGGTATTAATGAATATTTAAGAATTAGGTGTTAAATATGTAATATGAAACAAATAAAGTGGTATGTATGTAAAAATCCTTTTTTTTAGTGATTATATAATTTTTTTGTTTTTATATATTTAATCTTTTAAATTTATTTATATTACATTCAAATTTATAAAATATATCAAATATATTAATATCATTTTCTTAAATAAAATATCTATTTTTAACATATATTTTGATATAGTTGAAATACCAAAATGCAAATATATAAGAATTATATGATATGTATGAAATTCTCTTTTAAAATTGTATGATAATTTTGTTTAGTTAAATGATTTTTATTACATTTTAGAATAATTTGTCATGAGAATTATTTTCTTATAATTAAATATATTAGAATCTGATAATGTTAAAATGTAGGTATATAACTTATAAAGAAATAAAAATAACATAATCTTCATAAGAACTTCAAAAGAAATGATAATTTTTATCATATTTTTATTTATGCATATAAGTATATAACTTTAAAGCTTTATTTTTTTCAACAACAAAAAGAAGCTTTTATCACATTATATGGGATGGGCTACATGAATCATTTTTTTTCATTGTGTCCTAATAAGAATCATATTCTCATTTAAAAAAAAAGTATCATATTCTCATTTAAATTTAATACATTCCAACCAAGTCTTTTTAGGTCCAGCTCTACCTTTCTTTAATATAGGTTGCATTTAATACATCTACTCTCCTCATTAGATCATTAGAAGGCTGGCGTTTTATGTGACCAAATCATTTAGACATCCTAGTGCCTATGATATATGAATTGAGTAATATTAAGCTTGTTGGATTTCTTCTCATTGAGGGTCTCATTTTAACCATATGCATAAACTAGCTAGATGATATTTAATCTCTAAATTGGTTTTTTGAAGTTACCAATTACCTTCTTTATGCTTGATTTAAGTTTATTTGGATTTAGATTGAGACATTTTTTTATGACTATTGTATTTGTCTTATCAAAATGTTTGTTATTTGTTGAAAATGAAATTTGGATGATCTTAAAGTATTATATGATAATTTTGATAGCAAATCACAATTTTGATAGTATTATATAATGCGACTATTTCCTAAAAAAGAAAGTGAACTTCCAATTTAGGATCTCAAACAAATAATTTTTTTCTTGATTTTAATCTCACTCTTAATGAATTTTACATGTCTTTTAGAAAAAAATATATTTAAAATTTGGATTAAATGTCCTTAAAATTAAACAAAATTATTTCCAGTAGCTCTATTGGGCTATAAAAGTTGAGTAAAATTTGTTGAAAATGGTCCCAAGGTAATTGACCCTTATTCACTCGGCATTATTGAGCTAGGCCAAAGGTAACTCGTCTAAGCTTTTTGATTTTGCTCTCTTTAAGCAGATCAAAAGATAACACATGTATTAGTTTGTAACATTATATGGGTATTTTGTGTAGCGTTGTACTTTATACTTTTTCTCTATGTAGCCTTTCCTATAGCCCTCAAAATCTTATAAATAAGGGATGATGATGAACACTTGAAGGACTTTTTTTGCCTTTCTAATAATGACAGTGGAACCCATTATGGTTTGAGATTCATAGCTTTCTCTTTTCTTCTCCCAATTTCTTCATACCCTCCATTCTCATTGCTTAAGCTCGCTCGCTCGCTAGATAGACTTGCTAGAGTAAAGCCGGGTGTCGCTTGCAAACAAATTTGGATCCAGCAAGAATGGATAATTAAATATTCATAAAAATGTCGTTTATATTCTTATGATTTAATTTGTATTATTTTAACAATTGTTAAAATAAGTGATCATTATACTTATAACATAATCTACATGTTTGTTTGTATTACTCAAGCTCCAATAGGGGTCTAATATTGAATTTAGAGTCATAGTCTTATATTTTGAAATTTAGGGTTAATAGTTGAAGTTTGTGACCTCTCCCAAGTCTTATTAATCATAAAATAATTTTAAAAATAAAAAAATAAATAAATTATGAAATTAATTTTTTTTTTTAAATAAAAAGCACACATGTATGTGTGCATGGGGGACAACCTGCCTTTGCTCATTGCAAAAATTAAGGATGTTTGGGGCTTTCGGGCTTCATTTCTTATTTGGACAAACTTTTTTAAACTTTTTTTTTGCATAGGCGAGACTATGATGTAAATGCATATGCTGAACATGATGATGCAAATGATGGAAAGATACAGACTTTGGTAGGATATGTAACACCTGTTGTTTTTACTTTAACTTTTCATGAAGCTAAGAAATCGTCTGAGGTAGTGACATGTACTGTTAATATTTCAGATTTATCTATTAGAGTTCTTTTTTATTCAGGTGCATTCCATTATTTTATATCTAATGTATTTTGTGAAAATTGCCTATGAAGCCTATTACTTTCACGCCTAGTCTGAATATTCGATTACCTTCTAGAGATTATTTAATTGTTAGTGTTTCAAATTCAGTTAATATTATGATAGCTGGTAGAGAATTCTGATCGAACTTAATAGTACTACCTTTAGTAGAGTTTGAAATAATATTGAGAATTAATGAATTGGCCAAACACTTTGCTACTATATTGAATGTTGAAATAAATGAGTTAGATTTGATTTGCTTGGAGTTAAGATATTTTATTTTTGGTGTAAAAGATGAGTTATGCCCCTTTTTTATTATTTTTAGTCAGGTGAACAAAACTATAAGAGTTGGAGAATTTATTTTCTTAATAAAGTTAGAAGCTATTAAAGGGTAAGTGATGATATAAATTATATTCCTATAGTGAAGGAATACATATATATTCTAAGGAATTGAATAATTTGCTTCTAGAAAGAGAGGTATAATTTTTAATAAATATATAATTGTTGCGAGCTAGATATATACGCCGCGATAGAGTTAGAATACTACGTCTTAGTATTGCATGGATATATAGCTCACACATAGAGAACAGAGGATTTTTACGTGGAAATCCCTAAAAAAGGGGAAAAACCACGGGGATTGGCCAAGTTAAAAATGATTACACTAGAACTTGAGTTGGTTACAATAGGCTGACTCGCCTCCAAGGGCGATCAGATTATAAGTATCAACTGTACGACATAAATTCGAGTGTTAGGTGATGTTCCGGCAGAACTTTGGGCCTAAGGTGGTGGTCTGGCAGAACTCTGGGCATTAGGTGGTGGCCTGGCAGAGCATAGGGCGTCAGGTGGTTGTCCGGCGGAGCACAGGACGTCTGGTTGTTGTCCAGCGAAGGCGAGGGCCTCAAGTGGTCGTCCGGCGAAGGTGAGGGCCTCAGGTGGTGATCCAGCGATGGCGAGTACCTCACATGGTGGTCCGGCGAAGGTGAGGGCCTCAAGTAGTGGTCCGGCGAAGGTGAGGGCCCCAGGTGGTGGTCTGGCGAAAGGGAGGGGCTCAGGTGGTGGTTCAGCGAAGGCGAGGGCCTCAAGTGGTGGTCCGATAAAGGTGAGGGCCTCAAGTGGTTGTCTGGCGAAGGTGAGGGCCTTAGGTGGTGGTTCGGGGAAACTCCTGCGGTGCTCTAGAGAAACTCCTGTGGTGGTCCGACGAAACTCCGGTGGTAGTCCCGTCAAACTCCGGCGGTGGTCGATGAGGAGCTTCTTCATTCTCTCATCTTCCTCTCTTCTTGTCTTCTTGCTTGGGTCCCTCTTCAAGAGCTCTTCAAGAGAAATGAGAGGTTTATTTATAGATTTATGGAGTGGCATGGCCCGTAAATAGGTGAATGATCAAGGGTAAATGGGGAGTGGTTGGATGGGCAGCCGATGTTGAATCCCTTGTTCATGGACCGTTTGATGGACATTTGAATGTTTTTAGTGATGTCGGATTTTGGTGATCTTGGCTCGTTGGATTCATCTCGTCGAGCCGCTCAATTTTACTATAAGCATGTTATGTTTGGAAATCCTTTGGTAATCCAAATTGTGATACAAACCTTTCAACAACGCTTCTAACCCTCGATTTGGACCCGTTTGGGCTCAGATTGGGTTGGATTTGGTGTCGTTGGGTTTGTATTCTCAAGACGCTCAGTTCGATTATAAGTTTGCTGGAATTGGAGTTCAAATGGTCCCAAAATTAATTTTGAAAGTTTCTAGCTTGATTTTGCATTGAGATTCGCGCCCGATCAAAATAATTTTTTGATGACATATCAGTTGCCCCCTTATTTTCGAATGTCAAAGCCCTAAAAGTTTAAAAATATGAATCGTAGTTCATAGGAATTTATTTGGGTGATTTGAAATTTAAACATTCTCCGATTATGGGCGTAGATGTCCCGAATCACATTAAAAATATCAAAATTGAGTCTCGAATGTTAAAAAATGAAACAAGTCTACAAACCCTGAAATAAAGTTGGGATTATATCATTGCATGGATCGTCTAATAAGTGATGCAACTGAAAGATCAAATGCTGACATGCAATTGGTACCTTTTAGGAACAAAGAAGACTTTTTTGGATTACAACAAGCAAATTATACAATTGTCAAATGATCTCTAGGTGATTTTATTTAATGTTTAAACATTTATTTAAAAGTTATTTTTCGCACTAATTAAACTATCTTATATAAATATTAGTTGAGTGGTGGATTTAATTTGGTGATGGTACTCCGAAATTGCAATGTTTTGCTGTGAAAGTTTTGGGTATGACATGCTCTTCATCTGGCTGTGAAAGAAATTGGAGTACCTACAACCAAGTACATACAAAGAGGAGAAATCGCTTGTCGACATTGAGGATGAATTCATTGGTGTACATTATGTACAATAGGATACTCAGAGATAGGAATTTGAAGAAAAAAGGATTAATGGATGATGAAGATCATTTGTTTTGCGAGGATGTGGCATCTGATGATGAGTGGTTTGTAGATGATGAAGTTGAAGTGATGCCGTCTTAATTACAAGATGAAGATTTAAATATTGATTTCTTTGATTGTCTTAAAGCATCTACTTCCACCACAACTCAAGAACAAATCAAAAAAGGTATATAAATAATATAGTTTTCTTTTCTTAGATTTTTATTAATGTATTTCACTATTATTCATTATGATATTGTTCAAAAATATTTAGGAAAGAAGATGAAAATTGATAATGAGGAAGGAGCTGATTGAGATTGAGAGACATTGGACAATAGGAGAGGAAGAAGAGGAGAGAGCAGTTCATCATAATGATGATTCAAATGAAGACCCCCTTAGTGATGATTGATGACAGTGTTGATGACTTATGAGTTCTTATGTGACATGTCATTGTTATTTATCATCAAAGATGTAGTAAGTAGAATTTTTATGTTTTATATATTATTTACTCATTAGTATATACAAAATTTATCATTTTATGTTTACGCAATTTTTTGATTTTGAGACTTACGCCTCAAAACGCCTTGAGGCTTACGGCTCACCTCGCGAACGAAAAACGCCTCAATACCCGATTACATAATTTTAAACATTGCATACAAGAAAAGAATATAACATGCTATATTGAGTCTCATCTCGTTAGAACTTTTACCTCCTCATGTGCAGGTCAACATACTTTATCAATCTATCTCATATAAAATGACATTTCTTTGGTTTTTTTTTTACTGTTAAGCTCATTTGTATAACCATTTAATATTACTATACATTCTTTTATGCAAATGCTGAAATCTACCTATATCATAATGTATCCAAGTTATTACATGATAAGTAACAATTTATATATAAATGTTTAAACATTAGGCCTATGAATTTTTTGCTTATTATATTAGAGATTGAGTATTATTGAAATTACTGGATTTTGTCGAGCCAAATTTGTTTATTTTTATCTTCATAGGACTTGATTATAAAATATTAGAAATGATATTTCTTTATTAAATCTAAATGATAATTTGACTCTTAACATAATTTGTCATAATATTTGTAAATATTTTAAAAAAATGATTTGCGTTTTCTTAAATAGATTATAATTAATTACATTATTTAAGGAGCCTATTAAAATTTTATTTGGTATAATTTTTTTATTATTTTGTGAAATAAATTTTAATAAATAAAATTTAGTTTAAAAACTTTTTTACAGAAAATTATTAAAAAAAAAAAAATTATTATCTCAAATGAAGCCTAAGTTTTTTTTTTATAGTTATTATTCTCATAACCATTAGTCTTATCTCAGTTATATGTGTCTATAAATCTTCTTTCTTTAGTCATTCTTATTGAGTGTAAAATAATGTTGTACAAGATTTTAATTCTCTATGGAGATTTAAAAAGCAATCGGGCGTTCTAATCATTAATTACATAGAAGAGGTAAATTAATTTAATTAATATCATCTTTCTCCTTTAATTACATATAATATTGAAATTATAATCATTAATATGCTGAGCAGTCCTTTCAGCTTAGGTAAAGAAACTCCATAAGAAATCCGTTATAATCACAGTAATGAGAGAATTAGCAGTATTATTATTCATTAGTGTTGATGCATCTGAGCTCTGAAATGGGCTCAGCTGTTCATTTCACTGTACAAATCTCTCTCAATTTGCTGTACAGTTTCAAAAAAATTCTGAGTAAAATGTGCCTTCTACTTTAACCTGGTCCACCGGTGTGATCATATAGCCAATGAACCTTCAATAGTTCATCATCAGAATCAAATTCAGAGATTTCCTCTTGCATTACTCTTGAGAATACATAACTGCAGAAGAAGACACTAATTAATCATGAACTTTAACTTATTACTGTTTCTTAAAGTAGCTTTTTAGTATACAAATTTTAATTTTTATATTAAAAAGCTGCTTCAAGAAACAATAAAAAAGCTTTCTCAAACGAGTGCTTAAAACGGAGAATGTTTAACAAAAAGCTCAGATGTTCAACATTGCATGAAGTGTAAATTGAATGAAATTTAGATCAAGATATTCTAATTCAAATTTGATTAGGATGAATTTTAAAAGTTATGGATTTATTTTAAGATGAGGTAACATAAGGATAATCAATATTTCCTTCTTATCACTCATCTAAAAAATAACTCTAAAAATCTTAAAATGCGATAAATTCTGATCACAATTTGTTTTTTTTTTTTTTTTAATTGAATCTTTAATAGGCATATCAACAGTGAGGAAGAAAATACAGAGAACTATTCCTACTGACAAGCAATTGATGGGCACGAAATTTATCCGCACTAGTTTTCTTTCTGTTTTTTAAAGTAACTTTTTAGTACAAAAATTTCTAAAAAAAACTGTTTTAGAAAGCAGTAAAAAACTTTTCCAAATGAAGCCTTAGTTGTTGAGACCCAACAGTGGCATAAGGAGAGGAACATAGGCAACTTCTCCAAACTTCATCAGGTGGTGGATTATAATCTATTAACTATAGTCCTAATCCCTCAATTATGATTTGCATGAAGTCATTATTTGAATGAACTCAGGCCAAGATTAATCTAGACAAACTTAAACTCCAATGCCAAGAGCGACCTTTACTACTCTCCAAAACCTGATGATTTCAGGAGAGATTCTATGTTGAAACTACAAAAGAAATTTAGGATAAGCTTACTATTAATTATGAAAGAACTAATGAATTTATGAATGCTAGTATTTATGGATTAGTACACGAGTTTTACATTCATTAGGCATAACTTATAGAAATGAAGATGTTATATTTAAGATTCTAAGATGCTTAAATAAGAAATAAGATCCTAAGGTAACTGTTACCATGCAATGTGATTGTCTTTTTACTTATACACTCGGATCAGCTTTTTGGCTCTTTGATAGCAAATGAAAAGGACATGCCAACTTAGAGATTTTAAGGATCCATTCAAGAAAAGAAAACGAGATTGCTTTGCAAGCAGAAGATTTAGAGAAGAGAACACCCATAAGTGCAATAGAGGACAATAAAGTTTCCAATATCTCAAGGCAGTTGCAATCAATGCTAAAGAAAACACAACAAACAACAACAACAACAACATCAAGCCTTCATCCCACTACGTGACAAGTTTTACGCTGACATTCGACTACCTAATGCAACCCTTCATTTTTCTCATCCAGAACTTGGAACATGGCAACGACAATGTTTAAAGAAAACACAACAAAGACAAGAAAAATATAGAAGTAATAAAATTATGATTAAAAATTCTCTTGCAGTTGTAAAGGAAGAAGTGAAATGCTTCAATTGTAAGAACTTAGGGCATATCAAATGTGGTTGTCTGGATCTTGTAGAAGGGAAGAAACATAAGTAAAAAAAAAAAGAATAAATGGGTGTGAAAGTACAACAACAAGGACAAGACTTTATAGGTCAACTCTAACACCACTTCTTCGTCATCCTCAATAAGTGATTCCTGGTAGGAAGCAAAGATTTTCCTCATAGAAAGAGAGCATGAACTCTCTAGAAGTATGTAATCTATAAATATCTTATGAAGAACATGATAATGCTTTTAATGACTTGCATAAAGAATACAACTAAGAAAAAAAAGTATTTGTCATTATAGAAAGATAATGAGAATTTAGCTAGAAATTTTTATAATAATAAGAATGAATGTGATAATCTCATAAAAGAAAAATAGTACTTTACTTCACTGTTCTTATTACAAAACAAGTGACTGATTGAGAAGAAAGGGGATGAATAGAAAATCGAAGACACTGAAGAAACTATTTTCTTTGTTATTCCATAAATTAATTCCATTGTGGTTAACAATATTCATGAGGAGGGGAGCATCTTCAAGAATTAGTTGTTTCTTGATCTACAAATATAAAGATTTTTAAACCAGCTCCATATAAAATATTTCCACTAAAAATTATGATAGTTTTTCACCAATTAGAGTGTTCATTTATTGATTACGACATATGAAGCCTACTCTGAAACATTTCTTTCCAAACTTATTTATCATGTGGGATGAATAGAGACAAAATAGAAGCTTACTTGACTGAACTCAGAAGATGCTTGGCTAAACCAGAACCTCTACCGGAAAACAAAGAGGTTTCCTCCATTTGCTTCTTTCTTCTACCTCTGGGACAATAGGAGAATGTTGTCAGAAAATTTTTAGTAATGTTGAAGTATATAAGAGAGTATAAAGTCCAAAGAATGTGACTCCTTATTTGGATAAAGAAATAATTATTGAGTGAAGTAAAAGAAGCCTCTTATCATGCACTTAAGAGGAAAATTTTTATTTTAAAAATTCCTAAGCAGGAATACAAGTAAAAGCAACGAGTCTAAGTCAGCCAACAACACCAAAATAGGATCTATACAGACATCCATAAAATATATAGTTTTTAGAAAAGATGTCTCTATACACCATTAGTCAATTCTTAATTTTCATAAAAATAGATGCTCAATAAGTCAACCCAACCAAACATCACTCATCCCAAATTTTGCCCAAATGAGGCTGCTCTGATAGGACAAAAATTGATCAACTAAAATTCTATCTAGTCGAGGTCAATCAACAATGATAACTCAATCAACCGAAATTCTACTCTATCAAGATCAATTAACTCAATGTCAAACAACATTCATATTCATAATTCTTTTGAACCAAAAGAAAGTATGAAGACTTCTAAATAAGTACCATCATATAACAAAATCAAGTTTCTCAAATTTATTTAAATAATGCCTTTCTCTCATAATCTATTTGATTTCTTCATTAAGCTCGACTTTGAATTCATTACAATTAGTTTGAACATTAAAAGTAATCATGTAGTTCTATTGTGTTGTGCTACCTCATAGTTGTCATGGAATTATATCTTTCTTGTAGCATACAATTTTTTATCTTTTTATTAAGCATTCTTCACTAGGGTTTTTCTAAAACCTATAACTTTTACCATTATTAAGGTATGAATGGAAGGGATATTGCAAATAATGCTTAGAAGTTGATGTCATCAAGACAACTGAATTCAACAAATAAAATGAAACATCCAAAGCCTTGGTCAAACCTATCACAATCATTTAGTAGAGTTTAATTTGTCTAAAGATACATATCGGATGAAAATAATCGTTATATCACAGCATTTTTTAAAATTTTCTACTGTAATTGTTAGATAAGTTTGTTTTTAATTAAGCTTCCAGTCAAGTTGGACAACTAATTTAAAAAATTTGAAAGAAACATATAAGAATTTCTGAAAAAAAAAAATGATTTGCCTGCTATGAGAAATAGAATGCCACATCAATAGGACCCAATAATACGATAAGTCCTTGGGTCTCCATTGACCATTCAAAGAATTTTTAGTCAACTAGGTGTAAGAGGAAACCCTCTTGTACTCATGACATGGTAACCTTTGTAATCAAAACTGTCTATGATTTACATTATAAGTTGTTATTTTTTATTAGGTTTTTTATTTCTTCAAGTTGTGCTTCTAGTTTTTCTCATGATAATTATTGTTGATGCCAGTTGATTTATTGAGTTGATTTTAGCTGTGCTCGGAATGCTTTTTTTGTAAGGCTCTTTGGCATTAATTTGTCTTTACCTCACTCAGGCCTTGTTCGATAGTTGGATGATCGCAACTTAATATGGTTCCTTGTCTTAGCTAAAGTGGTCCAACATCACCAAGCATGAGTTGCACCTTCCCTAAAGGTTTGAGGATTGCCCCAAGGAGAAGCCCATCACATGGGCTCACTTAGCATCTATCGACTTAGACTTTATCTATGAACGGCTAATGGCTTATCCTATATGGAGCCCATCATCAAGAATAATCAGCTACCTGTTAGACCGGTCCAAGGAGGACCGGTCCAGCCGGCCCAGCCTCTTGGGCCGGCTCAGCTCGTATACGCCAGGAGGAGCCGGCGGAAGCAAGAGGGGAATTAGGTGGGGTCCACTTGAAATTCGAATTGATTCTTGGAGCCAAAAGGAGGGGAGGCATGGGTAATTAGGTCCTTTTGTATCTAATTTGAATTGTATGCATTAAGTAGGGAAAAAAGGGAGGATTAGGGTTATGTCATATGGTGTGAGAGTTTTTCTTGTTCTTCTTTGGTGACTAGGGCTCTAGGCTACGGCTAGAGATTTGGAGAGTTTTTCCTTCCTCTCGAATTGAAGGAAAATTGTATCTTGCTTGTTGTTTGCATCTACTAGTGAAATACAAGCGTTTGCAATTATTTTCCTACATTTTCTCTCAGTTTTTCTTCAGTTTTCCGCTGTTTTCACTGTTTTCCTGCTCCAGACAGCAGTTCGCTTGGAGAGTTGTTGCAAGAAGTGAATAGGAAATACTTGATTCCAAGTATTTCCTATCACTACCATAGGGATACTACATGTAAAGTAGGTGAACATGAGTCAACATTAAATCATCAACTTATTCTTTGATGATTTATGGGCTCTTCCTAACTTGAACTAAGCTCGTCGAGTGTCTAGAGATGGCATTTATTTTCATAGGACAAGATCTCATGCATCAATGCCTTGCACTCGAACATTGACATCATAGAACTTGGCGACTCTTCTATTGACCACTTTTTTTGACTAATTGTGCAACTTTGCAAGCAAGTTGGGACTTGATAGCAAGCTTTCTTCATACACCTCATCAATCAGAAAGTTTTATAAAGCTAGAGTTGTGCAACGTGTAATCAATAGGTAGAATGGGCTTCAAAATCATGCAATATGAAAAAATGCATTATACCTTATTAAAGTTTATAAAATCGTCCAGAGTGACCTAAGGACAATGGGTAGCATCTTGACCAATTTGCCTTTACAGTCTTTTATTTTTTCTAAATGTAATTCAAAATAAATTTAATAGTAGCTACTACCTACCTATAACTCTTGAATGGTAAATTGAAGGAAATTTAAGGTGAATTATCTATTTATTATAGAACACCTTGCCTTTCTTATCATCAAATTATGAGTCATTGTTAGTGACGATGTAGGGAGGCCGACTATGTCAACAAATGATGTCAATGCTTGATTCCGCTTTGATTTTATACAAGCACATTTGCATTATTGAATATTTGATTTTATATCTATCATTGGCTTGATTGACAATTAATTAAGAATCAAAATTTATAGAGATATGTTGTGCCCTGACTACTTGAACAAACATCAAGCCACCTAAGAGATCTTGAACTCATCCAAGTTGTTTATAAGTTAAAAGGTTCTTACTAGCATGTCATAAGATGATTCCAAACAGGTTTTTTCAAGACAACACCAATTCCATTCCTTGGATACCCTAATGGTCCTTTTATATGCATCAACTAGAGCGGGTCTTCATGGGTTTCCTTTCTGGGCAAATCTAACTATATTTTGAAGTTTGTGATGAAGTCAATCAAGGCCTATACCTTGATCGCAATTCTCAACACATGATATTTATAATTGCTTGAATTATACTGCCTGTTTAAGAAATCGTCCAGAATGATTAACCTTTAATAGCATGACTTTTTTGTGAATGGTCAGTAACAAATGAGATTAAATGCACTTGGAAGTAAGGATCTAGTCATCACGAGGAGATGACTAATGTTGGAGAAAGATTCTCTATGAAAAAAAAAAGATCTAAACTCCTCTAACGATCTTGCTTAATTAAAGGAGAATCATTCACATCCAGCCCTTTTGAGCAGCATTGAGCAAATTGCCACCCCAAGAAGAGGTAATGAAGAGAGTAACTACTTCAATTGAGTGAAGACTCGATCATAGTCCTCAGTCACTCAAAAATGTTTAGCATTATGAAATACTTTAAATATGGAAAGCACTTACACTAGATTTAGAAATAAATCAGCTCAAGCTAGCCACTCCACCTGGTGAGCCGTTGTAAATCTTTTGAAGTTCTTAGTGGCAACACATCAAGATTCAATTTCATATTATCAGGATTCACTTCAATGTCTTAAGAAATAATCATGAACCGACAAAAATTCCTAGTCTTTACACCAACCCACACTTTTATTCGGTGATAACCTGATACATGTATGGCCTAATTTAACAGTTATGAGAATATGACAGAAAAAGGATGATTGTATGTTCAGTTTTTTTTTTTGACTTGCGGAACTAGGTAAGTTAAAATACCTTAAGATCGAGTATATTCATTGCAGAAATCTTCCTTTCGTGTACATGTATGGCCTCCTAAGTCAACAATTATAAGGATATGACAGAACAATGAGGGTTATATACATACATACATACATGTATACATATACATACATACATATATATATATATATACATTGAACAGAAAACAGTTTGTTGGTTTGCCTTCCATGTCTACTCTCTTCAATTATTCATCATATGAGTATAAGATCTACTTATGAATCCTATAAATGGTGATCTAATCAACAATGGAAGCCTTCTCTTTTCTCTCCACCTTATACCTCATGCATGTGCTTAATCTTCTTACATCAATTTGGTTGAATAGGTTCAACATCATCAATTTTGCATCAAATAGGTCCGAGATCGTGAATTCAAGTATGTTGAGATTAGTGATCACAATGACGACGATCAACATGTTATCCCACTTGATCCATAATGTTATGGAGAATGTTGTAGGCTTTAACAAAATGGAAAAATGTTTTTAAAATTTATTGTGATTAACTAAAGAGAAACATAAAATTTATTCTTTTCTTTCTCTTTCTTTCTAATCTTTCATTCAGAAACTAGAAATTTTAGATCCAAGAGCTTAAGAGATGTCTTACAAAACGAATGATTCCCCTAATGTAAATAAGCTTATCCCTTTCCTATGCTATTTCTAAATTTTAAGTGGTAAGGCATAATAATGATAATAATAATAATGTTTGGTATAATAACATCAAAACATTACATATAAAAATGATAATCAAAGGTAATATTTTACCTTACGTAAATACAATGCAGTCCTCAGCTTCTGGAAACCAGCAATTTCCATTCTTCGTATGGTAACAAAAATACTAAACAGCCTCTTCAAAATACTCCTCCATATCATCCCACTCTGTCAAAGACCAACCAGACTCTTTCCTCAAATCCAACTCCCTCATGGACCTCCTTACCTCCTCAGCTTCCTTCCACATCCCCATCTCCACATAGAGATTTGATAACAGCACATAATGTGCAGCATTTTCAGGCTGTAGCTCTACTAACCTCCTTACAGCAAATTCGCTCAAATGCATCTCCTTTCTTGCTCTCGAACCAGACAACAAGGATCCATAGATGACAACATTAGGCTCAAACGGCATCATTTGAATGCATTCTACAGCCGCATCAAGTAACCCTGCCTTTCCATAAAGATCCACCATACACCCATAATGTTTGATCCCTGCTTTAAACCCAAACTTACCTCCAACTACCATGTCAAATATCCTCCGCCCAGGCTCTACCAACCCCGAATGGCTACAAGCTGTGAGGACTCCAACAAGGGTAACAGCATCAGGTCTCACACCTTCCTCCTCCATCCTTAAGAACCATTTCAGCGCCATTGCCCCTCCTTTTGAAAAAGCAAAGCCTTGAATCAATGAATTCCATGTGAACAAACTCCGCTGAGGCATTCTCAAGAACACATCAAAGCCGGCATTGACGCAGCCGTATTTGCAATACATGTCAACGAGAGCCGTACCGAGAACGACGTCAAGCTCCCAACCTGCATGGGTCGCTTGGCGGTGAATCCACTGACCGAAATCAAGGGAGGCGCCATGGGCAGCACAAGCGGCGAGGGTACTCACCATGGTGACGCGGTTGGGCGTGACTCCAGCGAAGTGCATTCGCTCGAAAACGAGCAGAGCGTCTTCCGGGCGGTCCGCCTTGGCAAGGCCGGCGATGAGGGTGGACCAAGCAACTACCCCTCTCAAAGGCAAATCGTCGAACAGGTGGACAGCAGTATCGGAGTCGGAGCATACAGCGTAAAAGTGGAGAAGGGAGGAAGAGATGTAGGAGTCTGAGAGGTGGCCGAGCTTGAGAATGTGGGAGTGGAGAGAGAAGCCGGAATGGAGGAAACGGAGGATGGAGAGGGATTTCAGGATGAGGGGGAAGGTATGGTGATTGGAAGGGACAGAGGAGAGGTGCATCTGGTGGAAGATGAAGAGTGGGGCGGATGAGCGGAAAGCGAGGAGGGAGCGCATCAGAGTGTTGCAGACGAAAGGAGATGGGCGGCGGAGCACGGAGAAAAGGAGAATGGCGGGGCGGGGTGAGAGAAGGGAGAGTGAGCAGGAGATAAAGGCGGCGGAGACGGCAGAATTGACGTGGAGGCCATCGCGGAGGATATCGAAAAGGAGGGAAGGGAGGGAGGAAGAGGAGGTCAGGGTGGAGAGATAGTCGAGGATACGACGAGCTGCAGAGGAGGTGGTAACGGCTGCTTTGGAGGAGGAGAAGAGAGGTTTTGGGGGCTTGGAGGAAAAATGAGGAGGAACGACCATTTGAGAGCCAAAGGAGATTAAACGTACGTATCATAAAGTTTATTTATTTAAGAATTATATATAAAAATACATAAGAAGTTTATATTATGCATTTAAATTCTCTTTTCTATGATTAAGGTTTATTTGAGATGATTTTTAAAATATTTTTAAAGTAAATTTTTAGTATAAAATTAAAATTTTGATTTAAGAAATATGAGAAACCAATCCCAAATGTGAGTGATGTTAATAAAAAGTATGAAAGAATATAGGGAAATTTACATACATACAATTATATACTTAGTATTTTACATATATAACACCTCATTTTTAAATATTACAGTTATATCACTCAAATCCCTATTTCACCTCTATTCTACCACTCCGTCTACTGCGGTTCTTCACGATGCTTGTTCGCACGGTAACGACGATGACTTTAGTTTTTTCGTTTTTAGGGTATCGTTGAGTCGGACGTCTTCACAATCCAAGGTAAAAAAATGAAAACTTTGTTCCGACTTTCTCTTCACGCCATGGAGGTCGGCATTGAGGTCGGATCGTTTATGCAGAGACAGTTTTGTTGAGATTTTAACTTGGATTGATTCCTTTCTTCTTACTTTGTTCCGACTTTCTGCTTACTTGAGCATTGGAGATCGTTTATGCGGCAAAATGTTGGATTGATTTGTTTTTCCGGTCTTGCTTTTGTGCTGTGCTTGCAGAATTTTTTTTTTTGTCAAGCCGACTTTCTCTTCACGGCTTTCAGGTTGGCATTGAGGCATTGATCGTTTATGCAGTTATAATGAGTTCATGGAACTCTGATGAGCAATGGAGTTCATGGAAATTTTTTTTTTTTCAAGCCGACTTTCTCTTCACTAGCTTTCAGGTTGCCATTGGCCGGCAAAATGTTGGATTGATTTGTTTTGTTTTTTGTTTTTTTTTTTTTTGCAGTTATAATGAGTTCGTCAAATTCATCAGTTGTGAGAGCCAGGCGGCATCAATCCCTAGTATAGTGCCATTGTAACCTCAAATGTGTTTTGTTTACCTGTCACCAAGGACCAAATAGTGGAAGATAATTTTATAGGTGTATTTATAATCAAAGTGATGATGATTGTCATTACTTTAAATGGGTTGATGAAGAGGAAGAGCCATGCTATGTCACACGTTACGAATTTAATGCCTTCGACAGAAAGACTTCTAAGAAGCATGATAGGATTCTTCTGATGATTAAAGTTTTTGTTGCGGTTGTTCTTATCGACGTTACCATTCGACTTTATTTTGGCTAGAATTATGTTGTATTCAAGTTGAATGTATGAATGGTTTTAGAGGATGGTAGGTGTTGCATTAGTACTTTATTATGTATTTGTCGAAGGTTAATAGTTCAGGCTTTGCTATGACTTGAGCTAGCCTTTTGTATTAGTATTTTGTATCTTCAAAGTTTTTTGTGGGAATGAAAAAAGTATAAGTTTTTTGTTGGAATGAAGTATTGATATGTCTTCTGTACTTATAGTTTTTGTTGGAATGAAAAAATTATAGTTGTTGCTATGGCTAAGCTATGACATGATTCTTATAAGTTTTTTGTTGCTATGACAGGATTCTTATAGTTGTATCTTCAGGCTTTACTTATAGTTGTGTCTTTTGTACTTATGGTTGTATCTTCAGGCTTTTCTTATAGTTTTTGTTGCTATCTCCAGGCTCTACTTATGCAAAGAACCGAAATTCCTGGAACCGAATTATGTGAACTGAAGCTTTTTCTGTAAAAACTAAAGCTTTTTCTGATGAAACTGAAGCTTTTTCTAATGAATTATGTTACCGAATTCTGTGAACCGAATTCCTGGAACCGAATTCCTGGAATAGAATTCAAAGAACGAAATTTTGAAGCTTTTTCAATATGAAACTGAAGCTTTTTCTGTTAAACTGAAGCTTTTTCTGGAATCGAATTCTGTGAAACTGAAGCTTTTTCTGATAAACCGAATTCATTGGAACCGAAATCTGATGAAACTGAAGCTTTTTCTGAATTTACAGTATCAGCAGCTGGTGTTTCATATTGAAAGCAAAAATAAAAAGGTTTACACGAAAATTTAAAGCAAAGCTTCTATTTCATTTTGAAGATCACAAAAATCTTACTCATAACATCTTTTCCCAAAAGAAGTCAAACCCCAAAAAGTAATCCAAAATAATACTGAACATTTACTTAAAAATCTTCAATATTCGAATACTCGTACTCATCTCCCAACTCCTCTACAGCCCTTCTACTTTGCAACTTTGGACGCTTTGGTTGTCTTACTTGTGTGATAATTGTGTCATTCACCTCCATATTCTTCTGTAATGGGTTCTTACATGTACTTCGATGATGACCCCAAAGATTACACCTACTGCATTTATGTACTTTCTTGTCCTTTTCCAGAAAATTAGGCAATCTTCTTCTTTTGGGTCTTCCTCTAGGTCTTGATGTATTTGGCGCTCCAATCTCAACAGCATCGTGAATCACTTTCCATTAGTCCTTCCCAGGTAACATGCCAATTGCTCCATCGTACGACATCCTGTATCTAAATATCTTGAAATTAGTGTAGCAAGTGTGAAGTGGAAATTGAAATAATCAAATGTAAGAGTTACCGGTGCACGTAGAAGTATTCATGAATGTATGTATGCCATAGTGGATGCTCCTTCATCCCAATGAAAGCAATGGCATGAATGCAAGGAAGTCCTGTTAATTGCCATACTTTACATGTACAGTCTCTACTCTCAACGTCAACAATATGTCTTGAATGTAACGATTCAACCTCAGCTTTGAAAGTAGTAGATTGGCGAACTATTAAATGTTCTTTTCTTGTAGTGATGTCTCTTATATATTCTTCAGCATAAGGAATTATTTCACATTGCCAACTCCAACTTGTCATTTTACGTCTAGCCCTTTGTTCCATGAGTTTACCACGAATCATGTCAATTAAGTCAACAACAGGTTTATTTCTAGCCTCCATTATCCAAGCATTGAATGATTCAGCAAAGTTATTGATATTTGTACCGTGGTATATCCCATACATAAACTGACTTCGTGACCACTTGTAAGGTAATGAGATAAGGTACGTATAGACGGTGGGGTATGATACACTTAATTCAACGAGCTTGTCATTGTACTCTGTCGTTGTGTACGCATTAAATGCTCCCCAAACCAAACCTTGCAGTTTATGCCCATCTTTACAATGAAATTTTTTTTTAATATTCTTCCATAAATGACGAATACAAATTCTATGCTCAGCTACAGGGTACACATCTTTAATAGCCTCGCCCAAGCCCTTCTCCATATCTGAAACGAATGCAAGAGGTTTTATGTGTGTACCAATGCTTTCTCCCAAGTTATGAAGGAACCAAAACCATGTCTGCTTAGATTCAGTTTCAACAACAGCAAAGGCTAAAGGAAATAAACCGTTATTACCATCAAGTGAGGTTGCTAATAAAAGCATTCCTAAGTGCTTGGATTTGAGGTGGCATGCATCCAAACTGATTAGAGGCCTGCAACCATACATGAATCCATCTGTGCACACCTTAAAACTTACATAAAATCTCTGAAATGAATTGTCATGTTGGTCAAACATATATGTGATATGTGAACCAGGATTTCTACCAATCAATTCAACATGTAGTGAAGGCACCCATTTATAATTATCATCAACATAACCAAATATACTTTCACGAGCTTGCTCCCTAGACCTCCACAACTTCATGTAAGGTAATGAAAGACCACACTCTTTCTCTAAATTTCTATTGATATCTTTTGGAGGAACGTCAGGATTCCTTTTGACCATCTCTTTAATCTATTTGGCAACCCATGCAGATGTGGCTAGTATATTCCCAGCACGGTTGATGCCTGGACACGTGTGAACACCATCAACTCTTATAACTTCAAAAGTTTGAGCATCTTCACATAAGGAAGCTCTAATTCTCCATTGGCAACTTTGATAAGAACATGTAGTCAATAACACGTTTCTTATCACTAGCCTTAATCCTAACACCAAAATTCTCTTTGATGGCAACTGATCGCAAAGTATGCTTGAAAGATATTGCATCAGGAAAATATGTGCCAACAGCTATATCTTTATAACATAGACTTGGAACACTCGAAATACAATCATTATAGCCAAAAGAACTTTCAACCATCTCAGAATTTACGAACTCCCTTAGATTGGACATAGATTTATGTACTGTAATAACTATCTCAGCACGCAAATTATCATTAGATACTTTTATGAACTCAGATGCCTCAACGTCAGAATTTAGATCGTTGTATTCTTTAGGTGATGTTCCATATATGTAATAATGCATATTATATGGATGTCCCTTCAGCCAAGGACATATTCGGGCAATCTCGACTCTAACTGCAAAAATCGTGAGTTGTCCTTTCTCAATTTTTACAGTCCTTTGTTTGCCACAATCGTACATCTTTCTATGTTGGTCATTGGTTTGAACCCATATTCCTCCATACTTAAATACAACAGAAATATACTCTTTCTTCTCTCCGTATATATTATTTCCAACATTGTCCTGCATTATTAATGATGAAAACGTTATTTACATTTTTTAATGTGTTTCAAATCAATCAATTAATACTCACGAAGTAAGTCGTCTGGGAACACATCATGAATAACTGCTTCGACAATGATAAACTTCTGTTACTGCAACTGTGAAATACAAAATACATAATAAAATTCATAAGTATCAATGACAAACTTCTGTTACTACAAATGGAAACTTCTTTTACTGTGAAATAAGCACAAACTATTTTAGAATGAAAAAAAGGACGTTCTCATAATACAAAAGGGCATGACTTAATCCACTGCCAAGCTTAATAACCGGTATAGAAATGAAATAAGCACACTAATCCTACTGCTAAACGAGGAACGCCGGAAGAGAAATGTTCGGAGAAAAAATAGAACGCCGGACAGAAATAAGCTTAAAGCGGTAAAAAAATAGAACGCCGGAGAGAAATGTTCGCCTGGTGACAAGCTTCTTTTTGGCAAAAATGGAGGGAAATGTTCGTGAGAAGTAGAACCTGCAGTTCGCCGGGATTGGGAAGAAGTTCGAACAAGCCTGGCGCGAAGAGCTAATTTCAGCGGGAAGTGACGTCCTGATGTAAGCGTTAGACGGCGCGGTAGACGGAGTGGTACAATTGAGATAAAGTAGGGATTTGAGTGGTATAAGTGTATTATTTAAAAATGAGGTGTTAGATATGTAAAATACTAAGTATATAGTGGTATGTATGTAAATTTCCCAAGAATATATTAGGACTTCATTTGAAACAGATTTTTTATTGTTTAATAAATCAAATTTTTTTATATTTTTTTTTAATTTATATTTGAAAGTTAGCTTAGAAAATAATAAGAAAGTTGTCTCAAATAAAAAATATTATTTTTCCAAGATTATAGGCTAAAATCATACACTTCGTGAATAATCATTCATCATTTTCAAATAAATAATTACATTAAAAACTCTAAAAAAAAGAGCTTATCATTTATATAAATTATAAATAGCAATTTTGATTAATTTTATTGCATTAGCATACTTTTGATTAGAGATGCCAAAAAAACTTATTGTTGCTAACATTTGTATTTAGTTAACTAAAAAGGTTGTGTTTGACTCGCTTACTATGAAAATGAGCTGGACACAAACAAAAATTTGTTCGATCACACTAAGCTCATTAAGTGATTGAACTATATATAAAACTATATCTAATATGCTTGATTTAGGGGGGGGGGGGGGGAAGGGGGGGGGGGGGGGGGGGGGGCAAAAATCTCCCAAGTAGTCACGTCCCTTCCCCCTTTAGCAGCTTGGAACGTTAGGGGGTTTAATAACCCTGTCAAAGCCAAGATGTGTAAAGACCTCATATCCACTTATAATCTTAAGCTTCTATGCATTTTAGAAGCTAAAATCCAACATTCTACTTCTGCTGACCCTTGGTTTTCCTTTTCCCATGTTTTGTTTGATAATGAGAAAAGTTGTGACAATTTTGGTTTTTCTACTCCTGGTAGAATATGGGTGAAATGGGATTCTTCTCAACTGTCTTTCTCCCCTTCTTTCACCTCTTCCCAAATCATCCATGGCTTTCTGGAAGCGGGCTCCTTACCCCCTATTTACCTCTCGGCTATTTATGCTTCTAATCTTATGGAAGACAGGAAATTTTATGGGATAATCTTCTTGGTTTATTAGTTAGGATTGACCAACCTTGGATTATCATCGGTGATTTCAACTGATGTAGGTTTGATTGTGAAAAAGTAGGTGCTATTTCTTTTCTGCTGGTAGATTAGGAGAGCTCAAAAGTTTTGTTTTTTATTCCGGATTGCAAGATCTTGCTTATGTGAGGCTTTTTTATACTTGGTATAACCAAAGGATTGATTCCCCCATCCATATTAAACTTGACAAAACTTTGGTTAATAAGGCTTTTTTGGATCTATTCCCGACTGCTTATTACAAAGTAGACCCCCCCTCGAGATCTGATCACTCACCTTTGATTCTGCTAGCTTCTCATGTTAAAATAACCTTCTATAGGTTCACGTTCAAGGATTTTTGGATTAATATGGATGGTATTTGGGAGGAGACCCTCTTGGCTTTTGATAGGCCCAATTGTGCCAATCCTATTGTTTCCTTCTACAATTATTTGAGGCATGTTAAGGAAGCTATCCGTGGAAAAAATTGGAGCTCCTCTAATTACATTTCTAATGCCATTCTTGAGATGAAAAACTTTCAACTACATTTCTAATTCCATTCTTGATATTCAGAAGGACCCTTTGAATCTTGTCTTGAATTCTTCTCTCAAGAATGCTAATGACAAGTTGGCTTATTTGCAAGCCGCTTAGTCCTCTTGGATTTCTCAAAGAGAAAAAGCCTATTGGCTCTCTCAAGGGGAGGATGATCTTGGTTTCCTTTATGTCAAAATTAGATCTAAGAAGAATAGAAATGCTATAAAAGAACTTTCTTCTCCCGTTGGACTTCTTTCTTCCCATAAGGATATGGCAAATGCTTTGATTGGTTGCTTTAAGGCTCTTTATAATGCTCCCACTCTTCATATGGAAAGCTCTTATAACATCCCGGTTGGAAATAAGGTTCCGGCTCATATGCTTGCGACTTTAGTTGCTCTGGTTACCAACGAAGAAATTAAGAATGTGGTTTTTGCTAGTGCTCCTTCCTCCGCCCCGGGTCCTGATGGTTTTTCCTTTAATTTTTACCAACATACTTGGCACATCACTGTATTTCAATTATGTAAGGCTGTTAAGCATTTTTTTTCCTCTGGGTAGATGCCTAGAGGTGCTAAAGCCATGCCCATTACCCTTATTCCTAAGGGTACTCATTCTAACTCTATTTCAGACCTTAGACCTATTTCATTATGTAATGTGTTCTATAAAATCATGGCCTAGATTATTACAAATAGGATGAAGCCCATTCTTCCTTCCATTATTCATGAGCTCAATCTGGTTTCATTGCTAAAAGATACTCCACTAACAACATCATCTTAGCCTCTAAAATTTTGAAGGACTTTAAAGGACATCATAAATATTTTTGTGCCAAGCTTTACATTAAAAAAGCCTTTGACTCGGTCGCCCATACTTTTTTGATTAATGGATTAAGGCAAAAAGGTTTCCCGAGGTCTTTTATCAATTGGATTAAGGGTTGCATTTCTGAGGTGCATTTCTCTATTTGTCTTAATGACTTTTTAGAAGGTTTCTTTAACTCCTCTTCAAGGCTCCATCAAGGATGCCCACTATTCCCCCTTCTATTCTGCATTGTTATGGATGCTCTTTCTTCTTGCATGGATATTCAGGATCAACACTCTTTTAAGGGGCTTCAACAGAATAATTTAAGTATCAATAATCTTATGTATACTGATGTTCTTCTGGTTTTTCGTATGGCCACTATGGAGAATGCTATTTTCCTAAAAGGCATTATTCATAGTTTTTCTGATGCTTCAGGCCTTCATGTTAACCCAATCAAAAGTTCATTTCTTTTATCTAGAAAAGTTCATAATGAGCATGAGATCTCTACTTCTCTTGGGATCTCACGGGTTGAGAACTCTCTCACCTATTTGGGCCTTCCCATTTCTACTAGAAGGCTAAATTCCACTCACTTCCAACCCATACTGAGCAGAATTTCTGCTCTACTTGAGGGTTGGAAAGTTAAATTCTTTTCTTTTACAGGCAGAGTGCAGTACCTAAAATTCACTATTACCAACACTATTACCTATTGGATTTGAGGGGCGATTATTCCTAAGGCTAGCTGCAAATTTATCTCAAAAATATGTTCTAAATTTCTTTTCTTTGGTAACATAAAGGAAAAGAAGATGAACCTCATTTCTTGAAATTATGTGGTTATGCCTAAATGCAAGGGTGGATTAGGGCTTCCTTCCTTTGATTCTCTTTATCATAATATGGCTTGTTCTTTTATCTTAAGGATGTACAACCACAACACTATGGTTGGCTATTAGTTTAAGGAGAAATTTGATTCTCCCTGGAAAACGCCTCCTAATGTTGCTTCAAAGTTTTGAAAACTTTTTTGTCACACAGCTTCCTCTATTTTGAGTTCTGTCTCCCTCTTGGATCATAAAAAATGCAACCTCTCCTTCCTTTGGGATCCTTGGTGCAATAAAAAATACGTATCATATTTTTTTAACTCTATCTTGCTTACCCATAGATGGGTTAATGAGTTCATCTCTAACGGACATTGGGTTCTTCCCGATTACATACATGTTGATGTTAAAACAACTATTTTGGGAATTGACGTTGAGGAGGAGCAACCAATTTTTATTTGGGAGGGATCCTCTAATCCTTCCTCTAGGAAATTCACTATTGTTTTTTACTCTCAACACGGTGATGTGGATTGTTCTAAATAAATCTGGCACAATAAATTTGCTCTTCGTTACACCTGTTATGTTTGGATGACTATGAAAGGAAAGCTTAAAACTGCATATAACCTTATTAGGAGGGGGATTCCTGGTTACCCCTTATGTTCCTTTTGTCTTGGAAATTTGGAATCCCATTCTCATATATTTTTTTAGTGTGATTATTCATTCTCGATGCTTATGGCTTTGCTCCTGATGACGGATAAATTCTATTTAAGGCCTAATCTTATGCAAGTCTATGATTTTGTGGGAAACTGTTTGAACTATGGCAAGATGAATTTTTTTTTTTTGCTTTCTTACTCTGTCTTGTATGGTTTACTTTATTTGGAGAGAACAAAATAATAGGAGGTTTTCCAATGATTGGAGGAGTCCAAATGTTTTAAAATATGCTATCATTAATGATATTCGTGCTAAAACAAATCAGCGGCAGTGCAAAGAGCAGCTTAAGGAGAAGTTTGTGGAAATCCTAGGCTGATTTTATGTTTCTGGTTGCTGGCTCTGTGATCTGGGCTGGTTATATCTGCTTGTTGCCAATTCTCTTTTATGCGACATTTCTTTTTGGCCTGTTTTGGCATGTTGGTCACCTGGGAGGATCTCTTTCTTGTTTTGTTGGGAAAACTTTTTTACTATTGGGATGGTTTTCTGATCTTTTGGGCCTCTGGCACCCGCTTGTTCTTCAGCTCTTTGTCAGTTTAGTCGTCAACAGCTTCGATTATGTTTTGGGACGATGATGAGCAAAGGTCTATATCTTTCCAGCATCCTTGGAAGTCTTTTGACAACCAGAATATCTCTTGATGGCTTATAATTGGAGGAGCTGTGATGGTCCGTTTAGTCATTCGTTATGGATACGGGCAACCTGTACCTTTTTGCTGGATTTGTTGCTTACTTCAATGATCTATGCAAAGAAATTTTTTTGATGTAGACCTTATTTTCCTGAGTCCTTGTTTTTTCTTGCTTGATTTCATTTTCTTTTTAGGATCTTTTGGGTTGTATAGTTGTTTTTATACTTGTAACTTCCTTTGTTTTCTTTGATATTGTAACACGTGGTGATTCAATATATGGGCTTTAACCCCCAATTTTCCCAAAAAAAAAAAACTATTAATGTTGCGTCTAGGTTTCACCCACTGAGACATTTTGATTCAATATCCTAAAAAGTGTGGTGGCATGGACATTATGCTAAGGACTAGAAACCAAGCACTATAAGAAATAGAGTAGTATAACAAAGAATTTATAAATACTAGGGAAATGGACCAATTTTAAAAAATAATTACCATTATTAAATTTTTTATTTAATTCATCATCTTAAAAAAAAAATTGCCAAAGTCGGTGTTTGAATAGACAACTTGCTTAGGCCCTTTTCCAGGGTGGAGCTTAGGTGGACTACAGTTCAGATCAATAGCCAATCGCCCGTTGGACGAATGACTTTCATGAGGGCGCAAGTTGTTTATTCAAACACTAACTTGCCTTTATTTATTTATTTATTTTTAATTAAAGATCCCAAAATGTGCAAGTTGCACATTCAAATAAAAAGTATATTTATTATTTCATTTTTTTAGTTTCCTTTTTTCTCAATTTAAAAAAATATAAATTTTAATTAAACATTTTTTTTTCATTTCTCACCAAAGTTGGTGTTTGAACAGGTGACTTGCTCTGGCCCTTTGCCAGCGTGGAGCTTAGGGGACTACAATTTAGATCAATAACCAACCGCACATTGGACGAACGACTTTTATGAGTGTGCAAGTTGCCCATTCAAACACCAACTTGCCTTTATTTATGTACTAGTTGAGAGAAGTATACTCCTTGAACTACATCAGTCTTAGGAGCGACTACAACCTCGGGGACCTAGTAGTCGATGTGGTTCACGTTGCAAGGGAACTACCATATGCTGCACTGGTTCCTGGCTAGCAACAGAAATTATCATATGTTGCGCCTCTGACTCTGACACTACTAGACGTAACCTCATATTCTTATTCTTCCGGGCCCTTCTCTCGAGATCGTAGGTGGAGGAAGATGCTACATCAGAACCCACTAACTGAGTGCAAGGGGGGCATGAGTTGCTTGAGGAGGGAGTGCTGGGGTCTGCCCAACAATCTCAACATGAGAAAGACAGACAAAAATAAAAACCCGACGAGTGGAAATATGAAATGAACTCATTTTTGGTATTTACTACTGTGTTTTTTTTTTTTTTACTTTTATTGGTGTTTTTTATATTTTAATATGTTGAATTTGATGATGATGGTTAATAGTTAAACTCATTTACGACCGTTGGTGAAAAGTGGTGGCTAGTGAGGTTTTCACTTTAAAAGATATACTTAATATGTGAATACTCGCAATGCGAACACTTGACTAGTGATAGTCCAACTGTTAATTGCTTATTTAGATTATATTTTTTTCTAGCTACATATTAGGCCTCACATCTTATATAAATAAATATTTTTGTTATATAGATTTTCTTCTAGCCTCATAACCCTATAAATAAAGGATTATAAGGTAATTTCATGAGGAAGTCATTTGGATGCATTTGAATTTAATAATACAATAGTTAAAAACTATCTCTATCTCACTCTATCATTTTTTACTTTTTTTCTCTCTTTCCACTATTATGTTGCGTCTAGGTTTCACCCACTCAGACATTTTGATTCAATATCCTAAAAAGTGCAGTGAGCATGAACATTATGACAAGGACTAGGAACCAAGCACTATAAAAAATATAGTAGAACAAAGAATTTACAAATACATATTAATGGCCAGTCACATGTTGGACGAATGACTTTTATGTCGGGTGCAAATTCTCCATTCAAACACCAACTTGCCTTTATTTATCTTATTTTTTTAATTAAAGATCCCAAAATGTGCAAGTTTCCATTCAAATAAAAAACATATTTATTATTTCATTTTTTAGTTTCCTTTTTTTTCATTTTTTTTTAAAAATATATGTAAATTTTACTTTAT
>NW_021319083.1:3117508-3147930 GCF_001605985.2 Dendrobium catenatum | reverse complement strand
GAATTTTTACATACATAACACTTAAAACTATCCTAATTACTTATCTAACACCTAAACATTACTATTTACATACATACCACCTAAATTCAATTACTCTCCTAGAAATAACACTCCGTTAACTCCGTGCGAACGATTATCCTGCGTTCGGCGGCGCAAACGGACGACGGCGATGTCGACGATGTCGCCGCAACGCAACGCGATGCCGCATCGTTGCCATCCAGATCGGAAACCAGAGACTCACCGGCACCATCCCCAAAGACATCGCTGACCTCACCGCCCTCACTCGCCTGGAGCTTCAGTTTAATGAGATATCCGGCGATCTTCCTTCCCTCTCCTCCCTCGCTTCCCTCTCTGGTGGCATCGCGTTTGTTCAGAGCATGACTGGTTTGGAAGAGCTCTGGCTACACTCCAACTCCTTCTCCGGACCTCTGCCGGACTTCTCCGGCCTCGTTAATGTTCAGAGCATGACTATGCCGAAAGCTTTCCTGCACTGTGAGCTTCAGAACAAAAGTTGCAAATAACTTCTTATGTCATCATTTCCGGAATAAGAGCATTAGTTAAGCCAATAAGATCACAAAATCAGTTAACAGTTGACATAAAGAAAATGCATGCATTGCCAGCAAAATGACAAAAGGAAGCATTACATCTGCAATAACCATTACCTGAAATTTTCCCACTTAGTTGATTCAAGACAGAATCACGCTCGTCGTTAGGTTCGTCAGAACGCTGGAATCGCAACGGGATATGGCTGGGAAGGGTGGTGAGGTCTTCTCCTGCAGGGATTTCACTGAGGGAGGATACGCATAACTTCCTAAGACATCGGACCCTTGGTTTGCAATTCTGAGCTTGGAGTGAACGAAGCCGCCTTCTCTACGAACCCATTGGACGAGGTCAGGCGGATGAAGAACAAACCGGAACGACGAGACCAAGCACGTCAAAGGCCGGCGATTTGCCATTGATTTCATCGATTTGGCACAGAGTTAACGGAGTGGTATTTTTTAGGAGAATGATGGAATTTAGGTGGTATGTATGTAAATAGTAATGTTTAGATGTTAAATAAGTAATTATGATAGTTTAAAGTGTTATGTATGTAAAAACCCCAAAAAAAAAATTGAACTAGAAATTTTTGTACTAGAAATCTGCTTTAAAAAAGAAATAAAAAAAAACTGTCCCAAGGCTTCATTTGGGATTGAGTTCTTACTACTTCTTAAAGCATTTTTTTAGTACAAAAAATTTTTAAACTAATTTTTTTTTGTACTAAAATGCTGCTTTAGAAAGCAATTAGAAAGTTGTACCAAACAAAGTCTTAATCTCAAATATTTTCACATTAAAACCCTTGGAAACTTGAAGCATTTTTATGGAATTAAATTATTCCCTTCCAGGAAAGGTAACTTCATGTCTCGAGTGTTGGACATCTTACCAGATTCTATTCTTTGGAGTGCATGCCAAACAAGTTCATGATGGAATAATTGAAGCTCACTCGTGCCGTTGAATTAACCAACGATATATAAAAGTTTGATTGAAAAATTAATAAAACACATCGTCACATGTTATTGCATTTTTTTCCTTAAAACTATCTCATCACATAAAATTTTAAGGAGCAAACAAATGTTCTAGAACATCTATAGAAGATAAATATCGAGCTATGAAAAATACATGCTTGTGATAGCAATCTACGGTATATGCATAGATGAATAAACTACAACATAAAATGTAAAAGTGGACTAATTCATGAAGAAGCTCTATTGAGTATTTTCTCATATATCCAACACATCTCATTGTAGAGTATTAAATACAAGAGTACTCATCAGTTTGTTACAAATCAATGAATGTAATGAAATCTTAGTATATAGGATGAATCTATTCTATAAGAGGCAGAACCTAAAGCATGTGAGTGGAGCAGAAAACTTTATCACATATAGAACTTATCATTCAGCACTTATCACTTATCAGTTTGAAGCTAATTGTAATATTTTACAAAACATAAAGGTCCCACAAACATCTTCTACATCATTATTCTATGATAATCAAACAACATTATCCATCACTATTAACACCAATTTCATGATCATACAAAATACACTGCAATAAATGGTCATGTGGTTAAAAAAAAATGCAAGAAAATATGATTTGTCCTTGTATATCCGAGACATAACAATTTATGGCACTTTTTCTTATTGCTTTTTAAAATAAATTTTTAATTAAAATTTTTTAATTTTTTTACTAAAAAGATATTTTAATAAGCAGTAAGAACATAGTCACAAACGAAATCTAAGATTTTATTTGAGACAAATTTTTTACTATTTTTTAAAATAAATTTTTAATAAAAATTTGAGTTCAAATAAATTTTGTATTAAGAAGCTACTTTCAAAAACATTTAAAAAAAAGCAGTAAAAAACAAGCTGTTAAAAAGGATACCAAAGTTGAGTTGCGTTTGTTAAGATTTTTATAACGGTCCATTAGGACTTAGGAGCGATAATGATGTTCTCAATTAATATTAATCAGGAGCGTTGGAAACTTAAGGCAGGAAGCATAGAGATGTAAAACGTAGCTTCCTTTGCCAAAGTGGTGGCATCTTTCAAGCATCTTCAACCTCACGTGGAGAAATCGGTGCTTTGACTATTGGACATCAATGGCGAAATAAGCTTGCACGGCAAGAAAAGGAAGGACCTGATAAGTTTCCATTTGCTTGTTGCCACGCACTTTAAATCCATACTAGACTCAAGTTCCCACTATTATTCAGTTCAGAATAATAAGGGAAGCGTGAAGTTTCTCTCCTCTGTCTGCAAGGTTAGTCAGTCTCCACGACTTTATCAATAATGGTTGTTAAACTTTCATTTCATAAGCCAACTGTGATGCAAAATGCCTGGTGTAGACGTTGTGAGCACTAAGCTTTCTAATGGAGTTTTGTATTTCCCTTTAACGGCAAGCAACTTTCCCTTTCTAATGTATCAAGTTTGAATTTGTTTGCTGTGTTTAGTTTTATTCAGGTTTTTCCTTTTTTGTTCCAATCCTTTGGAGTTGCTTGTTCTTCGGATTTTCCTTTTCTCCTCGAAAAATGCTCAAAGGCCAGAAAAAATTTCATGTCTTTTGCTCTTTGGTCAGATAACTGATTTGGTGCATATAAAGCAAAAGAAATCCGTGATAAGATTTCTCTGAGAAAGACGGTGATAATTATGGAGAAGGGGGAGGAGGACAGAGTTGGAAAAGAACAGGGATGGCATGGCGACATTGAAAAGAATCGTGAGGCGTCATCAAGTAATTCAGAGGTTAAAGAAACAGGCAAGATTGAGGCTGGAAACATCCGAGATCCGGAAGATAGTGAGAAGAAGGGAGAAAACAACCACACTGTTCCTTTCTACAAGTTGTTTTCTTTTGCCGACCACATCGATGTCTTTCTTATGATTTTGGGGTCTGTTGGAGCACTGGCGAATGGGGCTGCTTTGCCTCTCATGACAGTTCTCTTTGGGAACTTGATCCAGTCTTTTGGAGGAGCTAAAGATATTCACGACGTGGTTCACAGGGTTTCAAAGGTATGATTCTTTAAAAATTTTAGTGTTTGGCATTTCTCGTAGGGATAGCTAATGTGTTCTACCGATAGTTCTGACTATGGCAAATTTTTTTATTATTTTGATTTAATTGGACATTGTTATTCAAAGTCAAAACTCAATCATGCTTTGATGTGAAGTTTCTCTAATATTGCATGATGTGGTATGTTGTACAACAACAAGAACATCAAACCCCACATAGTTGGATAAAGCTTATTGTTGTTGTTATTGAAACAATAATAACATTAAGTATTTATCTCACTACGTGTGGTGTGGTCGGCTACATGAATACTTTTTATTCATTATGTCTTATTAAGAGTCAAATTCACATTTAAATCTAGGGAGATTTACATACATGCCACTTTATTTCATGCTATTTATATATTTAACATCTAAAACATTAATATTATATGCCTAACATCAATATAACAAATTTATAGTTAACAAGTTTTATTTTTTTTAATCAAAACAGGTTAATGGGTTTGTTTCAGATTATTCGGTTGCTAGCAGGTCGGGTTCAGATTGATCTTTTTTTCCCTGTTTATTAAGCGTATTGGATTCGAATTGAATGTATTTGGGTCGGCTTAATTTCAAGTCATATCCAAATCCGACCCATCAGCTCATTATGATACCCCTATTCATCACATTGCATTAAATAAATAATTCATGAAATATCAAAATATTTATGCATTTTCCCCAGCATCAACTCTCTTTTGCTTGGAGAATTCTACTCTATAGAATTAGTCTTGCACTTGAAGGTCATAAAATCAAAATTTAATATTTTTGTTCACTTTTAAGAAGGGGTAGTCCACAGTCCACACACATACACACATAATTTTTTTTTAATTATTTATTCTAAATGCAAGCTATTAGCTACACAACTACATCACAATTTGGATGTGATAACTATCTTATTTGGTTAGATTTAAGTATTAATCCTTCTCAATTCATAACAAATTTAGTTTCATTTGATGCATTTTTTTCATTTATATGATATAGATACTTCGATATGTTTGCATTTCTTTTCTTGTGGGGATTTAAGCTATTGCAATCTAGTTGGAAACCTAAAGACAATATCACATGAGCTTCATTGCATTTTGTTATGTTTGTAGGTATCCCTTGAGTTTGTATATTTAGCTGCAGGCTCAGGAGTGGCATCCTTTTTACGTAAGTAGACTTCCCAATATTGTGCTATTTGATCCACTGTATCTTAAACCAGAATAAATAATTTACTGATCCCATTTTTTATCAGAGGTGGCTTGTTGGATGGTCACCGGGGAGAGGCAGGCAACAAGAATAAGGAACTTGTACCTGAAAACCATATTAAGGCAAGAAATCGCATTCTTTGATATGGAAACAAACACAGGGGAAGTTGTTGGAAGAATGTCAGGGGATACTGTTCTAATCCAAGATGCAATGGGAGAGAAGGTAAAAGTATCAGTACTATTGAATTTATAGAAGGATACCTTTTTGTTATATATTTATAACTTGACTAAATTTATCCAACTTGAACATATTGCAGGTTGGTAAGTTCATTCAGCTAACATCAACATTTTTTGGGAGCTTCATAGTTGCATTTGTTCAAGGATGGCTTTTATCCCTCGTGATGCTATCCATAATTCCACTCCTTGTGGTTGCTGGTGCAATAATGTCCATTGTTGTATCCAAGATGGCCTCAAAAGGGCAGGAATCCTATGGCGATGCTGCAGTAATTGTAGAGCAAGCAATTGGATCAATTAGAACTGTAAGTGATTTGCTTCAACACATAGAGATACAGATCCACTCGTTTGTATATGCGTGCATGTACATTTTATGATATGGTGATGAATTTTTTTCTTTTAAATATGGGGATGAAAATTCTCTTCTCATATGAGTTTTGATGTTATTGGTGAGGTTTATGGGTGCCACTGAATTTTAAGTGTGCTTAATATGCCATGCAATCTTTGTTAACTGCCTCATGAATGATTTAGTTATTATAGAGATTGTTAAAATAAGATCCATAAGTAATTCTTACTTTGAAGATGAAATCGGCCATGTGTTTTTGGATTTGAAGACCGCATGAGGTAGTAGAGACAAATTTAATTAGGTCATCTCCAACCGAAAATTCCATTTTTCACTTCAAAATGTAGTGAAACTCAAAAACACGCGAAGGTAACCGTCTTTCTCCTCTTTCGCGCGTTTCTTCGGCAAATCTGGTTGAGATAGAAAAATCGCCCCCCACGGATTACTGTTCGAATGGAGCAAACCAGCTATGCCTTACAGTCGTTTGGAGTTCAGCTGGAGACGCCCTTAGGAGAATGATCATTTTTCTCCTATAAGAGTAAAGTTCATGACAATCGTTTTATTTCCTAGTGTCACTCACTACGCAAGAATTTTTGCCGTTTGGATAGCATTTTTAGCAGATTATATTTCTATTGTCTTCTAATATAAAGTTTTTTGGAGTGTTATCTGTCACTCTTTTAATCACTTGAGAGAAAACAATTTATTCTTATGTTTAGAACGCATCCTCTGTTTCAGGTTGCATCTTTTACTGGGGAAAAGATTTCAGTGTACAAGTACAAAAATGCACTAAGAAAGGCCTACACCGCCAGTGTTCAGGAGGGCCTGGCTGCAGGATTGGGTCTTGGTTTTGCCATGTTCTTCATGTTCTGCGGTTATGCGTTAGGTGTTTGGTATGGAGGAAAGCTTATATTAGACAAGAGCAAAGGGTACACTGGTGCAGATGTTATTAATGTAATATTTGCACTTCTCACTGGTTCCTTGTAAGTTACTTGTCATCTCTTTTGTTTCTTTTTCATGCATGTCAAAACCTTACGTCCATGATATGGTTAACATATATTTGAATGACATGAAAATATATAACTATTCAGACAATTAGGCAAGTTTTGCAAGTGGAAAATTACTAGTAACCAAAACTAGGGCTGTCAATATTTGACCCGATCCGAACTCGGTTCAAAAATTTAGGGTTTGGGTCAACCAGACAACAAGAAAGAAAAGAAGAAAAAAAAAGCCATACTCCGGTGATCTCTTGCCTACCGAGACCCGAAATCAACCCGGTTTGACCAGTTTTTGATTGATTTTGGAGGGTTTTAAAATATTATTATGAAATAAATAAATGCTATTTTCAAAAAATAATAAACTATTTTGCCCAAACTGAATTAAGCTTGATTTATTTTAAATTGATTAAAGTAAAATTTTACCTTAATTCGATTTAGATTTAACTAAATTGAATTAAATAAAAAATTTTAGTTAAATATATCGAAAATGGGTCGGGTTCTGGTTCGGGTTGACCCAGACCCGAAGCGGGTCGGATTCAGGTTCGAAAAATCGACCCGTTTGCAAAAACGGGTAGGGTTCGAGTCGGGTCGAACAATGCCTAGTCAGTTTCAGGTTGGACCCGAACCCGACTCGTGACCCGATTTTGATAGCCCTAACCAAAATATAAAAAATAGGATTGCTATTATTAAAAAAAAACCTTGTTTTTAGCAATATGACTGATGTGAATAGTGCAATTCTATTTATCCAGTTCTCTAGGCCAGGCATCACCTTGTTTGACAGCCTTTGCAGCAGGCCAAGCAGCAGCATACAAGATGTTCGAGACAATCAGAAGAAAGCCCGAGATTGATGCTTATGATACAAGCAAGAAGAAATTAGATGACATTAATGGAGATATTGAATTCAGAGATGTCTATTTCAGCTATCCATCCAGATCAGATGAACAAATATTCAGAGGTTTCTCTTTTTTAATTACTTCTGGCACAACTGCAGCATTAGTTGGGGAGAGTGGCAGCGGGAAGTCAACTGTGATAAGTCTAATTGAAAGGTTTTATGACCCACAAGCTGGTGAGGTCCTTATTGATGGTACAAATATCAAAGATCTTCAACTTAGATGGCTTAGGGGTAAGATTGGGCTTGTGAGCCAGGAGCCTGTTCTTTTTGCCTCGAGCATTAAAGATAACATCTCTTATGGCAAAGATAATGCAACCATTGAAGAGATCAAAGTTGCTGCCGAGCAAGCTAATGCTTCCAAGTTCATTGACAAGATGCCTCAGGTTAGTCTACGCCTTCTGAATCTTTTTCTTGCCAACCATGAAAGAATTGTATGTCACTCAAACATGATACTCAGGGACTAGATACCATGGTTGGGGAGCATGGAGCTCAACTTTCTGGAGGCCAGAAACAAAGAATTGCCATTGCTCGAGCTATTCTCAAGGACCCAAAGATATTGCTACTTGATGAAGCCACTAGCGCTCTCGATGCAGAATCCGAACGAGTTGTGCAGGAAGCACTTGATAGAGTCATGATGAATCGTACTACTGTTATAGTAGCTCATCGTTTGAGCACAGTGAGAAATGCTGATACTATTGCTGTTATTCATCGTGGTTCGATTGTTGAGAAGGGTATAAATCCTACTAGCTAGATTTCTGCAATTCATCCAAATTAGTAGGTTTGATGATCATGTTATTTCTTCGAAAAACTTATTTTTTTTATTTATATTTTGTTTTTTAGGTTCACATAAGGAGCTAATAAAGGATCCAAACGGTGCATATAGCCAACTTATCCGGTTGCAGGAAATGAGCCAAAATTCGGATTCATTGCTTCAATCTGATAATGAGAAAAGTAGTCTTTCAGTTGACAGAGCAAGGCGTTCGAGCCAAAAGCCATCCTTCAAACGGTCCATTAGCAGAGAATCATCTTTCGGGAATAGCAGCCGCCACAACTCATTCTCGGCAGGATTTGGTTTACCTGTAGGAGTTGATGTCCCAGCAAGTGCATCGGATGCAGGCAATACTAGTGCTACTGAGCAATCAAAGGAAGTACCTCTCAGTCGTCTTGCCTCGCTGAACAAACCAGAAATCCCAATCTTGCTGCTCGGTGCAGCTTCTGCAATCATAAATGGGCTTATCTTCCCAGCTTTTGGACTAATCCTATCCAGTGTTATTAACACTTTCTATCAGCCACCGCATAAGCTCAAGCAAGATTCAAAGTTTTGGTCTTTAATGTTCTTGATATTTGGAGTTGTATCTCTAGTAGCAGAACCAGCAAGATCATACTTTTTTGGTCTGGCTGGTTCCAGATTGATTAGAAGGATTAGATTCATGACGTTTGAGAAGGTTGTCAACATGGAAATAGCTTGGTTTGATGATCCTGAGAACTCAAGTGGTGCAGTTGGCGCTAGATTATCAGCTGATGCAGCTACAGTTAGAAGTCTTGTGGGTGATGCACTCGCCCTTATTGTTCAGAACATTACCACTTTAATCGCTGGTTTGTTAATCGCTTTTATTGCCAACTGGGAACTGTCTCTTATCATCTTGGCAATGATACCTCTCATTGGCCTCAATGGATGGATAGAGATGAAGTTCATGAAAGGATTTAGTGCCGATGCAAAGGTTTAACTCTGCAGCTTCATAGGAAACAGATTAATTGTTCAAAATGTAATTAATCCATGAATTAGCATCTGATGACTGATTTTCAAATTGGTGCAGGTGATGTACGAGGAAGCAAGTCAGGTGGCGAATGATGCAGTTGGAAGCATAAGGACAGTTGCTTCATTTTCTGCAGAGGAGAAGGTCATGGAACTTTATAAGAAAAAGTGTGAAGGCCCAATGAAAACTGGAATCAGACAAGGACTTATTAGTGGGATTGGCTTTGGGGTTTCCTTCTTCTTGCTCTTTTGTGTATATGCTGCCTGCTTTTATGCTGGAGCTCGATTGGTCGAGGATGGAAAGACAACATTTGGCAAAGTTTTTCGGGTATGTATTTCTTTCATCCAAGGTCTTGCAGCTGCAACCTCTTCGCTAACTTGTTCTATAGGTACAGCTAAATAACTTTTTCCTTCCAACTGACAAAAGATATCACCTTGCATAAACAAAAGAAGTCTTACTATGTAGTTTAGATCTCTTGATATCCTATCCCCTTGGAAAATTTTGAAGATACTGGAATATGACCGTTATGATAGTTTCTTTTAGCTCCTGCTAATTGCTTGTTTTCACATGCCGGACAGGTTTTCTTTGCCCTAGCAATGGCAAGCCTTGGAATTTCTCAGTCAAGCTCTCTAGCGACAGATTCTACTAAAGCCAAGTCTGCAACTGCTTCTGTTTTCTCAGTTTTGGACCGAAAATCTAAAATCGATCCAAGTGATGATTCTGGGATGACTTTAGACGTTCTTAAAGGCAATATTGAGTTCCTTCATATTAGTTTCAAGTACCCTACAAGACCTGATGTCCAGATCTTCCAGGATCTTTGCTTGTCTGTTAAATCTGGAAAGGTAAAGCAAATGCCGCATTACAAACAGTTTGGATCCATTGAAGCAAATTGTCCGCTTTAATGTTCTTCATTTTTCTTTACAGACTATTGCATTGGTAGGAGAGAGTGGAAGTGGAAAGTCAACAGCAATAGCACTGTTACAGAGATTTTACGATCCAGATTCAGGCCATATACTTTTAGATGGAATAGAATTGCAGAAGTTTAAGCTGAGATGGCTAAGGCAGCAGATGGGTTTGGTAAGTCAGGAACCAGTGTTGTTCAACGATACAATTCGAGCAAACATTGCTTATGGGAAAGAAGGGAAAGCTACTGAAGCTGAGATTGTAGCTGCAGCTGAGGCAGCAAATGCTCACAAATTCATATGTAGCTTGCAGCAGGCGAGTTAGCCATTCCCATACTTTTATTTGTATTCATAGTTCTTCTCATTAACCTGAACAATTTGCCTCCTGACTTGCAAATTGCAGGGCTATGACACAATGGTGGGCGAGCGAGGAATTCAACTATCTGGGGGGCAAAAGCAGAGGATAGCCATTTCTCGTTCAATAGTGAAAGAGCCGAAGATTTTGCTCTTTGATGAGGCTACTAGTGCTCTTGATGCTGAATCTGAAAGAATTGTTCAGGACGCATTGGATCGCGTGATGGTCAACCGAACCACGATCGTGGTTGCACACCGGCTCACGACGATAAAAAATGCGGATCTTATTGCTGTTGTTAAAAATGGAGTGATTGCTGAGAAAGGTAAGCATGACATTCTTATGAACATCAATGATGGGGCTTATGCTTCCTTGGTAGCACTTCAGTCAAGTGCAACTAATTCATAAGGTATCTATCCACATTTGTTTGTAGTGATGATATTTTTATATATCAAAATTTTTCTCTTACATGTTTGTATTATGCAAAAAATTTTGTACCAGAGTTGTATGTAAGGAATAAATAGGTCTTCTTCAAGGCAAATAATCATAGCATTTCTTTGAGATTTTTTGCCCACTTTTTATTGAAAACAAATCTGATAAAATCCCTTCTCCCTTCGATATGTTGGTCATGGGAATGGGAGGTTGGAGTTCAGTCCTTGCGTTATGAAACTCCATCATAGATTGTTGATGCCATTAAGTTTTATTTGGAAGTTGAATGCAAAGGTACACTTCACATAAATAAACGATTTTATAAACTTTTGAATTCAACTTCTCTTGGATGGGATCAAACTAATTGGCTTGAATAGGGACATGATTTTGTAAGCCATAATCTATAGTGGCATGGTATTGGACTTCAACTCCTAATCCTGTTTTTTTAAAATCTGCTTATAATTTTTATTTTATTTTATTTTATTATTATTATTATTATTATTTTTATTTCTCTTGTATTTCTTGTATCTGGTCAAAGCTATGGAAAGCCATGTAACATGATTTTACTAGTGTTGGATTCAAATTTTTCTGTGGGTGATTTCCCGACTTTATTGGTAGGTAAGTTTTGAGAATGTGACCTGAAATATTATGTGAGAATGGAGAGATTAGCAAGAGAGAGAGAGAGAGTTTTATAGGGAATGATCTAATAACTGTAATATATGTAATATAGGTCCTGAATACATTTGATGTTGAATATACCAAAAGATTCAAAATATTATTTTTTAACTTTTATTTATAAGGATTCGAAGGCTATAGAAAAAGTTACATCTATAAAGAAATATAAAATAAAAAAATATATAAGATAATGAATCTCAATATAGATTACTTAGAACATGTGTCATCGTCTGACTGGATGCGAGGAGGTTGCTTCCCTTATCCTTAGTTATTTTACCATGGGGCAAGCTCAATAATGTTAGGTGATCGGGGGAGCTGGTGAGAGCAAGTATGCTAGAGAGTACTGAACCAAGATACTTATAGCTACCTGACATCTTGAAATCATTGACAACATATGGTGGAGTCCTAGATCGCATGCCAATAATAGGCAAGTGGGCTTAAATTGTAGGGATGATGAGCTCCATGATTGTTTAAATGCAATGGGCAAGCTTAAACCCTCTTGGATGGCAAGCATAGTTGGTGGTACTTTGTTACAAATGGCAGCAAGTTGCTAACCCTTGGTGGAGGGTGAGTTGGTCTACTTGTGAGGACCCTTGACTATTCTTGTGAGATGTGATGTTTCAACCCAACTCGATATAACCCATACACTTTAATAGGTGTATGGGTCATATCAGATTGAGTGCATGACCGATCATTTACCTAAAATCCTTCATTAGAGGGAGTTTCTTTTTAGTCATTTAAAACAATATAAAGTCTATTAAAATCCATCAATACACAAAATATAACATCATCCAGATTCATTTCAAAACATCTATATAGTAATCATGATTCATCATTCATTTATTAAATACATATAATCATCATGATTACAAAAGAATCTATCTATATTAGAAAATCGTACCTTTACAATAACTATTCTTTCTCTGACTACGCCACTAATCTTTTACCTTTTCTTGAAACATATAAACAACGGAATGAGCGTATAGCTCAGTAGGTCACACATAATGAGCACCTATTCCTTCATGTTATTGCTCAATTCTCAAAACAAACTGTAGCAGTGTGTTTGAAACACTAAAAATACCTAGAAAGAGCCTTGTATCATAAAATCATTACACGTTCGTTAACTAGCTAGTTAAGCCATTTAGGCTTAATGATTACCCATCTTCAATGAGAGTGGACTATCCTCTCTCCATGCCATTTTGGCTTGGCTAACCGGCTAATTATGCCACAAGACAGCTATAGTGTCTCATCTACTTCCACCTGCTTCATTGACACAAGCTTCAGGCTCTCAACATCACTTCCATTGTTTCCATTCAAAAGCTTTGAAGGAAGCAAAGCATCCAGTTGGGTAGTATAAGGCACAAGAAAAACAAGCGCCACTGTCACTAACCTCAACAAATTCCTTATAAAAACCACAAGCCACAGGTTTCTGAAGTCAGTTCTGGTCACATGAAACAGGTTCAACAGAACTCCGCCTCCGGTTTTCGATCCGAGCGAACCCAAACTATCTATGCACATCAAAAGAGCAAAAAAGGTCCCTTCAATACCTGCTGGGCAGAGTCTGGTGCTAAGAACAATCATCGGCATCCATCTAATTCGACTAATAACTCTACTTACACATTCCTCTAAGATAACAAAGATATAATCTGGTATTCCAAGTTTGAGGTTCCAGCGCAGGATGAAGATCAGATCCAACATTCCTGATGCACTGTAAAGGAGCTGAGAGTAGAAGATTAGGCTTCTGAATGGATGGTTTTTGAGAAGTTTGTGATAGATTAGGACACCAATAATGGAAGCAATTGCTCCTATGGCATAAATAATGCCAACAAATCCCTGCATTCAGAAAATCTAATGTTATGGAAAGATCATTTATGTTATTTTCTTGAATTTGAGGCTTTGTTTGGGACGGCTTTCTTACTACTTCTAAAAGCAACTTTTTAGTATAAAATTTTTATTTTTTACTATAAAGCAGCTTCAAGAAGCAATAAGAAAGCCGTCCCAAACTAAGGCTTCGTTTGGGACGGCTTTCTTATTGCTTTTTAACAAAGCTTTTTAGTTTAAAAATTTTAGCAGAAAGCCGTCCCAAACGAAGCTTAAGCCTTAGACTTTATTTGGAACAGCTTTTTTATTGATTTCTAAAATAATTTTTTAGTACAAAAATTCAATGAAAGTTGCAGAAGATGTTCTTCACATTACCTGTGAGAAAGCAGGACCAGCCTTTGGATCAGTGTACCAATAGAACTGGCCTTCATGTGTGCTGAGGCTGAGGGCAATAGAGAGGAACATGAACAAGGAAGGCTTCCACACCTCAGGACACCTTATTGTTCTTCCCATACCAAATACTGCCTCTCTTACCTTCTCCCCCACCTAAGAAATAATATCATCATTATTAGCAACATTATATTAATAATGTTCAGAAATATTGGGAGGATTATTTATGCACATATTATGAAATTCTTATATATTTGTATGTTTAATATCTAAATATTTATATTTATTTATATATTACTTAAATATGTAAGTTTAAGTTATAGTATAAATATTCCTATGCAACGGTTTACTTTAAAGACAAATGGTTTGTTCAGGACAATTTTTTTTATTATTTTATTTTTCAGATGACAATAACAATTTTATTTGATTATTACTTTCTTGCTACATTTAATAAATGTCAGTACTAAAACAAAACGCTATTTTTAAAAATAGCTTTAAAAAAAATTAATTTCCCCACAACAATTTTATAATCAGATTTATAAAAAACTACAGCCATCCCAAATAAATCCAAAGAGAGTAAATAGAAAAAAATTATAATTATAATTTTTTTTTCAATTTTTCTTATTGGTGGCTTTGAGAAAAAAATTACATAAAAATTAATGAAATAACTTTTTTCAAATAAACTTGAATGATTCTTTGTAGGACTCAATTTTGATTCTAATAAGCTTTATAAGTATTAGATTAATATTAAACTGAGTGTAATATATGACTAATAAATTAATATTTATATTATGAATATTGTAAAGCATATCCAATAGCTATACATTCTATTATAGTTATAATATATTGATTTTTTTTCTTCAAATTTAATTATTCATCTTAGATCTAAATATATTTTTTCCTGTAAATTGTTTTTATACTGAGTCAAGCTAGAATATAAAATTGCTTGCAAAAGAAAATAATATATTAGTTATATGGCCAATTTTTCTTTGTCACTTTTGACCCTGAGAGCCTGGAAGAGGTCCGGAAGTAGACAGATTTGCAAATAAATATTAAAATATATCAAGTTGAATTTGCAAGAAAATAATAAATGCCAATTGGATCCAAGCAGGGTGGAGCGTCAATTTGTTGATCATAGCTGCAATATATAAATAAAATTTTATTTAGGTTTTTTTCTACTTTCATATGAGGAGAGTTTGTACTATTCACATTAATTTTTATGAGAATTTTTAATGGATTTGAAATTTCTTTTCATAAAACGTTTAATAAAAAAATGGTTAAGCGTTAAATTTGTAAATTTTAGAGGACTTAAAAATAAAAAATTGGCCGTCCAAGATTTCACTGGGTAGCAAAAAAAGATGAAACAGTAAACTAACCGCCCTGTTCTCTCTTGGGTGATTTGTCTTCCGCTCAAAGATAGCAAAGCCTAGAAGAACAAGAAACACAGGAGGAATAGCCATAAGTCCTAAAGCACCCTGCAATATTATAAGCACATCAAAATCCACCAGATCTAAATTGAATATTTTTATTAGAAAATTAAGACTATTATTTTTATCTTACTGATTTTAAAAATAATTTTTTAATAAAAAATTTATTGAAGTAAAATTTTTTGTATTTAAAATTTATTTTAGAAAGCTATTACAAACAAAATCTAAATCTTACAATTGATGAGTTTTCTTTTAAGATAACTGTACATCTCAAAAAAAAAAAAAAAATTGTGTTTTTTTTTAAATCAAAATTTTAAAGTGCGCTAGATTTAAGAAAGATGTGTTCTTCAGTTCTTGAGAAAGAAAAAAATTGTACCTGTGAGCCAAAGAGATGAACTAGGATGCCACTTGATGAGTAACCAATCAAAGCACCAACAGAAGAAACAAAGCTGCATAGGCTCTGCAAATCAGGAGCCAAATTCGGCTTCTCAATACTGTTCTTAGCAATACAGGCATCAATAGTCACGTCGGCAATGGCGACTCCGGCCGCCATTCCGACGAGGCAGAGGAGAGCTACTGGGATGCTTAGTTTCCCTTCCATTGAAATCGTGAGAGCAGTCGATGCGCCCAAAACACCTAAATAAGTGATTTTTTAAAGAAGAGGAAGAAGAAGAAGCAGAGGTTAAGCAAGTACAGGGGAAGGTGGAAAATCACCTGCAAGTATGAAGTAAGGCCGCCGGCGATAACCTCTGACGGGGAACATATCGGTGAGAATCCCCCACACAGGCTTTAAAATCCATGGAATATAATAGAAACCTATGTACATCTGAACAGCTGAAGGCTGAACCTTCTGAACATCTTTCCAGTAGAAATCTGTAACCACTCTGAAGAAAGAACCAGTGAAGCCTTGGCTCAAGCCATATACAAGCATGACGCCAAGAACAAAGCTTGTGTTCAGTTCTCTGCATAGCATTCGGATCCATTCTAATGGCTGAAGAAGGAAGCTGAGAGCTCCGGCGGGGAGGGTGGTTGTTTCAGGCGGTGGGCGGTGGAGAAGGTCTTGGGATTCTGATGAGTTTTTCATGGTTTGTTGAGGTTGGGGATGGAGGGGAGGAGTTAAGAAGGGGAGGGAGAGGGTGTTGACCTGTTTTAATTTCCATATATTAATTTTTAGCAAAGTTTGACTTCATATATATGAACGCAACTTTCGCTTAGAACTCAGAGAAAGATCGAGTCTTCGATCCGCGTATTTTTACAGCGGCCATTAATCAAGCTTGCTATATAATTTATTTATTTAAAACGATCAAATGAATCGACTTGAGTAAAATAATATGGTGTTCAGATTCATTTATATGTATTTTCCCTTTTTTTCTATCAAAATACCATAAAAATTGATATGTTATCAAAAATAATCTTACACAAGCACAAATCTCAAAACATATATCAATTAGAAACTTTTAAAGTTAAACTCCAGACCATCTATAACTATGATTTCAACAAATTTATAGTCAAATTGAATGTCTCGATGAAACAAACCCGACAACATAAAAAATAGTCCAATTCGATCTTGAATGGGCCCAAATCAATTGCCCGAAGTATAATTGAAAACTTCAGGATATCACTGGGATGACCGAATGACCTTTAAATTTTGCATACATATAGTCGAATCAAGCAGCTCGACAAGACAATTCTAATGAGCCTGCTTGATTCCAATATCATCAAGACATTTAAATATTGAATGAATGTTTTATGATTAAGAGAATCAATATAAGCCATTAAATGAAATGCTCTAAATTTGCTCGAGGTTTTCTCCATATTTACAAGACATACCAATCCAAATAATCTAGATATAGGCACCCGCTATCTACATGCGGGGGGCTTAGATAAGGCTTGGACCTTTGGGTAAGAGAGGAAATAGAGTTTTGGGGATTGAAGGACCCCAAACTCCAATTGAGCATCATGACAACGAACCATCACTTTCTGGTCGTCGTATTTGGACCTCCATCCAGCAGTCGAAAGTAAAACCTCTACATGACCACCGCCATCAGAACTTTCATTGACTAATCACCTCGCCTGACTGAGGTCCTTCTGACTACCATCACCTGACTAAAATCCCTCCGATCACTATCGCCCCTACTACGATCCCTCTGACCTCTGTCACTCAACTACGATCCCTATGACCATCGTTACCTGACTATGGTCCTTGCGACCCCCCATTATGCAACTACGGTCCCTCCAACCTCCTTTGCTCGACTATAGTCCATTCGACCGACTAAGATTCTTTCAACCATTGCTTCTTATGAGAATTTTGGGATTGTCAATTGTCTGTTTTGCAAATCGATTTCGCTGATATTTTTTTTAATAAAATGATTTATTTTATGTATATTTTTTTTGCAATTTTTTAAGCACAAAAGTAATTTATTTAAATTTTATACTAAAGAATTATTTAAATTAAATATAAAATTCATATTACATTATTATTTTATTATAATATCTAAGAGCATTTTTAAACAATTTTAAATCCTTTCCTTTATCCCTTAGCAAACGGCTAATAGAGAATGAAAAGGGTAAAATAAGAGAGAAAAGGTAAGAGAGAGAAAAAGGAATCCATATTTGAAAGCTGCGGGCCTATTAGGAGATTTGCTCGTCTCATTGTAAGAAACATTTACATTTTTTCTAATTTTAAATATTTTATGTTTTTAATTTTTTTTTGACCAAATTTTTGTTTTTGTTACCAAAAAATATAAATAATTTTGTATTGATAAAATTTTCACCACGTAACTTTCTTTATGTTATAGAGATCATGATTATGAGTATTTATTTTAAATTTTTTATCAGGTGATTTTGAAAATATAATAATTTTTATTTACCCAAAATTTTATTTTGATGTCTAAAAATAATAGTGTTGTACAATAAAAGGCTTAAAATATCATTTTATATATTTTTTGAAATTTTGGTAATTTTTTGAAAATGTGCATTTTTCCATGATAGAATTTTTTGTTCTTTACTATTATGACATTTTCATATTTTCTCAATTAAGCTCAATTATTCATTATTTACTGCAATACATTAAAAATGAATGTATATATATGATTGAGATTATTGTTGTAGTACTATGATAATAATGTGTATGTAAAAGACATGTAAAGATTGATTAACCCATTAGTTAGAGATTGATTGACCTATACAAGTTGGTGGGCCAACAAATTTTCTTTTAAATACTATGATTTGATGTTATCTTCTAATGATTTATGTGATATTGATTAAGAGTTATAAGGAGATAATTACTGTGCTGACGGGCAAAAGAGTAATGACTCTATTTATTGAGCCAACAATTTACTAATATTGATACTAATATTGAAAAACATTGTGATAGCTTGGATTTCTTACTTGTTTAGTATTACTACTAAAATGCATGTTCTTGAGGTATTATTTTTATTAGTGTATAAATTTATTATTACTACATGAATTTATTGTATTACATTATTATACTGCTTATGCCATTAGATTGTTATTGTATATTATTTAATACTACTAATTCACTATACTGATATTAAGCATATGATATACTGAGCATGTGATATAGAATGTTTGGATAGCATGTGTGCATTTCTATATAATTTTATTATATTGGTTTGATTTTGATAGTCTTTACCAATATTTTCATTTGATATTTTCTATGATTCATATACTGATTAGTATTAGTGATATGATGAATGCTTTATAGATTTGATATTCGTACTGGTTTATAACTCTACTAGCTTTCACATCATAGTATTTTATTATTTATAGATTCTACTACTGCATTTGAGTTTTATTATTTTTATACTTATTCAATGATCATATGACTATTACTACTATGATTTGATCTTAACATGCATATTGCTCTTTTATCATGCTTTGAATTCAGTTGTATATTTTGGTGACCTATTGGGCTTTTTAAGCTTATTATATATGGTTAAATGATTTCAGGTGAGGGCAGGGGTGTAGGAGTGTGAGACTGGTCAGGATTCTTCAGGTTTTATTTCTTTTAGTTATTCTTTTTTTTTTACTTATAACAGAGTATTTATGATATGATTGTGTAGATCATGAGTAGTGTATATAATTTTTGAAAATGAATACAGATGTGTACAATGATATTTTGAATTATAGAATTTATTTTGTTATTTATTACTAATAGATGATATTAGATAGCTATAGTTATTGGTTATTAAAAAATTAAATGAATAATTCTTTCAAATTAGATTATGGGGCATCATACATCATCACCCAACTATAGTATTTCTTACTACCGTTGCCGGATCATGGTCCCTTTAACTACTACCACATGTTTGCGGTTCCTCCGACATCAGTTGTCCGACTATGATCCTTCTGATCATTATTGTCTTACTACGGTTCCTTTGACCTTCGTCACCTAATTATAATCTCTCTAACATCCATCACCCAACTATAATCTCTATGACCCCATCACAAGACTAAAGTCCCTTTAACTAACTTTGCCTGATTATAGTCCCTTTGTCCTCGACCACCTGACTACAGTCCTTTGACCATCTGACTATGGTCCTTCGACCACCATTATCTAATTATAGCCTTGGCAATAAGAAAAAAAAAGGGTCGATGATCTCTTAAGATCAACTATCATGCCATTGGATTGTTTAAATTGTAATCATATAATGTACTCTAAATGATGCATATTTGTTACATTGTAACGCCTTCCATCGATGAAGGTTGTCATTTGTAATCAATGATAAATACTAGTAGAATCATTTCAAGTGAGTTAGACCTCATGGTTTTTCACTTTCCCAGGTTTTACATGTATAAGATGTGGTGTCTTTTATGACTCTCAAACCTTCTCTCTCTTATTTGTTTGTATATTGGGTCTTTGTATAAAGTTAGGACTTTAAATTCTATATATCTCTACTGCAGTGACTGTTCTAGCACATTTAAAGTAATTATCATCATTAGCCACACCAATCCATTGTATACACACTAACAATTTTTATGTAAACTGTAATATAACCAAACTATTAGTTAGATTGGCATAATAAAAAATGAAGAAGCAATTAAGCAAGTTTTAATGCGAGCCTTAGATCAAATTTTTATTCACTTGAACGATCTATTAAATTATAAAGCTTTTAATTTTTAATGCATGATGTCACACCTAAGGTCTGAAAGGTGTACACCCCGGTAACACTTGATGCAATTAAGAGATAAGAAAATATTTTTTGTACTCACGAAGAAAGCATGCATATATTATAGACACAACATGATATATATATATATATATATATATATATGAGTAAACAAAGGAAGTGAAATAAAGTCAATATATTAATAGAAGTTCAATTAATCAATACATCAAAATGATGATAGTTTTTATACAAGCTAACATGACAGTAAATAAAGCAAAAACAAGAAAGCAAGCTGCCCAACTCACATAAATCATAAACATAATAAACTATTACAAAATAATAATACCAAAAAACATTTACTATCGGTAACCCTGCTCCTGAGGTGGCGGTCTACCAAACACGCCTAAAAGATCTGCTAAAATAGACAATGGGTGAGTTTGATAGATCAAACTCAACAAGTAACTACTGTCTATCAAAACATAAACAATAAAGGAATAAGACATGTAATATGAACAACTAAAAGAGTGGAGTACCAACGTATATTAATATTTCAAAAACCATATATCCTAATATGTATGAATGTATATGTCAATTATTCATTGATGACAAATCACTTCAAAGTTTATAACGTCATCACACTAAGTATTATACCTTAAAGCGACCTATCAATAATTGCATTGCTTACCTCCTTAAAGATTTGTTTCCTTAATTCCTCAGCCTCGTACTCTTTTCCTTTTGTAAGTAACCAACACATATCACTTCTAAATCCTTATAGTTTCTATAATTTATCATTCAAATAAATTTGCATAAAATCACTTTATACTAATATAATTATTTTACCTCGTAATCTCCCTTATGCATATATCCGAAGAATCCTAAATACAAGAGGAACAATCTTCTTTAGAAACTTGTGCTAACCTTGGCAAATTTATCAACCACTTTAAAACAATTAAAATTTTCCTACCTCAGTTTCTTCTTCCTTATTCCCTAAACTTCTTCTTCATTCTTTGCTTCTTCAAACCATTCACATCAATCGAACTCTTCAATGCAATAGTCGAACTATGCCTTACAACACTGTGCCAATCTCTCATAATTAGCAATGTGCTGTGTTTTCCCGTTACACTTCGTTGAACAACACAATGAAAACCCTTTCTCTATTTTTCTGGATTTTTATGTTTTGGCTTGTGTTAAATCTGAAAAAAAGAAAAGTGAGTGGGGCCACCACTATAATTAATTACTAAATTTCTCATCCAATACAAACACTATTCATAATTTAGAATTTATCTAATTACATTTAATTAAACATAATTTAACTACTATAATAAGATACCATTCAAATAAAATTATTTTACTTTACCTGAATCTCAAGATATTATAATTCTTCCCTCTATAATAGAATTTCGTCCCCACAATTCAACTTTTAATGCTTCTCCAAATAGTAGAGGAAATTTTTGCTTTATATATGTCTCTTTTTCCCATTTATCATCCTTCACTGATATGTGCTTCCATTTTACTTTCACATAAGAAATTATTATGCTTATCAATATACAAACATCACTTTCTAATATCTTTTAAGGTTCCTTAATATATGTCAAATCATTCTGAAGCTTAATTTCATTTTGTGGAATTCTTTGATTTTGATATGTAACCCATTTCATATTCATTAACACATGAAAAATATTATGCACACCAGACATGTCTGTAGGTAATGCAAACTTGTAAGCAACTTTTTTCACTATTTTAATGATCTTAAATGATCCAATGTATCTAGGACTAAGTTTTCTACCTTGGCCAAATCTATCAACACCTTTTATTGGTCTTATCTTTAAAAATATAAAATCTCCTATTTCAAATTCTATCATTTTATGCTTGAGATCAAAATATTTCTACTGATGATCCAAGGTTGCTTTAAATATGTCTCTAATTAATCCAACCTTTTTAGTAGCTTCATTTACTAGTTATAGACCTAATAATTATCTTTCACCAATTTCAAATCAACTCAATAGAGTTCTGCATTTTATGCCATACAATACTTCATATGGAGCCATCTTGATACTTGATTGATAGCTATTATTATAAATGAACTCTATCAAAGAGATATGATCTTCCCAGCTACCTCCAAAATCTAGCATACACAATTTTAACAAATCTTCTAGCACTTGAATGAACCTTTTTGATTGACCATCAACCTGTGAATGAAATGCAATATTGAATTTCAACTTTATATCCAAACTTTCATGAATGTTCTTCCATAATTTAGATGTAAATTATCCATCTCTATTTGATATAATAATCTTAGGAGTTTCATGCAATCTGATGATTTCCTTCATAAGCAATATAGTTAATTTCTCTATTGTATCAGTCTAACGAATAAGTAAAAAAAATGCTTATTTAGTTAGCCAGTCAATCAAAACCAAAATGCAGTTATTCCCTTCCCTTGATATGGGAAATCTTATTTCCCAGATAACAAAATCTATTGTTATATCTTCTCATTTTCATTCTAAAATTGGTAAGGATTGCAACATACCACTTGGCTTATGATGTTCAACTTTTACCACCTGAAATTTCACACATTTTAACATATATTTTGCTACATATCTTTTCATTCCAGGGCATCAAAATAAGGTCTTTAAATCTTTATACATCTTTGTGCTTATTGGATGGATTAAATACCCTGAGTTGTGAGCTTCATATAAAATCTCCTAAATTAACTTTGATTCCTTCAGTATCCACGAATGTTGATTTCTCCTTATTCTTCCTTGATCATCTACACTGAGATCCTTTCTTTTCCCTGATTGTCATTGCTCCATAAGCTTATAATATTCAGCAATGGTCTTATAAACTGCACTGATTCCTTCTTCTAAAGAAGGACAAACCATTTTTTTGATTTAAACTACCTAAATTCAGATTACTCTGCATTTTGATCTCTAATTGCAGTGTTTCCATATCTTTAATTAATCATTCCTTAGAAGTCAACATACAATATACTTGCCATCTAGACTTTCTGCTTAATGCATTTTCCATAACATTAGCTTTGCCTGGACAATACTAGATGTCAAGATCATAATTTTTTTATTAATTATAGCAATCTTTTGTCTTAAATTTAATTCTTTCTGAGTGAAAATATACTTTAAAATTTTGGGATCTATAATAATTTTACATCTCACCCTATATAAGTAGTGTTTCAAAATTTTTAATGCAAACACAACTACAACCAATTCTAAGTCATGAGTTGGATAATTCTTTTCATGAGGCTTCAGCTGTCTAGAAGCGTAAGCAATCACTTTCTTTATTTTGCATTAACACACTACCCAATCCTTTCAGAGAAGCATCATTAAACAATTAAAATCCTTCAATTTTAGATGGAATTGTCAGTACATGTGTAGATATTAAACACTACTTTAACTCTATAAAACTTTGCTCTTTATTAACAGTCCATTCAAATTAATTTCTTTCCTAGTCAACTTGGATAAAGGTAAGGTAATTTGATAAAAGCCTTTTACAAATCTTCATTAATAACCTACCAATCCTAAGAAACTTTTTACCTCTGTCACATAGGTTGCCTTAGCCATTCTACCACTGCTTTTACTTTTTTGGGTCTATTGATATAACTTCACCATTGATAATGTACCCAAAAAATAAAATTTTCTTAAGCCAAAACTCATATTTAAAATATTTAGCAAATAATTTATATTGCCTTAATAATCCTACAATAATTTTCAAATGATTTGCATGCTCTTCATCACTAGTGGAATAGATAAAAAATCATCAATAAAAATGATTACAAATTGATCTAAATAAGATTTGAAAATTCTATTCATCATGTCTATGTATATTATTGGGGCATTGGTTAGTCCAAATGGCATAACAAAAAAATCTTAATGTTCGTACATGGTACCAAAAGTTGTCTTCTCAACATCCCTTTCTTTTAGTCTAACTTAATGGTAACATGATTGTAAATCAATTTTGAAGAATACAGAAGCACCTGTCAATTGATCAAATAGCTTATATATTATTTGAAGAGGATACTTGTTTTTAATAGTCACTTTATTTAATTCCCTGTAATCTATATGGAGCCACTTCGAGCCATCTTTCTTCTTGACAAATAACATTGGTGCACTCCAAGGAGATGTATTGGGTATGATAAAATATTCTTCAATCAATTCCACCAACTGACTCTTTAATTCTTATAGTTCTTTGATTGTCATTCTATAAGGTGCTTTTACAATTGGATTTATTCCAAGTATACATTAATTGTTAATTCTACCTTTCTTTTTGGAGGAAAATCATTATATTATTCTAAAAAAACATCTACAAATTTATTTACTACAAGAATAAAATTTTTATCATCACTCATAATTTTAGTAGCTTCTATTTTTGCCAAGAAAATTATTTCACCTGCTCAAATACTTTTATGCACGACTAGAAGCAATCAATAATAAAAATACTCCTCTTTCACACTAAAAATAAAATACATCTTCTCCCAGTAAATCAAATTTAACTCTTTTCTTCCAACATTCAATGGTGGCAAAGTATTTAACCAACAAATTCATTACCAAAATTATTTCAAACTCCACTAATAAAAATACTGTCAAGTCTATTTGAAATTCCCTACCAGTTATCATAAAATTAATTGAACATGATGTACTAGCATTTAAATAATTACTTGTAGGTAATCTATTGCTCAACCCAGGAGTAAAAATAATATGTTTCATATATAATTATTCACTAAATATCTCAGATATAAAAGAATGAAATGCATCAGAATAAAAAAGAACTATAGTAGATAAATCTGAGATTTTTATAGTACCTATCATCACTTCAAAAGATCTTTTAGGCTTCTTGAGAAGTTATAGCAAACACACGAGCTGGTGCTGATCTTACTGCATCTCTTGAGGCTTCTCCTTTTATCTTAAAAGCTGATTGATTCAACTGTGGCCTAACACCTATGTATTAATCTGTCATCTGAATGACTTTTAATTCTCTATCTCCTTGAATATTTTTTTGATAGTTTCTCTTGATATGTAATGATTCCCCACATAGATAACATTTTCTTGAGTTTATCAGACTTCTTTTTGGACTAGACTTTCCACGATTTGCATAAACTAGTAATGCATGAAACCCTGTAGACTGCTACTATTAATTCTAGTGAAATTTCTATCCTTTTGATGAACCGCTCTTGTAATCATTTTACCTCTTTTTACAATCAGCCTCCCATTTATGTTTGACCACATCTATATCATGCTCCAACAGTCTAGCACTTCCAACAAGATCAGTAAAATTCTTTATGCCAAGAGCAATTAAAGGTAGTCTCAATGAATCTCTAATACCTTTCAAAAATCTATAACACTTATTAGTACTCCTACTGCTAAGCTGTGGAGCATGCCTTGATATATATGTAAATTTTGCTTCATACTGAATAACAGTCTCAACTCCTTGCTTTAGATTGACAAAACATTTCTATATTGTTTGCCTTGCTGATTGAGAAAAATATTATTCCCTAAAAAATTATTCAAATTCCTCCCAAATAATTAGTTCCATAGCTCTACCATTGAATTTTTTCAAATATTGTCCCCTCCACCATTGTTCTGCTTCACATTCTAACATAAAGATTATAAGAGATATACATCTATTTTCATGATATCTCATTCTATTAAAAAATTTCTCAATCCTTATAATCCAGTCCTGAACATTTCTTACATCCACCCCTCTATTTACCCCTCCTTTAAATAGAGGGGTTTTTAAACTTTGAAAGAGTTTTAAATGCTTATCCACTTCAACATTAATAATAGCATCTTCCTCTGTATTTGGAATACTACTAAGAGTCTTAGGAATAATTGGAACAAATGCAGATGGAACACTAGGTGCTTTGTAGATCCTACTGGAGACTTTATCTTTTCCATTTTCAACATCATCATGCTCATCATATGCATTTGCATCAAATTCCATGACATTACGTTAGCAGGGTCAGACACTACGGGTACATTATTCATTATGGGTGAATTGTATTCTACTAGTATAACATTTTTAGGACATATAGTGTTCTGTCATATTAAGATGATTGGCCATTAGTCCCATCAGGTACTCTTTCAACCATTATATTTGTAGTATATTACATTATAAATTATGCATTTATATCATAATTCACACCTATTAATATATTATTTTTATATGCTACTAGCGAGCAAAATAAGAAGTTTGACTTATTACTAACTTAGAATGCAGCTCTCCACTAGGCTTTGTAGTAATTTCATCAAATCAGTTCTCTTTGATAACTAAATTTTCTTAAGCTTATGTAATTAAATCCTCAGAATATTAAATATTTGCTCTGATACCACTTTTGTAACACCCTACAATACCCCTTACCAGTAGCATAGACTATCATATAAATAATATGACATTCATTCTTTACTTTTAATTACTTCTCATCAAATGTATACTTATATAACACATTCATTGACAATTATATTTATATAATATTAAAAGAAGCATTTAATTAATCAAAACTTCATCATATAATATTTACAGAGCTACTAATAAAATTCAAAATAGTACAACACTGAATAGTCTATATAGCTCAATTGTAGACATATATAATGCTTAATAATAGAACATAAAGTGAAATGACTTGAACCTATAATGCTTTGACTTTTTCCTTTTCTTTCCCTGTAACAACAACCAATATAAAATCTAGTGAGCTATGAGGCTCAATAAGTTATACAAACTAAATAATAATTTAAATGCAAAATTATAATAAATAATCATATTAAAATCATAATTGAATTAACTTACAATTATTTACAAAATAGTATAAAATCATTTTTAGGATTAACCATTAATGCCTTTGAAGTCTGTATAAAATATCAATATTAATCTTCTAAAAATTTGACTATACTTTCATAAGAATATTCAATAGATCCTAGGTACACCTACCATTATCATTATTGAATTACATATATGTCCATTTTGCCTTTTAGGGGTCCCTTTTTCCCCACATGCTACGAGATATTATATTTCTAGGGCACCTTTTGCCCCACCTGCAATTACATCTATCACATCATTTTTATAGCCAATTTTTTCTAAATTAATATTTAATAGAATTTCAATACTTATAATCCACAGTTACTTGTATTGTTGCATGCTTTCATAATGATCTTTCTGTTACACTATTTGCATACAAAAAAATGTGTATACTATATATAAATAAACGAAACTCTTTCCAACACATTATCAAATAGTTTTTTTTTAAATGAACATACTAAATCTTTTTTTAAGCTCACACGATTAAATTATATAAGTAGTTATCCACACATAAAAACTTGCTTGTATACTCCCTTATATACATTGAATAAGCTTAATATCATTTTTTCCTTTTGTTGAATTCATAATTTACTCTCCATGCTTATAAATGAAACTATTTATATTTTTAATTATAATTGTATTACTTACCTCCTTGAGGATTTGTCTCCTCAATTCCTCCACCAGCTTGTACTATTTTCCTTTTGTAAGTAACCTATACAAATCACTTCTAAATCCCTATAGTTTCTATAATTTATCATTCAAATAAATTTGCATAAAATCTCGTTATAATAACATAATCATTTACCTTGTAACCTCCCTTCTTCATAAATCCGAAGAAACCTAAATATAAGATGAACAATCTTCTTTAGAAACTTGTACTAACCTTTGCAAATTTATCAACCACTTTAAAACAACAAAATTTTCTTACCTCAATTTCTTCTTCCTTCTTCCCTAAACTTCTTCTTCTTCCTTTGCTTCTTTACTCAACTAAAAATTTTGGTTCCTTTTAATACTATTAATCCTTCACAGTCACGGTTCCCTCACACAGTTATAGATCTTCACAAGATTTTCTTCGAACCATTCACAACAACCAAACTCTTCAATGCAATAGCTGAACTGTGCCTTGCAGCACTGTGCCGATCTCTCCTAATAATCACTATGTTGAACAACATAGTGAAAACCCTTTGTATGTTTTTTGGATTTTTTTTTTTGCTTTGACTTGTGTTAATTCCAAATATAAGAAGAGAGAGTGGGGCCCACCATGCCAAACTTCTCATCCAATATAAACCCCTATTCAAAATTTAGAATTTATCTAATTGCATTTAATTAAAAGTAATTTAACTATTATAATAAGAGTTAATTCAAATAAAATTATTTTTCTTTACCTGATTTCAGGATATTATACCATCGACCATGATTAGCCAAAAATCAATAGAGTTATACTAACAAACACCTAAACATACAGTGAAAGCACTATTACAATAATCAACATGTGTTATATAAATCAACATGATAATCACAATTTGTATAATCAACATGAGAATCATAAACTACATTAAATAAAATAAATGCATATGAATTTAACCTTTTATGATATGAACCATTTTAAATGCTAAACGCTTGTACATCAACATATCAAATAATATTATTTCTATTACTTCATGATTTCAATATGAGCCATAAATAAGATCCCTGGCATGCTCAATACTAATAGATGTTGGAAATAAAACTAACGATCTAAATAATTATAAAATAATTCTAATACAAATATCACTAATTACACCCCTAACAAAGAAGGGTATGTTTACACCAAAAATAAATAACAATTACTTATCTCTAGGAGAGTGGCACAAGGTCCAAAGCCAAAAGATGCTCAACCGATCACACCATGAGGACAAAGCTCGAAAGTCCTACAAACAATAAATCATAATTTAACATTCAAGATGACGCTAAAAGGGAACAAATGCTTGAAACATAAAACTTATAAAATCAAACCGAAAAATACATTAGCTATTAATAACCACACCTGCAAGATTCATGCCATAAACAACAAAGTTTTAAAATATCCAAGATAAAATAGGGTTAGCTTGATTCGAACATCAACACGCATAAAACTTCTTCCTAATGCAATCTAAACTAATATAATAAAATAAAACTGAACCAAAATCTCCACCAAACTAAAACTAATTAAATGAGTGAAGGAAACATGACTATACAACTTGATAAACACAAAGAATATAATAAAAGAGAGAGAGGAGAGAAGAGAAGACAAACAAGCTTACTATTGTAGGAGAAAAAGAAGATTGTGAAAAAAGATGCTTAGTGATTTCGTCGTTCAATAAAACGAAAGCTGTGAGAGGGAGGATGAGGGCCTTCGAAGGCTGCTATGAGGGAGAAAATAGGAGAATAAGGGGTGCCCTAGCTTCCTATTCGGTTAAATGGTAAGAGGGAAAGTTTAGAGAAGGAAAAATCAAACAAGGTGGATGAATTTCGTGATTTACATGATTGGAGAGAGAGAGAGATGAGGCGCTAAAAGGTGGTTATAGTGCGGCTAGTCACAATCTAGAAGGAGTGGGAAGGGGTTGGCTTGCGCAGCTGCAATTTGTCAAAATGAAACTCCTGGATCGACCGATCTAGGCTTAGATATTACAGATGCAACCTCTAAAATGATATAAAAAGTTATTTTATGTATAAAAGATGAAAATCAAGCCTAAAACTAGACTGAATTTGGTACAAGTCTCCTAAATTGATAGAAATTGAATACATTAAAGCTTAGTTTAGAACACTTTTTATATTGATTTTAAAATTAAAATTTTAGTACAAAAATTTATTGAACTAAACATTTTGTAAGAGTAGATGTATAATTATAACCACTGATAGATGACTGAAAAGATTTTGTGGGAATGTGTACTCCAATAACACATTTTCATAAAATAATTTTTTTTAGAAAAAAGTAGCACAACTGTGGATAATTAGTGACTTCTCAATGTTGAAATCTTATTAAATTGGAGTACTGAATAATGACTTGCCTATTATGTAAAGCATTCACATTAAAATATGAAAAAAATAATAATGATTTGATTGTCATCGTATGTTAAGGAATAAAGATGCACCACCTGCACATAGTCCAATTTTTCATTCTTGCTAATTTATGATCTTTTATGTTCGTAAATATGATTGATATTTAAATAGTTCAGTTAAAATATAATAAAATATCATTTAATAATATCTTAATTGTTTATTTTAAAATTTATTATATGTTATTGTATCAATTGCTTTACTTCTTGCTACTTAGAAAATTATGTATGCAATCAAATTCATACATGAACAAAAGATCAAATAAATAAATTAATAATTATATTCTTTATTTAAATATTTACATTTGAATTTAACCAGTTAAATTAGATCAATGATAAGAAGTTTATATTCAATTATATTTTATAATAAGATTAAATATTTAAATCATTAACATAAAATATATAATTAGCTACTCACTTAAAGCTTAATTACAACTCCAAC
>NW_021319083.1:3052845-3115577 GCF_001605985.2 Dendrobium catenatum | reverse complement strand
CTTTACAATCGACACAAGCAGGCCGATGGAAGAGCATATGGAGTTATAGATACGATTAGCCATGGAGGGTAGCGGCTTTCACCTACCAACCTCGATGGATAATAATATATATAACTCTAAATTCACGAGATTTCCCCTATTTGATACATCGGCTCGAATAGGGTTTATAAAGTAAGTTTGCATTCATCATCGTCCTTCAAAAATAATCCTGGTTGCCGAAGGGCCATCCAGGGGAAGTCAAAAATAGGAGACGTAGTACGAAAATTGTTCTCTGTCATCCGACAACAACCAAAAAACAAAACATCATATGAGTAGATTTTGAAAGGTCTTAAAGCTTTTCTGCTTGTGACTTTTAGAGGAGACAGCCCTCTTAATTTTGACAATAACTGTCGCTTGGCAATCAAAGGAGTTGCCAAAAACTCCATCGTTTCTAACCCTCCATAAATAGTAGATGATAGCACATAGAAGCATGAAGCCAAATTTTTTTCCTGTTTTTGTCAATATCCCAATCATCAATGCTGCTAAAAGTTTGCCTGATAGTAGGTCTCAAAAATATGTTACTCATAAGAGGAAAAATGTTCTTAAGGATGCTATAAGTATAGTCACATCCAAATAGAAGATGATTTTGAGATTCCACGTAAGCAAAGAAAGATTCTTACAGGTCAAAGATCCTATCATTCTAGACTTTGACTTCATCGTCCAATAGATTTTTTTTTTTTGGAAAATCTTAATATGTTTTTGGGAAAAGATAGAAATCTTTTGCTCAGCCGTTGACCACACATAGCCTCCCGCTTCGGAGGATGGGTCACTATTTTGTCAACATGGTGCGGACGCCCTTATCCTTTTTATATGCGGGTTTCAGGATCCACCGTCCATTCTCTGGATGATAAATCGAGCATTTGAAGAAATATATATTATTTTTTATTTTTATTTTTTTTGGGTGTAGGTGGTTATTTGACACAATTATATTCTGATTTTAGCCCCACTTGCTATATGCAAGTGTGAGAGGTAAAGGGAGACATTAGTGAAAGTGGAGTTATAATACATACATCAAAACTTTTGCATTATATTCATTGCATTGTATACATTAATATTTTAATGAATTAAGCACAAATGAGGTTCAGAATCAAATGTTAGAAATTTTTTAGTCTCTTTATAACTCTGAAATGAACAAGTCAAGTGTAAGTGAAAAGTAAATAATCTTCTGATAACATGTGCTCTGTGAAGTATTGAAAGCCCCTATGAAAATGATAATACAAGTATAAGTAAGTATTCTGATCATAATTGTGGACTGAATTCTAGAAAATATGTTATGTCAGTATTTCATTCATTTCATTTAAGTTATTTCATTTTGCTTAAATTGTTATTTAATATTTTGAATTGGATATTAACATCTATGATAGGTAAGGGAGGGAGTTTGCTGAGCTAGTTGTGCTCATTCCATTCTTTCTGACATTACAGGAAAAGGTAAAGGCCTGACAGAGTAGAAAGCGTTGAGGCAGGATCTTCTGTGTCTGAGTGACTAAGGTATTATTATTTTTAATATAGCTTTAATTATTTTTTATGTATGGATAATTGGAAATTAGCTGTTTTACTGTATTTATGTTTTGAAGAAATGAATTTTGTTTGTATCACTTTTATGATTTAGAATTTTAGTAGCTCTGGTTGTTGTTGGTTAAGGGACGAGTTAATTAATTATAGGTTTAAGTGATTCAATCATTCCATTGGATTCTAGGACGTCATAAAGCAAGCCTTCAAAAATTTGGCCTAATTTTTTCCTTCTAACATATGATGCTAGATTGATGAGGATACGGTAGAAAATATAGAATATTTTCTTGCAAAGAGAAGACCCTTACGATTATGAGCTCTCTTCCTTCATCTCCCCATGAGGCCTCTTGGGTTAAACAAAAGGTGAAGTCCTAGTAGTTTCACATGGAAGATGATGACATTAGGTTTCTCTTCAAGAAATAATAGGCTGCAAATTCTCAAATAAGATTAGACTATTAGACGTGTGATTCTTGTCTTTCTTCTCAAGATGATATCTCCTAGGTTGATATTTATTTCTTTAGATCCTTTTTCAACACCTTCTATTTAACTACTAATACTAAAAAGTTTAATATTAATGTTCTTCATTTAAGTTATTGCATTTTGCTTAATTTGTTATTTAATATTTTGAATTGGATATTAACATCTATGATAGGTAAGGGAGGGAGTTTGCTGAGCTATTTGTGCTCATTCCATTCTTTCTGACATTACAAGAAAAGGTAAAGGCCTGATAGAGTAGAAAGCGTTGAGGCAGGATCTTCTGTGTCTGAGTGACTAAGGTATTATTATTTTTAATATAGCTTTTAATTATTTTTTATGTATGGAATTGGAAATTAGCTGTATTACTATATTTATGTTTTGAAGAAATGAATTTTGTTTGTATCGCTTTTATGATTTAGAATTTTAGTAGCTTTGGTTGTTGTTGGTTAATAGACGAGTTAATTAATTATAGGTTTAAGTGATTCAATCATTCCATTAGATTCTAGGACGTCATAAAGCAAGCCTTCAAACATTTGGCCTAATTCTTTCCTTCTAACATATGATGCTAGATTGATGAGGGTACAGTAGAAAATATAGAATATTTTCTTGCAAAAAGAAGACCCTTACGATTATGAGCTCTCTTCCTTCATCTCCCCATGAGGCCTCTTGGGTTAAACAAAAGGTGAAGTCCTAGTAGTTTCACATGGAAGATGATGACATTAGGTTTCTCTTTCAAGAAATAATAGGCTGCAAATTCTCAAATAAGATTTGACTATTAGACATGTGTGATTCTTGTCTTTCTTCTCAAGATGATATCTCCTAGGTTGATATTTATTTCTTTAGATTCTTTTTCAACACCTGCTATTTAACTACTAATACTAAAAAGTTTAATATTGATGTTCTTATTAACTAAAATATCCTTGAAGAGGATGTCTCCTCTCACATTGATTTGTTCGTTGTGAAAGAGATTAGAAAAACTATCATCAATACATAAAATAATAAATCTCCTGGTGTGAATGGATTCACCTTTGAGATTTGTTGTGGGGGGGGGGGGGGGGATTTATGAATGTTTCGCTGATGTATAACTTAGTGCTTATTGTCACCTTTTTTATTCATAATCATTATATATGTATTTCTTACCTAATCGAAGATACAAAGTTATTTGGCTACTTCACTTTTGTTGGCAGGTATCCCTCTGTGATTTCTAACATCCTTTTTGAGGATGACATTCATGTGAATGGGAGAGTTATCATCAACATTCTCAACCTTACACCATTCTATTGACAAGTTTGTCAAAGTCTTCAATTTTCTCTATCAAAATATTATTATTATTTTTGTTTCTATTTTGAAATCACTCCCCTTGCTATCATTGTTGGTTTCCATCTATGATCCTTATCTTTCACGGATCTCAACATTCTTCTCTCTTTAGAACTCATAACCCCTAAACTATTTCAAGAGCATGTAGATAACATCTACCACCAATTCTCTAGTTGAAAAATCAAAATTCTAGTCATGATAAGATTCTTTTCGCTCCTCAAAATCACTTTGATCAGTCTTCTCTTTTTGGATAGACACTTGCGCCATTCATAAAGGTACTATTAAAGTTCCAAACCACTCTTGATTTGTTCACTAGAAACATGTTGTGGTTGATTACTTGTAGGTTAATTTACCTTGCCTAGGGTTGCTAATGGGTGGACATTGCTCCCTTTGCTCCCATTATTGAACTTGCTTCTCAATTGAAATTTGCTTATAAGATTATGAAAGGTGAGAAGACTTTGAGCCTCGTTGTACATTAGTTTTAGACATTTATGGAGTCTTGCTCCTTTTTTTTTCCTTAATAAAAGTCCATATACTTGAGGGCATAATGAAATATATTTAGGAGAGAGTCACTCCTCTTTTCTCTTGGACTTCTAGGTGGACAATAGGAGCATTAAAAATCTTCTTTCATGACATATTCTCAGAGTTTGGGATCCTTGGCACTTAAACATGCATCCACCATCATCATCAATAACACTTGGAACATATCCACTATTTGTACGATTGCCAAAACTTCTAGAAATGCTTCAAGTTATATCTATTTTGGATCTAGAGGTTAGTTCTCTTCTACCACTTCTCTGTCATTCCTCAAAAGATCCATCGAAGAGTCCCTAATCCCTACTTATGAAGTGGTTTTCTTCCTGAAGCTTTTTTTATTCAAACGACTTGTTTTACATTTTGCTATCTTTTTTAACAATAGGTGATTATGATGGGTGGCCCTTTTGGTGGGGTTAGTTAATAAAAAATGCTTAGAAATATTTAGTTTGTTATTTAAAGAAGTGATATAGAATTTTTGGTAGAAAGATGAGGGGTTTGTAGAGGTACGGTTAAAAGAATATCAATACTAGTCCTTTTTGAGCTAGTTTTTGAGTTGATTTGCAAGTTTACTTTATGGAATGTGTTTTGAGTAGGGTGAATGGTTGAAAATGACGGAGGATTATATTAGAATGTGAACTTATGATATCGAGTACATGGTAGATTTTTTGAGATTAAATGCCCTGTAGTGGTATGAAGAACGAGACTTTGTGCAAGAGTGTCTAAACTATGTTGAGGGTTTTGAAGACAACTGGGTTGATTTTATTAAGACTTGAGTTGGGGATGGCTGGTCTTTGAGAGATGGAGAGGGTGTAGAAGAAGATGACACAAAGGATTAAAAGCTAATTTAAGAAGAATAGTAATAAAAATAAAGATAACTAATCAATCCCACCAAACACTATCCAAAAGAGAATAGTTTCATTCAAAATTTTTTATCATTCAAAACCTAAAAATTTGTCATTACATACCAACATTATTTATAGAGTTACAATGACTATGACAATTCAAAAATAAGAGATTTTTTTTTGGAAGGGGAAGGGGGGGAGGGGTGGAAATGGAGTGAGTGGCCACTAATAGAGGTAGATGATAACTGCATTTATTAATTCATCTTACATTCGTTAAATAACTAACCTATACATTTTTCCTTGAAAAGTCAAATCTTGTAGAAGCTAAATTTGAAATTTAAATATTAAAATTCTAAATTAATTTTTTCTTCATGAGTGGGCTCTTGTAATGGATCTTGATTGGACTTTTACTTCAGGATTCTTGGACTTTTTCTTGAGCTCCTGTGATTGAATCTTTAACTTCATATTTTAAATCCAATTAATGCGCTACATCAATAGTCTACTCATGAATGACCAACTCATTTTGTTTTTATTGTCATTCTCAAATATTTTAATTATCATCCCTTCTCAAATATCATAATTCACTTATGCTCTTAAATAAGGTGGCCTCACTGATATAGGACTTAAATGTTTAGACAATGTTACATAAGAAGTTGCACGCTTCTATTTGAGAGCATTATTAGTTTTTAAACTTACAGTGATTTTAAACAATGAAAGAAAATGAGAGAGGAGTGAAACTCGCTTAGGCCAAATCACAAAGCTAGAAGTTAAGATCACAAAATAATCAATTATTCAAACATAGCATACATGAAAAATTTTCAATGAGAAATCCCTAAATTAACAATGAGATTAATCACTACGAAAAAGATCCCTCACTCAACTTTTTAAATTACTAGGCTTAGTAGCGGTGGAAGTTAACACAGCCATCATGAATCAATTATGACCACAATGGAGAGTAATTAGGAAGGAATAGAATTTGGAGAAAAAGTTCTACTTCTTTTGGGTTTGGAAATAATTTGTCACTATATGGGGTAGAGTTGGTCATCGATGGCTTCGGCGAGGGTGAAGACGATCCTCTCTACGTATTCCTCTACAATTTGATCAATCTTCAGGGTGAGGTCGAAGAACGGTGAGTTGAGGATGTCGACGTGGCCTTGATCGTCGTAAACAAATATGTGATCTTGTTCAAGATCTTCCATACATTATTGGACAAAAACTTTCTAGTTTTTGAAACCTTCAGACAACAATAGGAACCCTTTTGGACTGCAGGACATCGAGGAGAGGTCGCTGGAAATTCAGGACAGCACTTGATCTTCTTCTGGACAGCAAAGGATTGGTTTTCGAATGCAGGACAACAATCTTGTGATGTTGAAACCCTGTAGAAATTGGTGTTTGGAAGGATAAAATTAGGGTTTGGTCAATTAATTTAAGGGGGAGGGGATGGGGGAGTGGCCAGCCATAGGGAGGAGGGGAAGGGGAATTTTAATTCCAGAAAATTTTGAATTTGAATAGGGAGGGAAACAAATTCAAAATTCTGAAATTAATTTCAGCCTTAAAGGGATGAATTAATTGGGAATTGATGGATTGATTTGAGGAGCATTAATGGACCTAATAAATAAATGAGAGAGAGAGAGAGAGAGAGAGAGAGAGAGAGAGAGAGAGAGAGAGAGAGAGAGAAAGAGGGGGGGGCATGAGTAGGTTGGTTAGGGTTTAGGGAAAGAGAAGCAATGCTTACTTAATCAAGGATTGCAAATTGAGGTAGGTGAACTAAATCAAATCTAATTAGAAATTCAATTAGATTTCATTTAAGTAACTTTCCAAAAATAGATCATCCTATTTTAGGAAACAAATTCAAATTCAAAATTGATTGGAATTTAAAATCAAAGCTTTCCAAATCGAGGATGTTTAATAAATGGAAAGTATTCGAGGATGCTTAATAAATGGAAAGTTTTAACGAGCGATTGAATTTTTGAGGCAAAGGGGAGGGGAATGAGGCCGGCGGTTAGGGTTAGGGTTAGGATTGGAGTTTGGCGGTTTGGAGGTGGGAGATAGGGTGGTCGGATCGGATGTGGTGGTGGTGGTGGGGCTTAGCTGAGAGAGGGAGAGAGGGATTTGGGTGGCTGGCGGCTAGAAGGAGGGTGGGTTTCGGCCGAGAGAGGGAGGGGATTTGGCCGGCGGTTAAAGGGGAAGGGAGGGAGGATGGAAAGCGACAAAGTCGACCACGGACATGGACGCTTTCTGCGGTTGATGGGTATTGCGATGCCTTCACATAGGGACTTCAATCTCTTTAAGAACTCTCAAGCTCTCTCAAAACACATAAGTGCAGAAATTTCATAATATCATTCGTCATCCCTCAAAGAAGGAGGAGACTTTAAATAGCCAATACAATGAAGAAAATACAGAAGACCAACTTGCCCCTAGGGCATACACATGACTAGGCCCTTAAGTGAGGGCATAAAAGGAAAAATACAATAAAACTCATAAACTAATACATTAATAAAAAATCTAATACAATGATAATCAAAAGTAAAGTGATGTAATCGTGGCCGTAGATTGACAGCCACACCTCTGGTAGACTCTCCAAGGTCGGATGTCCTCATCATTCTCCCGGGTGGAAAAAAGCTCGATTCCATTGAGTACGCGTCCCAGGTATTCTCATAATCTCTAATGCATCTAGATCAATCCGCTGGAGCTCCTTGCGCTCTAGCCAGATGTCCTCTGACTCTTGCTTAGCTCTCCACCTGATCAAATACCTTCTTCGTCCACCCTCTTTTGTGGAAATGATATCATCACTAAGGATCATGTCGACCTTCTTCACCGTAGGTACTTGAGAATATTTGGGAGTGGAGGTAGGCTTAGGTTTTCACAGGGTGGGGTCACACAAGGCTCATTTTGTAGTTGATTTGGTGGGTACAAAATAAATATTCTATGTTAAAAGAGTGATTAATGTTGAATTCTGCAAACAGATCCACCATATAAGCATTGTCATTGATTTTCTTAACTATTTTGAATGGTTCCACACTTTTAGCATGTAACTTCTTAACAGTTCTTTGTGGGAACCGTTCCGTACGAATCCGCACCATCACTGAATCACCAACCTCAAAAATTTTAAATCTTTGTTTAAGATTAGCATGAAGTTTATAATTAATATTACTTTGTTCAATTCAGAGTGCAATTTCCTTATGTAGCTCATGCAAATGAGGATGCATACTCAGAAATTCTATAACACATGGGTATAAGATCTAATGGTTACCGAGGTTTGTACCCATAAACAATTTCAACAGGGTTTAAGTCAGTGGTGCGGTTCACAGAATTATTGTAGGTAAATTTTATTATGGGGAGTTTGGAATCCCAATCCTTAATGTGTTCACCTACTAGGGACCTTAACAAATTACCTAAACTTATATTGACCACTTCAGTTTGGCCATTAGTTTGTGGATGAAAGACTGGAGAATTGTACCTTAGTGCCCATTTTCATCCAGAGAGTTTTTCAGAAGTAACTGGTGAACTTGACATCCCTATCTGATCTAATGGTCTTGGGTAAACCATGTAATCTGATGACCTCATTGAAGTACAGTTTGATAATGTGGGAGGCATTGGATGTCTTTGAACAGGTTAGGAAATGGGCCATTTTGGAAAAATGATCAACTATAACACAGATGACGTCATTCCTATGAAAGTCTTGGGCAAGCCTAGGACGAAGTCCAAGCTAACATCTTGCCACGGATAACTGGGAATAGATATAGGATTGTAGAGACCAGTGTTTTGTTTACGTTGCTTGGCTAGTTGGCAAGTGTGGCACCTACTGACCATTTTACCAATGTCCTTCTTCAGGCTGGGCTAGAAGAAGTGGTATTGTATGGCTTCTATCGTCTTATCACGATCGAAGTGTCCAGCGAGGCCTCCGATGTTGAGTTCCCAAATTAGGAATTCCCTAAGGGACGTGCTAGGGATACAAAGCTTCTGAGCTTTAAAAAGATACCCATCCTCAAGGAGAAAATCACCCACAAGGCGTGTGTTTCCTGTAGACAATAGGGAGTAAGTCTCATTGAAGTCAGGGCATTCCAAGTAGTCCTCTTTGACTCGCTCAAACCCAACGACTTCGGCTCTCATCTCGGTTGTTGTCATCATACGACGACTAAGAGCATCGACAAATTTATTCTCAACTCCCGCCTTGTGCCTAAGGGTATCAATGTATTCTTATAAAAACTCTACCCAACGCCCATGACGCTTATTTAACTTTTTCTGGGAGTTAATGTAACAAAGAGACTCGTGATCCAAAAAGATAACGAACTCTTGCGGGAGCAAGTAGTGTCGCCAATAACAAAGGCATTGGATCACAACATAGAACTCTTTGTCATACGTAGAATAGCATTGCCGGATGTCATTTAACTTCTCACTAAAATAAGAAATATGGTGACCTTCCTGGGATAGGACTCCTCCAATTTCGACCCCCGAAGCATCGCAGGTCACTTCGAAGACTTTGGAGAAGTCAGGAAGTCTCATAATTGGGGCTTCCACCATTCGTGTCTTAAATGTTTAGGCAATGTTACATAAGAAGTTGCACGCTTTTATTTGAGAGCAATATTGGTTTTTAAACTTGTAGTGGTTTTAAACAATGAAAGAAAACGAGAGAGGGGTGAAACTAGCTTTTAGGCCAAGTCACACAGCTAGAAGTTAAGATAACAAAATGATCAATTATTCAAACTTAGCATACATGAAGGATTTTCAACGAGAAATCCTAAATTAGCTATGAGATTAGTCACTACAAAATAGATTCCTCACTTAACTCTTTAAATCACTAGGCTTAGTGGAGGGAGTTAACACAACCGTTATGAATCAATTATGACTACAATTGAGAGTAATTAGGAAGGTATGGAATTTGGAAGAAAAGTTCACCTTCGTCAGGGTTTGTTGGAAATAATTTGTCACTGTACAGAGGAGAGTTGGTCGTCGATGGCTTCGGCGAGGGTGAAGATGATCCTCTCTACGTATTTCTCTACAGTTTGGTCAATCTCCAGGTTGAGGTCGAAGAACTGTGAGTTGAGGATGTCGACGTGGCCTTGATCATCGTAAACAAACCATGATCTTGTTCAGGATCCGCCATACATTACTATACAACACCTTTCAAGTTTCTAAAACCTTCGAACAGCAATATTAAAGTTAGGAATTAATTGGGAATTGATGGATTGATTTGAGGAGCATTAATGGATCTAATAAATAAATGAGAGAGAGAGAAGAGAGGGGGGGGGATGAGTAGGTTGGGTAGGGTTTAGGGAAAGGGAATTAATGCTTATTTAATCAAGGATTGTAAATTGAGATAAGTGATCTAAATCAAATCCAATTAGAAATTGAATTAGACTTGATTTAAGTAACTTTCCAAAAATAGATCATCCTATTTTAGGAAACAATTTCAAATTCAAAATTGATTGGAATTTGAAATCAAAGCTTTCCAAATCGAGGATGTTTAATAAATAGAAAGTATTAATGAGGGATTGAATTTTGGAGGCAAAGGGGAGGGGAATGAGGTCGGCGGCTAGGGTTAGGGTTAGGATTAGAGTTTGGCGGTTTGGAGGTGGGAGATGGAGTGGTCGGATAGGAAGTGGTGGTGGTGGGGCTCGGCCAAGAGAGGGAGGAGGCCGGCGGTTGAAGGGGAAGGGAGGGATGATGGGGAGCGACGAAGTGGACCACGAACCCGGACGCTTCCTGTAGTTGGTAGGTATTGCGATGCCCTCATCTAGTGACTTCAATCTCTCCAAGAACTCTCAAGCTCTCTCAAAACATATAAGTGCAGAAATTTCATAATATCATTCAACATCCCTCAAAGGAGGAGGAGGAGACTTTAAATAACCAATACAATGAAGAAAATACAAAAGACCAACTTGCCCCTAGGGCATACACATGACTAGGCCCTCAAGTGAGGGCATAAAAGAGAAAGTACAATAAAACTCATAAACTAATATATCAATAATAAATCTAATACAATAATAATCAAAAGTAAAGTGGTGCAATCGTGGCCGTAGATCGACGGCCACGTCTCTGGTAGACTCTCCAAGGTCGGATGTCCTCATCACTCGCTTTATCTTTCTCTAACCTTACATCATTTATTCACAAAAGATCCTTTTCTAAGAGAATAATGATCCAGATAACATCGATCATATTGAAAGGGAAGCTTAAACGTTCAAATCTACTCTAAAAATATAATATTTGGACAAAACATCAAAATTATCCAAGAACTTATTGCTTAAATGTGTACTTGGTGCATGAAAACCCCGTGTCCATTAACAGCTTTCTTATTGAAGGCTTTGAAGCTGAGCAATTTGTAGCCATGAAAAAAATATTCAAAATGTTTTCAAACAACTTATTATTTTCTTTAATGATCAGCGTCAATGCTCAAGTAAAGCCATAAAAAGTTGCGGCCTTTCCCTAAATTAGGTGGTTGATAGTTTTAGCCCCATTCAAGAGGCCACTTGGGTTCGAGGATATTGGCATTAAAGTTATTAAATGTAATATTATATTCAATTGTTTTCTTGTCACTCGAGTTCTGGACTGTTTGATGAAGCTACCATGAAAATAAACCATTTTCCCTCACTAGGGTAATTAGGAGAAAGAAAACCATATCCAGATATGGCTAAAGGAGAAATTGCTGCTTTAAAGGAAGCTCTCCGCAACCAACATCTTATCATAAAGAAGCTGTACGTTGAGTTAGAGGAAGAAAGAGAAGCTTCAGCAACTGCAGCCACTGAAGCTCTCTCTATGATCCTTCGCCTGCAGAGAGAGAAAGCTGCAGAGAAGATGGAAGCTTGTCAATACAAGAGAATGGCAGAGGAACGGATAAACCATGCTGAAGAGACCTTGGAGGTGCTTGAAGAAGTCGTTCAGCAGAAAGACTTGGAGATTGAATCTCTCCGATTCCAACTCAAGGCAAATAAGCAAAAACAGACAAATCATGGCATCAGCATTCCAGACATCGGAGAAATGTTGCTTTGTGAGAACAAATCATGTTGTAATGGTATTTTTAGAAGGAATGCTTCTTTGCCTTCACTTCGTGGGGATGAGTTTAGTTTCGATAAGAGATTCCTTGATGATGAAAGTCCTATATTATCCTCTAAGTTATCTGTATGGAGGAAGATTGGTGATTTCACAAATCAACATATCGGGATGAGTGAGAATGAAGCAGATGACTTGTTTGATGATCTGGTAGCTAGTGAAGGAAAGCCTCGAAGACAATATGAAGCTATAGAATTAAGCAGGAGGGATAAAGGGTTTTTGCAGGCTAAAATTTCAGCATTTGGTTCTTGTTCCAGTGCGGTGGGCAATGAGGTTCAAAGCATTTCTTCACCTATTGGCTCCATGGCTTCCTGGTTTTCTGCACCTATTAGTGATGTTTCTACTGATTCTTCTAAACGAGTGGAAGACATGAAGTCAGATAATGAAGCCGTTTCTAGTTCACCTTCTCAATATGAAGATAATGAAAATGCTTCTAGCCTAACAAGAAATTTTAGTGGGAAAGCAAGGTATTCTGCCTTATTCCATGACATATTTGGGGTTCCAGAGAGCCACAAAGATTGCAAGCCTGGTGAACTTTGTAAGATGTTATTGCAGGATGCAATCTCGGAGACTAATTCCATGATTGAAATGCCAAATATGATGCTAAAGGAAGTTCCAGATTATCTTATCAAACATGATGAGGGCCTTAATAAAACATTCATTGGCAATCACAATGAGGCCAAGTTCTCTTTGCCTGCTAAAGAGCCTATCATAGCAAAGTTGGGCAAGATGTGCACACCGAAAAAGGGTACTTCTGTTAATTATCAATGGGATCTCATCGATCCTGGAAATGGAAATGTTATTTCCCATTCTGATATTGAACAGCTTAAAAGAAGACTGCAGAAGCTTGAGGATGAGAGGATTATCTTGCATGAGGATTCTGAAAGAGGAAAGAAGCAGTTGAAGGAAATGTTAAAGCAGCTGAATTCAATAGAGACTCATATAAAGAGGTCAACATCCAGGAAGAACTCTCATGTGGATGAATCCTCACTTGTCTCAATAATGGAGGTTCGTGTCTTCCACTTTTGAATATATTTTGCATTTCGATGATAGCCTGATGCCCTCAATTTATGTTTTGTGCATTAAATTGATTTCTATTGCCTTTTACTTAACCTGGAAAACCATATTTTCAATGAACTTGAGAAATTTTGGAGGAAGATTTTTTCTGAGATTTTTTATTTGTTTAGCAGGCAGTTCTATCATTCTCAATTTAGCCAAGCCTATTTGATACATTCTCGACTGGCACTCCTCACATCAACTCCAATTTTTACTGGATTTGCTTTATTTAGACTTCGTTTGGGACGGCTTTCTTATTGCTTCTTAAAGCAATTTTTAAATACAAAAATTAAAAATTTTGTACTAAAAAGCTGTTTTAAGAAGTAGTAAAAAAACCGTCTCAAATGAAGCCTTAGTCTAGATCAGATATCTTCTTGAACGGAGACTTCAGAGGAACTGCAGTGCTTTGTGGATTCCTCTTTTTTTATGATTTATTTTTATGTTATATGTTTCTTTATATTGCAACGAAAGTAGATCTTGATTAGAACACAGTTGTATAGTAACATTGCATTTGGCTGTTATTAAATGCCAAAATTTGTATAATTCAGAACCTGTGGATTGAGATTCTAAAAAAATAAAATCACTTTTTATCAATTTCTGGATTTTGTGCTCTCTGCTCTATGAATTTCTTCGATCTGCTTGAAATTGATCCTTTTGCTGATTAACTAAATTATAAGAACATCTACATGATACATTTGACTTTTTTTTTTTTGTTTTTTTGTTTTTTGTTTTTGAAACTCACAACGGGGCCTACGCGTTATATAAAAAAAGAGGTATAAGTTCTTATGATCAGAAGCTCTCTAAAAGAATAAAATTTGAAGTAAACGAGTCTGAGATCCTATTTATTACAATAAGAAAAAAAAAAAACAGAAAACCAGGAAACAAAGGCAAACCCAAGAATCAATACCAAGCAAAGCAACAACTCGATCAGCAATAACCTTCAGCAACTCTCAGCAACACGAGCACCCATAAATTGCAACCAGTTAAGATACTCCAAAGCAAAGAAGTAATGAACCTACAACAACAAAGGGAAACCACCCATAATAGGTAAACATCACAATAGCAAGGCCAATAACCCAAAAAACAACATCAACAGAGAACCCATAACAACAACAAAAATCATAGAATTAATAAAGCACCAAAGTAGCCAAGAAATTACCAAAAAATCAATCCCAACAAAGCCTCACACCAAAGGAAACAAACCCAAACCAACATAAATGACATTGCCTCACCCCCTAACCAGACCACAACCCAACAAACCAATCCCCACCCAAAGCACACTAACCAAACAAACAACCCCAGCAGTTCGAACCCCCACGCACTAACTGACAAAAGCCATAGAGCCAACACAGCCAAAATACAAATCCTACCAAAGACAAGAAAAACCATAAAATTACTTATTTTTTTGCTTTCTTTTTGTTTTTCTGCCTACTTTATTTAGCAAAAACATTCTGAATGCATAATCTTCGACACGAACCACATTCAAACCAAACAAAGTTTGAAACTCATCCCTAGGCTCAAATTTATCTTCCCCATCTCCCCGGTTAGCTGAGGAGTGACACTCATTTAGCCAATCTGAATGATCAACACAAGACTCCTTCGAATTTAATGCTAAATGAGTAATCAAAGCATCCTTAGAGATAAGAGGGATTGGAACATCAATAACAACCACATTTTTATCCACATTGGCAATATTAGGCAGTGCACCTAGATCAGTCAAGGGAGAGTCGCCTGAAAGCATCACCAATCCGCTAGAGGAATCATTCAAATCAACCCTTTTTACATCACACAAATCCACATTTACATCATCTAAGTTCTCATTGCAAAGATCATTATCTTTAGAAGCTTTCTCAACAATAATAGGGGAAACAACAAGTTGATGAACACAAACAAGAGTTAAAGACAAGTTATTACCACCCACATTATTAATACCCTCACATTCCTCTTTGTTAGAGCAATGAAAATCTAATAAAGGTGAAGCACAATGAAAATGAGACAATTGAACCATAGGAACCAAAACATCTTTGCCATCCATCTTATCAATGGTACTATCAAGATTCTCAGCAACATAACCAACAATTGGCACAGCAGACGAAACCGTAAGGATGGCCGAAATAACAGGCACATTAAAATGCCCCAAATTATAAACAGGATGATGAAAAGTTCATATTCCAAATTATCCACATTATCTTGCAATGTTAAGTCAACACTAACATAGGAGGGAGCAAAGAAGTTAAAGACGTAGCATCAGTGATAACTCGATAAGCATCAGTGCCATTCCCCATGGAATTAACACTAGGTTTAGGAGGAGCTCTATCTACGTGGGGGTGAAGAATATGATAGTTAGTTTTGCAATGCCCTAGAAACTTGCATTGATCACAAAATGGAGGAAAATCCTCCACGACAACATGTTGAACGTAACCTAAATTACCAGGACCAATCCAAATAGCCTCAGGGTAACATTTCAAAATATCCAGTTCGATAAGCACCATAGCAACAGCCAACCGTGAACCAACAACAATGGCATTATCAGTTTTCAAAGGATGGCCAAAAAATGAATCCAAGACATAAAGAATGAGAGAGAGAGAGAGAGAGAGAGAGAGAGAGAGAGAGAGAGAGAGAGAACAAATGAAGCCTAAGATTTGGGAACGAAACACAAATATAAATAATTGGATATTTCACAGTAATGTCAAAAAATGGTGACCAATCAAACAATTTCATATAGCAATTAGAAATGAAATAAGAACGATGAGAAAATACTCTACTATAATTCATATCATTAACAAGCTTGATTAAAATATGCATGGGATCCACTACACTGATAGAGCCTTCACCGATCAATTTTAGGTTAAAGAAAAACTTATGAATGGACTCAAGAGGTCTGCAATTCAGAAATTTACCAACCAACACAAACTCAAATTATTGCGCAAGAGCAAGGATTTCTTCTTCCAAAATCCATAAGTACGGAAGCCCACGATGTGTTGTAATTTTGAGATCCGAAAAATTTCTGCTCGAAAGGGAAGCCCCAGACAAGGCTTCAAGAAAAGAACTAGTGTTCTTTTGCCCATTAAGGAAACTAAGGTCACTCAATCGATTAATCGCCATCCGAGTCGAGAGACGACTGGAAGTGGCACGATTGAAAGAGAAAAACCAAGAGAGAAAGGGAGGAAAATACACCAGGAGAAGAAATCCCATATGATCGAAGGAAATGGAGAGCCGAAGAAGATCGAAACAGCTGATATGGAAGAAACCCTAGCAGAGTGAGCGGGGAGGAAAAGTGATTGATATTTTTTGAAATATGAAGATTTGACATGTTTCTGTATTAACAATATTTACAATATATGACATTGAAAACATGGCTCATCTTTATATCATGGAATTTTTCTTTGGAAATATCATTCCATTCAAATGGCATAAGGTGCTGATGTTGAGATATCAACATCATGAAATTAGATAAAATTAGGCTATGGAGATACTTTGATTTACTACTTATATTTATAATATCTTCATCAATAATTATCTTAATAGAACCTCCCTATCATTAACTTTATTTACCTTAGCAAAAGTATGTTTAGCTTTATTGTCACTATTATCTTAATCACATTTCTCTTCTTAATCTTTCTAATAATTTACAAACTTTTCTTGTATATTTATTTTCTTCTTATTCAAATGTTTCAAATTTTATTTAAAAATTATAATATTCAATTTAAGCTTCATTTGGGACGGCTTTTTACTGCTTCTTAAAGCAATTTTTAAGTACAAAAATTAAACCTGAACATCTCCCTAAATAACTGACAATACAATGTATAATGTCTCTAATGTCCAAAGACTCCTGACCCTATTTTTGACACTTATAGCGCACCGGGGGATCACATATATACGGTTTTCTTAGCGTGGTGGGAGGAAGCCCTGTGCAAAACTTGCGGCGAGGCTGGTAGACCTTGTACACATTTTTCTTAACGTGACAGGGACATTACTATGTACCCGTGCATGTGCTTCTATGCATGCAGGAAAAAATTGTAAATATTTCAAACAGGTATCTCAAGGACCTATACACACTTTTCTTAGCTTTGTGAGAATAAAAGCCACGGCCGCGATGTCACCCCACACCTTTCATACGTGTTTTTTTTAGCATGGTGGGAAGGTCTAGCTCCCCAAAATTTTACTAAATGGATTAGAAGTTGAGGGGTTGTCGAATTTTTCAGTGAAATAGAGGACCTGCACTTAAACAAAATGTAGGGAACAAAACATAAACCACTAAACAGAGAATCATACCTAAATGCCTAAATCAAAATAATAATTTACATAAATTAAATGTAAATGAACAGACAAAAACTCGTAGTTGGCAAAGAATTTCAAATACAACTCACTCACAAGCAAAGAGCAAATGAAAAATGTGACGATGCACTCACAAGAAATAATTGAAAATTTATAATGGAATTATCATGTTAGTTGAAATTCAAGCATCAACAAGCAAATTCATTGAGTAAACCACAAGCTGCTTTCAAGGATAGTGAAGGGCTTGTGATTTTCAATAGGATTTTCCCACAAGAAGTAAAGTTGAAGGTAATTCGTAGTTTAATTACAAGCAAGCATGGAAAGTCCTTGACACATGTTATAAATCATCTATGAGTGGTAATAGTCGTTGTGTAAAACTCACCTTAGTTATGCAAGCAACTACATATATATGTCTCCTGCAAGTAGAGGGATTTGATATGCAATGAACACAATGATTTGATGAGTTCAGAACGAATGAAGTCTATGTATAGCCATTGTCATCCAACTCCAAGCAAGCATGCCAATCTACTCGCAAACAATAAGATTCCTTACAAGCATACACAATGCAACACGCAATGAATGCTATGATGTCTCTTCAATCAATAACGACCAACTTGCAGATAAATGCAGTAGTTCCTTACAAACACTGAAAGTCAACATACAATGAGTATAGTAAGTTGCTGATGAATGTATGTGGGGAAATTAGCAATGAATGCAGCTCACCCAACAGTCGGCATTGATTTGCATGTGAACCCACAAACTCATTTGCAAACATGCACAATACAACACACGATAAATGTGAATACCTACTGGCAATGACAGATGATTTGCCGTATGCACAATAATACACCTACGGGTGATGATTATTAACATACACTGAATGTTACGACACCCTTACAGTTAGTAATCATTCAATGGCTGGCAAATACGTTGATCTCTTGCAAGCAGAGGTAGTCAATACACAACAAATGCAAATACCTACGAGTAGCACTAGAAGATTTATATTCAGTGCAACTTTCCCATAGATGAGAGTGCAAGATTTGCAATACATACATCATACCTACCTACAAAAAATGATAGTGAATGTATTGCCAGTATGGTGGACTCTCTATAGGCATGAGTAAGAATATTGCAGTGAGTGTGATACACTGCCTGCATGAAAAAAGCAATGAATGTATAATAGATGCAAGCACCTACAGGCCACTATGGGAAATTCATCGTGTACACAACGGTCCGCATATGATGGCTAGTGACCTCTGGACGACCTACAAACAAATTTAACAAAGCTTGCAATGCATGACAACTTGCATGTAAGAAGCCATGAGCGACCTGTAACGCAACGCTGTGATTTACTTGTAAACAAGAAAAGGGAATCAATAGTAAAAAAGTGCATGCCACTGATAGATTGCGGTAGTAAACTTGTGAAGTTAGAATTTCACACTAGATATCAATTTACTTGCAAGCGATAAGTATGAGCCCCCCTCCCCCATAACGCACCGCACAACGTATCTACCTACAGAAATATATTCCTGCGGGTTGGATATTAAAAAAAGTGATAGCTTTTAGAAGGCGAAATGAGTTAAACAACATTGTCAATGCATGATAAATGAAGCTCAACATGCTGTTAAAGTCATGTCACCACATCCGCAACACTCCCACAAGCAGATAAAAGACATTTACAGGCTTATATAAGTAGAAAGAGACAAGCGAAGATGGAGAATTTGCAATAAATATGAACTCCTAAAAATTATTGTAGGAATTTTGTCAAATAAAATGGCCTCCAAATGTGCACAGAATCTTTGCATCAGATGTGACAGCTAGAGTATGAGCATTTGTAATGTGCATAGTAGTCTACCTACAAGTGACGATGAATAACATGTCATAGATGCCAAATTATTCCTATAACCAGCAATAAGAAAACATCCAACAAATAAACCAATCTACTTACAAGCAACAATGGTGGACATATTGCAAGTGTGACAGATTCCCTGTGAATATGGAAGTGCACACAATGTGTTGTCTATGGACAACACCAGAAGATTTGCATTCAATACAATTTGTCTATAGATGACTGTGGAAGGCATGAACAAGAAGATTGCAACAAGTGTGATACACTGCCTACAGGTATAGGTAGCAAGCCTGTGGTAAATGCAAGCATCTATAAATAATTACAAGAGATTCGTTAGTACACGACAGTCTACCTGCATAAAGCAGTAAAGGACCTGCAACACAACACAACACAACACCACTAGATCTGCAACACTCTTACAAGTAGACAGAAGGCGTTTCTCAAGCCTCAAATAATTTTTTTTTTTCAAATTTTAGCAACAATCGCTTAGCACAAATAGTTATATTTAAATGTTCCCATCTCATGCATTAAAATATAATTACCAGCATGGCCCCCAACAAGCATATTATATATACACACATGACATCTGAGGATGCTGCATTGGCCAAATATTAATCCAAATTTGAACTCGATCTTTCTACATGAATGCATAGGAGTCCACATTATTCAAATAATCAAACAAATATACAGTTGCAGCATCGATCGGTATATTTCTACTATACATTTAGATTTGGTCTTCAAGGTCTATAACAAAGAAAATTCATCAATAAAGACATAAAGCTGACAATGAATTCAATCCTCTATCAGTAAGTAGACAGAGTCTATAGGGTTCAACCAATAGAACAAGAATGCTTATAAGAACCATGATGATGGTCGTATTGACAGAAAATCTCAACCTACAGGGACACCAAATATTTAAAATGCCTCCAAATTCTCATAAAACACATTCCATAATACAAATATTTAAAATTAAAATAAATCATCAAAATACTTGAAGAAAAAATATCCATCCACTCTCCACAACCATTTGCCGAGATGAACAAATTAAAAATCACTCCATCTTACAAAGAGCGAATGTTTGGTCGAGGATATTACTAGGATTCATTCACATTCTGTCTCTTGCCAGTAAAGATGTGGCACGTGTCATCTAACCGGTGATTTCGCAGCCAAATGGCACCACAAGTAAACAATTAAGACCGGGACCCTTTGACCTGGTGGTTTTGCCGCTAAATGGCACCAATATATTACGGTTATGGTCAAATCTCGTATGTTCCCCAATAACTTCAAATAATTGAGTAATGAATCAATATGATATGATATGATTTAAATTTGTCCCTGTAAACAAACATTTATCACAGGTATACAATATACCCTTGGATGAAGTAACCTATGGCTGTCGACAAGGATCCTTTTGTTATGTTGGGTCGAATACCTCCTCTAAGTAGACTAGGAATCATGATGACCCGGGATCTTAACCTGGTCAATCATCACTCCCCCCACCATCCGCTTTAAGTGCAAGGTGGTGAATTCCAAATTTTAAATATTAGAAATCTAAATGCTAAAACATATTGCTACTCTATGCTAGCTTCTATATATCTATTTAATGACTAGTCTTAATTGAAAGTTCTCTCTCGTTATCTGGAGGGGTAATTAACTATAGAGGTTTGCACCTATAGGAAACCTGAACTTAGATCATAAAGTCCTTATAAATTGAGGGCAAATCTTTGAGTAATGTCTTATTCAAAATCCAATCTGTCTTCTGAAATTTTACACCGCAACTTAAATGTTAAAATTTTCCTTGATGACCCGAAAAAAGAAAGAAAAGGATTCGCAAAGAGGTCGGGGCACGAATTTTTGGAGCCCACACTCATATGAGTGTGGAAATGATTCTACAGCTATTAGTTTTGGAGGTCCTAACAATTTTATTATTAGCCTACTATAAAAGAAGATATTAAGGTCTTTGTTATAAGTTGTAAACACTATCAAATGCATGGGCAAGTAATTCATCAGCATTGGTAACCTCTTTAGCACATCACCTATATGTGGCTATTTAGACTTAATTGAACCTTTTTCTATTGCATCTCTCTCACACCATTTTGCTTTATCTATGGTGAATTATTTTACTAAGTGGGTCGAAGAAACAACCTTATACAAGCATATAATTAAAGTTATAATCATTTTTTTTGCAAGTTAGAATTGTTCATAAGATTTGACCCATCTCTCGCCATCACACCGACAATAGGTCATCTTTCTACTAACAACCATTTAGATAATACTCCATTCTAATGTTGTTCTTTGGATGTCCTAATAATAATCTTTGTATCATTAATGCAGAGATATTCTATTGATCAATGTATTCATTCCCTTGATCAATCATCGTCATCTAAAATGTCTAGAAATGATGAGGTGGTGGTGTTAAATAAAAAATAAAAGTACTGTGGTAGATCTTAAGGAATTGGGAGACATCCAAAACACTGAAGAGATAGAAAATGTATCTTCAAAGGCTCATAACACAAAAATGGAGTACTAGAGTTGGTCCTCGCATCGATTTATTGAGAGAATACCCTTCTGATCTGCAATGCAATACAGTCGAATAGGCCAATCTTTCACCAACCACCCATAATTGGTTTTAAACTCCATTCCCTTCTCCTTGACCCAGACCTCATGTGAGGCTTTCTCCACAACTAGCTCAAATGTGTGTGTTCATGTTCTAACAATCTCATTTACACTCCCAAACTCAGAAAAAAAAAAAAACAAAGTGCGAATTTTGATTAGCAATGAAGTAAAACAATACGTCAACATTGGCTAAGTTTTTTTTTTGTGGATTGAAGCACAATTTTTATAGGTAAATGCAAGTTCATGGTTGAGGAAGAGGAAATATCAAATTCTTTGATAAAGATGGTTGCTTATATAAGCATTGGCATGTTAATTTGATAGCATAGATACTCATCGAGTAAAAAGCTCAATAGTGAAGATGAATTGGGTGTATAATTTTTTTATGTTATCGAACTTTTTTAATGAATTTCTTTCCAATTCAAGTAATCATTTAATCAAACATAATGTAATGAAGTTATAACAATAACTACATACAATGGAAACAACAAATATAATATATAAAATAATGCGCGAAAGCTAAGAACACACTTTCAAGATTTAAAATATAAACATATTAGTAATATGTGCACATGTTTACACAACAAACAATATATGATATGATATATTGAACTGAGTTATCAATTTTAAGTACAAAATGAATAATGTAATCTTCAATTACAACTACGTTAACTTATTTTTAAGTTGATTCTATAGATGTTATAACACAACGAAGTAACGACATTGAATGAATTATTAATCTATTAAGAATGTCCAAAGCATAAAAAGATAATAACACTGCACAAACTTATACGTGAAAATAATTTTTGCCAAACACCAAGATAAGAATATCCACAAAATAGATTATGTTAATACAAGTGAATCTAAATCTAAAGTACAAGCATATAACTACTAAGCATAATGAAAAATAGTTATCTTAACTCAAGAGATTTTATCACCTTAATTAACATAAAAGAACCAAGCATAATAATGGTAATATAAATTTATAAGTAAGAATATTTTATAAAGCAAGATGAATAAGATCAATATGACAATATCATGTGATTCAAGTAGGTTGTAAGCCCATAGACCAATTTTTAATGAGAATGTTTTGATGTTGATATAATAGTGCTTGAGTTTAATAAAATGGTTTCATATATTCTCTTTTATAGATAATATTATTGATAATACATTTCGTAACTTAATTTTAAATTTTATTGTATCATTTTTTATTTTTAAAATTTTATTAATGTGCACCATGTGCACTTGCAGTGCATTTATACTAGTATAAAGTTATAACACTTTTTTTTGCAAGTTAGAATTGTTCATAAGATTTGACCCATCTCTCATCATCACCACTGACAACAGATCATCTTTCTACTAACAATCATTTAGATATGCACAATAAAATGCATTTGACATGTGTAGATGTGTTATGTGAATGATAAAAAAATGATGAAACTATGTTTGATACATTTGATTATTGAGATCCTCTGGCTCTTCTTTATGGAGGACATTATTTTGTTATGAAAAATTCTCTCCTTTGAATCTAGTGGTTTTGTAATATTAAACTTTATGTAATGGAAATCTTATACTTATAAATGTTACTGTAAGCCTATAGAGCATGAACTAGGTTGGGCAAAGGAGCCAAGCTTAAAAATTAATTGTACATCAATAATTAGTTTGAGCAGTTGTTAGCAAGCATAACATTTTTATGATGGGATTTATAAACTTTTTTGACAAGCTATTAAGGTTTCGTTTGGGACGGCTTTCTTACTGCTTCTAAAAGCAACTTTTAAGTATAAAAATTTTAATTTTTATCCTGGAAAGCTGCTTTGAGAAGCAATAAAAAAGTCATCCCAAACGAAACCTAAGATGTTAAAGACTACCTATAACAACTTTCTGATCAACAACAAATACTTCATTTTCTAACCCTAACTCCATAGGCAAAACTGTGTGTGCTGAGACTAGGTAATTGCCAACTCTCAAAATTAATTTTAAAATTTAAAAGTAATGATAATCTTAGAATTTTCCCCCTCTCAACAAAATTTATTTGCCCCTCTAAAAATATCAAGTTTTGAGGAATTATCCATTATTTGGGGGAGTTAAAGATTTATCTCTTGCTGTGTTTTTATAGCTCCATGAATTTTTTTCTTGGGTGCTTATGCATTTAAGTACCAGCATAGCATTTGTTCATTAAAATTTTAATGAATTTTCATTTTTTTCTCTTATCCTACATGTTTATTATTTTGGCAATAATTTTGTGAACTACTACTATCACATCAGGGAGAGTTTTTTTGCAGTGAGAACTGTCAAGTATCAATTACATATTAGAATGAGTGATGATTATATTTGAGAAAAAAGTATTTGATTTGATTCTCAATGGAGCTGTAATTCAATATTATCAATAAATAAATAAATAAATAAATTGCAAAGCTTATAATAATTCATTAATTCATCAATCATAATAAAATACTAGATTTTATTTTAATGATATCTTCCACATTTTTTTTTCTTACCTAATTATTTATATTAGGAGTTTGCCCACCCTCAATAGAGAGGCTAGTATTACCCTTGGTTAACTCTATATTGGTTTGCAGAAGGCTAGTCGCAAACTTAACAACGATTCATAAAGAGTAACTATTGAATCATAAACTCTAATAATAAAAGTGAAGTATTTCTTGTTATTTTTATTAAATGTATTTTTTTGCAAAACAAATTCATTCCTTAATTCAAAGGATATTTTAGCATTATATAAAATAAATACGTAAACAAAATTAAATTAATTTTCATTAAATTATAATATTATTATATTTTGAGATATTTAGCTGGAGTAGCCTATAACGTGCCTTCCAACATCTTTAGCACAACTTTCTTATTGCTTTAGGAGTTTTCTAATGTACAAATTTCTAACTCAAAAAAAATTATGTACTAAAATATTACTTTATAAAATAGTAATAAAAGCGTCGCAAATAAAATCTTAGTTATGATGACTAAATATACATTCTTGCATTAAGCTTAAATAAATAATTAAACTAATTTCCAATATTTGTAATAATCAAAATTGAGTTCATCATATATGAGTTTATGAGGCCTATAATTTTTTTTAATTATTATTATGACAAACTTTGCAAAATAAATAATATGATTAACATTATCAATAACCTCATTCTTACACATTGCAAATAATATTAAAAAAAATTTTACAATATTCTTTAGATGAAATAATAATAATAATAATTCACATTATGCAAAAGTCAAATCCAATAAATTCTCATTCATTAAAATTTGTAAACGTTTCTACTAATTGGTACATGATAATTTAGTCAAATTTAAACGCTCTAAAAGGTGCAAAACTAAGCATTTCAACAGGTACAGCTTCCACATTCATTTCATTCCAAAAAATTGTCCTAAATTCATACATCTGCAATTAGTCAAAGCATAGAGAAAATATTAGGCAGACGAAGTCCGGACAAGAGTTACATTCAGATTGTGAATGTACATTATGTATAAAAATGCATTAAATATTTTTGCATACAATATGCGCATATTGTATACACTAATATGTCTGAACGTAATTCTTCGTCCGGACTCCGCACATAATAATTTCTCCAAAGCAAGACAAAATAAAATGCAAGTACTCCCATTTTGTCTCATGAGTGCTATAAAAACAAAAAAGAACTAGCACAATTCCATTAATGTAGAAGGAAAATTACTAATACAAGTAACAACTCAAGTTTTGTTTGGAATAGTTTTCTTACTGTTTTATAAAACAGCTTTTTAATATAAAAATTTTTTGGACGAAAATTTTTTGTTCTTAAAAACTGCTTTAAAAAACAATAAAAAAGTTATCCCAAACAAAATCTCAGTCAGAAAAAAAGGCCAATTGAGAGCAGAAAACTCTATGTATGCAGAGAAACATAAAGACTAACAAAGGGCATACTAGACTAGACCTGTAAACAGTTACAGGACCAACACTAATGCAGAGGTACAACACTATTGAGGTGCACTATCAATGTTGAGCGAGTCTATGAAAGTTAACTATATTGAACAATGTAAGAAGATAATTAAGAGAAAAATGAGAAAGTTCAAGATCAAGGAACTTAACAAGTTTAAAACAAACTAAAGGCTTCATTTAGGACGGTTTTATTACTGTTTTTTAAAGTAGCTTTTAATACAAAAATTAAAAATTTTGTATTAAAAAAACTATTTTAAGAAGCAAGAAAAAAGCTGTCCCAAACGAAGCCTAAATAACATGACCAAAACTTAGGTATCATTTGAAACAACTTTCTTACTGCTTTCTAAAATTATTTTCTAATACAAAATTTTTAATTCAAAAAATTTTTATACTAAAAAATAAAAAGAAAACTATTCCAAACAAAACCTTAGATTATGTAAAAGATTAAACGGACTATGAAGTTTTAAGGTTGATTCTCAAAATAGCAAGAAGAGCAGTGGCTTCTTGTGAGAAAATATGTAATAGGTGGCAAGCTGGATTGAGTTATTTATTGAATCTCCAACATTTTAAAGAACTGGGTGCTACAAAATGTACTGATTTGACTGGCAAAGGCATTTAGTGAAGGAGGAAACTCACACTAATCCAAATGAAAGGCTAATGAGTTTTTGAATGGTCCACAGGACCACAGAGCCAAACCTTCATAGTCAACATCGAAAATATTGCTGAGACCATCCCACAATTTGAAAAGTCATGAAAAAAGGCAGGAAATCTCACTATCATAAATAGGATCAATAACCAAACTATTATAGAAATATTGAAGAAATTGCCTCTAAATCAGGAGCATAAAGTCTTGAACATAAATTAATGGAGAAAAAAAGGATAAGTAGTTATAAAGAAAGGAGAAAAAATAATTAATAGACATAAACAGGGGAAAGCTAATAAAATACAATAAGAGATCCTTATTTTTTTCTTAGCTACACTAAGGGGAAGCTCATAATATTCACTCGTTAGAAGCAATAAACATCAAACCAACTATATATAGATAGTATATAAACACAGATAAGATTTGATTAGGCCCCTTCAGGCCCATAAAACAAGTTCGACTTAAATTTTAAGCACACCCCCCCAAAAGTTCCATATAATAAATAAAGTAGCTGATCAGATAGAAGTTTTAATGAGATTGTATTCAAACCATTAGAATTCTCTATCAGGGAAGAGGATTGGTGCGACTAGAGACCAGATGAAGAGTGCTGCGGTAGCCCAACCAGTCACAATCCTTACCCACACGGACGGCCACCCGACATCGACCAACTTCCCGCTCTCGCCGACCGTGCTCGACCAGCCGGTAAGGAGCATTGCAGAATACATACTAGCCAAAGAGAAGATGAGATGGAAAAATGAATATGAGTACGAGACTGGAACGGATTCTTCCTTTTTCATGTCCTGTTCCTCGACTTTGTCGAAGGGAAGCAAAGGCTTTTCAGAACCTATCGAAAGGAACACCAAGTGTAGAGATCAGAAAATGTTGAATGAAGATGATTGCTATAGTATTCCTATATTATAAAATTCGTTGGTCTTACTAGCGCGAGGAGAAGTTGGTGGTGAGAGAAGAGTGGTGGAAGAACCAGCGCGGACGGCAGAGTACACGACGGAGAGGACGGTCGTTAGCAAGCCAATGGTAAGGCTTCCAGTGGAGACAGCTTTTGAGTGCTTGTGAAAACTATTACACTCGTAATCCCGTGGCTCACTCACAAGACCACTGTAGCAAAGATAGGTGCAGTAGAGAGAGATTACAGAAGCAGGAAGTAGGCTACCGTTAACCTGCAGGAATAAGTAGAATTATCTGCCAAGTCTCCCGTAAAAAAATAAAACTGGTATGCATGGTTTTATCAAGTGATGAAAAATCAAAATTTGATTGATAGAATTGAAGTAACATCAGGTGAAGGGTCCATTTGGGGCAGGTTCTTGACAGTTTTTTTGTCCTTAAAACTGTCACAGTTATGTTTAATTACAACTTGTTTGCCACTTTTCAAATATTTTTGTAGTGGAACAGCTCTCAATTAGATTTGCTAGTGTGTGATAATTGGAAGAAAATTGTCATCTTGTTTTCTTTTAAGGGAACCAATATTTAACACGAACAGAAATTTCAATTAACTTATTATTCTTGTAACAATTCTACAGTTTATTTCACAAAGCTGCAGCCGCCCAAACAGACCTAAAGAAAATACACAAGTAAATCAGGGTGTGGAATGCCTGCATGAATTGAATGATAAGACAAGGTACAAATATCCTAATGACTAAAAAGATCTAGATATGAAGGCAGCAGATTTGCAAGGAAGCAAAGGTAACAAAGAAGGTGCAAGATTTAATAACTTCTATAGTGAGCAAGACAACAAAATGAAAAATTAGTGAATAAAGCATTTAAGGAACAGACAAACTTTTATTATCAAAAGCTATGCTTTGTGAGACTTGAATTCTTACAAGTACATTTTCCACCATCTAATCGTAATAATGTTATTTAATAGCATAGGCAAGGGAGGTTGGGAAAAACCAAAAGATTAAAAAGCTAGTTGAAATCTGCAGTAAGCATCAACATAATGGGGACATGGGGATACAATATTATACATTCCCAGCACCTCTCCACTCTTTCCAAAAGTATATTAGATATACAAAACATACATTACTTGATGCAATAAAAAAGATCACAAAATTTCATACAAATTGGGACATCCTTCCAAAATACCACACTTTGACAAAATACAACAATTAAACGTAACATAACTTAACTTTTATAATAGAAAGACGACACATACAAACTAAGAACATAGAAACACCTAAAAATGCTTTTACATCGCTTCAGAAGAAAGATACAAGTGGCATGGAACTTGCGAAGAGAAGAAAGAGATAAGAAGCCCAAGACGAAATCGAAGAGAGGACAAGCTCGCAAGTTTTCCCGAGAAGAAGAGAAAAGGAACTAGCTCGCAAGCTTTTCCAAGAAGAAATCCGCAGGTTTTGCTGTCCAAAAACCAGTCTGTAATCTCATTTTATCAACAAAACAACTCATATTTATAGTTGAAAAGAGGCAGCCAAATAGCTCAAAATACTTCCAGTCGGACCAATTAGAACAGGAAACAGAAGGCCAAAAGGCTGTCAAGGAGTAGCACCTGAAGGGCCACAAGGGGGACAGGAATGGCACCCACAGAGAACCAGAACAGGAAGCCGAGGGGGGGAGGGGGAACCAGACAGAGGAACCGAAAGGCCAGCAAAGAGGAGGAGGAGGGGGGGGGGGGAGACGGAAGAACCAAGACACCACAATAATGAGCTGAAAAAGACATTCCACTAAACATTAATGAGTTGAATTTAAAAGAGGATATAGCAGCTCATCTAAGCATCAACATAATGGCGACATGGGTATACAATATTATACATTCCCAGCACCTCTCCACTCTTTCCAAAAGTATATTAGATATACAAAACATACATTACTTGATGCAATAAAAAAGATCACAAAATTTCATACAAATTGGGACATCCTTCCAAAATACCACACTTCGAAAAAATACAACAATTAAACGTAACATAACTTAACTTTTATAATAGAAAGAGGACACATACAAACTTAGAACATAGAAACACCTAAAAATGCTTTTACATCGCTTCAGAAGAAAGATACAAGTGGCTCTACCCCTACCTTTCTTAATATAAGTCAAATCTAATACCTCTACTCTCTTAACTGGGTCGTCGGAAGGCCGCCTTTTTATGTGACCAAACCATCTAAGGCGACTCTCTCTAATCTTATCTTCTACTGGAGCTACTCCAACCTTTTCACGTATATGCTCATTTCGTATCCTATCTCTAAGGGTAAAGCCACTCATCCATCTAAGCATCCTCATCTCTGCCACACTTAAGTGCAATTCCAAATTGAATAAAAAAAAAGTTCAATTTCCTATGAGGAAAATTGAAAAATTACAAAATATAACAATCAGCAGCCCACAAAATTTTACCATGCCACTGCCTACTTAGATCAAGCAGTAACATAAAAATGCAAAATATAGACCACTTTGGGTAAAAAAAATAGCCTCTGCATCAAATTTTGAGTTCTTATCAGGCTATTAATATGGAATGAATCCACTTTAAACTTTCATTATCCAACCCTGTACATATACATTTTAAAACAAATACAGCATTAATTAGGCTGAAAAGTATCATGGTCATCATAATCATCATCATTATCATTATAATAATTATTACGGATAATTTTACAAATCCTAAACTCTATACTTGTTGGTTGTTATTTTGAGTGTTAAATCTAGTTTGATCATATCATTTTTACACAACCTTTGTCCATGCTAACTATAATCGATCTCTTTTCCTTTCAAATATTTTTCTATTTAAATTAATTTAAAATTTTTATTAGTGCATCTTTTACCCACCATTATAAGTCAAAACACCCAAGTCTATTCTTCAAGATCTTTCTCATTAATAAATGCTACTCCCATGACGATCTAGGAGGCTCTAGGATCAAAATTTCACAATGCAGAGCCAAAAAAACACGAACTATCTCTAAAACACTACAAAACAAGCTTTGATGCCTTTCAGAAAAATGTAGAAAATTTCTTCCGAATAACCTTCCAAAAGTAATGATAAAGATGTCTAGAAAGTTCAAAACCTCACATTCAAATATAGGAGAAAGAAAGTTTATTACATGTTTAAATTCATCAATAGAATTTCAAGGACTCCAGCCACATAAAGAGGAAGAAAATGATGATTTAAACCCCAATGAAGATATTCAAAGAAATATTCAAGGGCCATTTCTCAATTCACTACATAAAAAGAGGCTTGGATCGTAAAGTATGTAGGCACGTAACCATTTCTAATTTCCACAAAAATTAGCTACTTTTTTTCTTATTTTCTTATAAAATAAATTGTACAGGTTATAAGGTAAGGGATTGTTTCATCTACTAAATTATGTAGTATGGTGATTCAGAACTAATCCTTATCATTTAGCATTATCATGTGTTTTAGGCTATCACTGTAAATAATATCATTTATTAGGTCTTTTTCATAAAAATTAAAAATACAAGTCATCTTGATTTCAAGAACCTCTTGCTCTCCTAGCTAGTCACAGGGCTTTCTCCTATAGCCTTGCTAATCTCAACCCTCTCAATTTCTCTTAAATACTAAAGCCTTCTACGAACTTTCTCTCAACCTTCGACTCTTTTTCTCTGGCTTCCTCTATCTACGTGAGGATATATGGAGTACATAAGCAAAAAAGCTATCAAGATAGAAGGTTACAAATAATAAAAGAAGAGGCAAAAAGCAAGAAAGAAAATTTACTATAAGGGATTACCCATCATCAAGTTCTCGAGTATTAAATAAACCATAATCTTTCTCTAGTTAATATGCTAATTGTGTTTGCTATTTCAAGTCAAAGTTCTCTATGCTGATCTTAGGTTGGCCGATTTTTGTGAGTTTCTTTGGTAAACATGTAAACTCTACTTTGCTAAATACTAAGGAGTAAGAAACAAACTCATTATTCCCATCTTAGATTGAATAATGTCTTTGGGTAGTTTATATTGTAGTCATCTCATGACTACAACATAGCATATTGCATGCATCCTAAACTACATAAATCATATAACCCAAGAACTCCCATTATGATCATGTCCATTGAGAAGACTAGGCCTCCCTTGGTTGATCTGAATCACATAGTACTTCTCATGTGATCATTTCTCAATCTATAATTTACCCTTAGTTTTCCCACACAAACATCTTCACAAATTCAATTCTGCCATTCTCAATTTGGCAATAGAAAATTCCTTTATCATCTAACATTCTAATCCATAACATATAAAAGATCCAAAATACCTCGTTATTAAAACTAGTGATCATATTTATTCTATATAAAAGAAAATTTGTAGCAGTAGGAAATATAGATAAATTTACCGAAGGGAGAAAAAAGGTTGAGAAAAATGAGACCAAAAAACAGAAAAAGTTGGCATGAAAAAGGAGAAAAAAGAAATAATAAAACTAGTCATATAAGCCCAGCCCAAAAAATAAAAATTACCTTTGGATGCAGTGCAACCACTGCAAAAACAAAAACAAGGACCAATGTTAAAACAATAAGGAAGGAGTTGAGCCCACAATCATGGCCCGAAGGAGTGAACCAGTGAAACAAGAACCCTGAGAAGGTAAATGTGGCCACATAACAAACTAGTGATACAACAAGCAATGCCATGTACCTGTAGTATGAAGTAAAACAAACTCTTTAGATCCAATGATAACGTTAAATAGCACAGTAAATATCAAATGCACCATCACATGCATGAAGTCAAGAAAACTTCAATACTTACCAGAATTGTTCATCTTTGCTAACCCAACTATCATTCCATCCATGTACAAAATCTAACAAGAGAACAACTTGAACTAGAAGAAAGAACCCTGACCCGAATTTAGATATTGACTCTGCAAGGGAAAAAAAAGCATTCTTACAGACAAGCATACCACCTATGTAACGCAAAAAGAATATGCAAACATAAATAAATTTAATGTAACTTAATCAGCTACAGTGAAAAAGGAATATTGCTTCCCTAGCAATGGAATGTCACTATCACAATTAAGAACAATCTCAATCGTAGCACAAAGGAGTAATCTGCAGAGAATGCAACACTGCAAAACTGCCTTGATAAGACAGTTTGCTAAATTCATCTAAAAAATGGGTGCAAAAGTAGTCTAGTTTTCCAAAAAAAAAATGATGAAGTGCCGAGCAGTCTGCCTATTAAAGCGAATCAATAAAAGGTCATTATAATCTCTTTCATTCAATAAAATATGAAACCTCATCCTCATTCATCTTTAAATAGTCAAAGTTCGGTCATAAGTTGCAACACTAGATTCCTTCACTTTTTTCCTTTGTGTCACACCTCATCCATGGATCCAACAAACTATTTTGGTCAGTGCATTCACCAAAAATGCTTTAAACTAAATCATAATTCATGATAAGATATATGCTATCAGATAATAAATGGGACTAAGACTAAGCTTATCATTTTTCAATGCTTATAATACCTTATTCCAGCTATTGGTCGTACAATTTACTAGAGCAGTAGAGCCAATGCAGACGTAAATATGACACATAAAGTAAAAAAGGTCTTGTTAAGGAACTGCCCGATAGTTTTTGTTTAGTACCAAGAGTTAGTGGATACAAAAAAACCTTCAACGTCTCTATTTTTTAGGATTATGAAAAGAGAAGAATACATCTCTGAGTGTTTATGGCAAAGATGACCTATAAGCTTATTTACGAGATCTTCTAAGATTGTTAAATCAACCACACAGTTTAAACTTTTGAATGCACCATTTTGTGTTTTCTTGTCAAAATGCATGTTTTATAGTGCTAATTTGCTTTTAAATGTGCCAAGTAACACAAAATTGTGACTATATATACCATTCACAACCAAGAGATTTGAAACAAACCATAATTTGTGGTGAAAAATTATCAAAGTAGCATACCAAACCATCATTTTGAAGCAAACAAATTCTACAAACAATAATATGTAGAACAGCTCGGACACCTATACTCATAAATGAATGCAATATATAACATGATTCTTGAATTCAATGATCCATATTCAATCCAGCAAAGCAATTTTCACTTCTAAATCGTTTGAAACATAACTTGTAAGATATATGAGATCAATTTAAAGATCTAAAAAAAAAAAAAAAAACTCACTAAAAAAATTCACTTCCCATTACATCTAGAGAAACATACAACAACAACAACAACAACAACATCAAGCCATTATCCCACTATGTGGGGTCGGCTACATAAATTTTTCTCCATTGTGACCGGTTAAAAGTCAAATTCTCATCTAAATCTAAAAAAGAAAGGTCATTACCAATATTTCCTAACCAAGTATTTTTTAGGTCGACCTCTACCTTTCCTAACATAAGTCAAATTTAATAAATCTACTTTCCTAACTGGGTCATCAGAAGGGCGCCATTTTATGTGACCAAACCATCTAAGGTGACTCTCTCTAATCTTATCTTTCACTGGAGCTACTCCAACCTTTTCACGAGTATATTCATTTCATATCCTATCTTTAAAAGTAAAGCCACTCATCCACCAGAGCATCCTCATCTCTGCAACATTTAACTTAATATTATACTTCTCTTTTAATGACCAACATTCAGTGCCATAAAGCAATGCACGTCTCACTAACATCTTATAGAATTTTCCTTAAGTTTGAGAGGGACTTTTTTATCACACAACAAGCCCGATGCATTCCTCCACTTCAACCATCCAACTTGACTTTTGCTAATAATATCCCCATCTATTTCACCATCACTTTGAACAATAGAACCAAGATATCTAAAAAGAGTGCTCTTATTAATGACTTGATCGCCCAAAGTCACAATCCCCCCACTAGATCTATTATTATTAAAATTACACTCCATATATTCAATTTTAGATCTACTCAAACAAAAGCCTTTAGACTCTAAGGTTCACCTCCATAATTCAAGTTTACCGTGAACTCCCCCTCTAGTCTTATCAACAAGAAGAATATCATCAGGGAAAAACATGCACCAAGGTACAACCTCTTGCAAATGTCTAGTTAGAACATTCATGACTAAAGAAAAAAGATATGGGCTTAAGGTTGATCCTTGATGTATCCATCTGAAATAAAAAAATACTTGGTCAAACTATCTTGCGTTTGAACACAACACTGCCATTACCAGGTCCCAAGTCTTTGATGAGAAAAGTGGAGGGTTGTGTTAGGTAGTCGACAGCTAGCGTAAAACTTGCCGAATAATCATGACATGAATCCTTTAATACATCTAGAGAAATATGGAGACTAGACTTTTTTTTTTAAATAAAAACAACAAACAAAGAATGGGGATTTTTAAAATACCGTAGTTCATCGAATATCATAATTACATCTATAAGGTTAAATGAATTGGTATGCACAACAAAAGAAGGCACTCCAATTACTTGTTATTCTCCCACTCCAAGCTTGCTAACTGTACCTAATTAATACAGCTGAAATGTAGTGTATGATATTCTTGAATGTTCAGGCCTAAGAATAACAAGATTTTCAGATCATGCATCCTACATGCTTTTATCTCATAAAATTTACAAACTACAAAAAAGTGCCTAAGATTAGGAAGTTTCAATATAAATAGAGGTGAATCACAGAAATGGTCAATTAGATAATTAATGATGACAAGATCTTTTACTTGGCAAAAGATTTCAATCTATCCCTTAAATACTTACAAATGTTTCTGCCTTACGACACCATACTTATCTCCCTTTGTCCAAATGTAATAAATTTCATCTATTAGTTAATAAATTAATATAAATCATCCTTTTAATTTAAATTAGATTTACAATTAATTAAAATACAAGTTACTTTATTACCAAACTGCACATCATATTCATTAGCATTCTAGGTCCAATGTCTTTGGAATGAATACTAAATCATAAATGACTATATTACTTAACTATCTCAGTCCCACAGCCTATTACTTCCATTCTAAATTGAGAACAACAAAAAAAAATCATCTTCTGAAATTTTTTCAATAAAAAATTAAAATAAAATATCATTATCAACATAAAAATCCATGTCGAACTACAAACCACATCTATACCGTTTAGATCATTCTGCATCTAAATGTATCCAAGCCTACCTAGAAATAAATTTATGCAAGAAAGAAATTGTTAAGGAAAGAATGTGATTCAAGTAATATTTCCAAGAACCGGTTTATGGCAAGCCTAATCTGATTGTATGTTAAACACTGTGTTGCCAGGTTCTATCACACCAGTCATAGCAGTCATACCAGTGAAATCACAGTAAAGGGGACCTAATGCATTTTCAACTAAATCAAAAGTAGAGTAATTTTATTACAAATGTATTCCTTTAATAAAAAAAAAAATAAGACAGGTACCTAAAAACTGGAAAAAATCAGTGCAACAATCTAATTAGCAAATGAAAAGAATTTCCCATTACACAAATGTAAGAGATAAAAATAAATTGAGGAAAAAAAAACAGATCACAAACTAGAAATATCCTAAGTCAAAATGAACATATAAGCCAAAGACAAGTACTCACCATAGAAACTAACGACCCCATTGGGCACGAAGAACATGAGGAATACAATAACACACCAACAGAAAATCTTAGCCATCCACCCGCCATGGTGCAGACGATCGCGCGGGTCCTTCTGGTTCTTAATCCCCATCATTAAAACAGCCAGAATTGTGAAGAAAAGGAAGTTCCCCAGGCTCACCCTCAGAACCGCATCTGTCTCAAACCACTCCCTATCCGGCGTCTTGTGAAAGTGATTAATCCCTTCAAAGGATCCCCAGATCAAAAAATTAGAATCTATAAACTAATAGGAGTCAAAAGAGTGAAAGGAGCAGAGATATACATGGAAGGCTCTCCAATAGGGGGGCAGCAATCTCCCGGAGGATCCACGAGACGATGAGTGAGAGGCCGAAGAGGCCGCAGTAGGCGATCCGAGCTGAACGGCGGCCGATGCTCCCGACCGCTGACCGGCACGCCTCGCAGGCGCACGCCGCGCAACAAGAGGCGAGGCATGAAGCTGCCCACATCTTCGAACGACTACGGTAATGGAAATTCTCCGGCAATAACGCTTTGGAACCCTAACCCCTTGCAGCGGATCGAAGGAAAAAAAAAATCGCTTTGCCCTCACGACGACGACGACTGTGCAGAGTCCGGACGCCAATAAAATCGTGGATTGCTTTATAATTTTTTTTTTTTTAATGTTTTATTATTTTTTATTTTTTTCTATCCTGTAGTTTAGGGGCGTCAATTTGGGTTCATGAGTCAGGTTCGGGTCGAACCCCACTTGATCTTGACTAAAACGGGTCGACCCGAACCATACCTACTTAGCTAAATGGGTTCAGAATCAGAACCCGAACCCAACTCGGGCTGAACCCGCCCCAGGTCTACCCGACCCGCCAACCTCCCAGAATTTTTTTTTTTTCAAATTTTTTTTCTTTTTTACTTAAGCAAATTATTGAATATAAGAGAAACAATAAAATTTAAAATGTATTCACAATTTATTACAAATTACAACAATACAACTTACAAATTTCAAGTTAAAAAATATATTACAATTAACAATTTACAAATAGTCAAATACAAGTATACAACTTAACTAAATAGAGAGATCGAGGAGACGAGGAGTGCAAACCCTAAAACAGACGAACAGCAGAAGTGTGCTGCCTCTCGCTCGAAAGTTGAAACAAAGCAAATAATATAAGTAGTCGAGGGTTAGTCGGGTCACCAGCAGGTTAGTGGGTTGACCCGAACCCGACCCAAAATTTAAACGGATCAATAAATTAAACTCGAACCCGACTCGTTTAATTCACGGGTTGACCCAAAACCTGAATTATTCGGGTCGGGTTTGGGTCGAGTTTTCGGGTTGTGTCAGAAATTGACAAGCCTATTGTAGTCTAACCCGACTTAAAAATACCATCGTCATGTCATATAGTTTAATTTAGATTTGAATTTTTTTTAAGATTTCAGGCTTAAAAGTTCTGAAATATATAAAGATTTTAGCTTAAGCATATTTTCATATAAGTTCATAAAAAAAGAATAAAGAAAATACCAATGAAGATGAAGACTGATTTAGAGAAGGAAGTTTCTTTTTTACTAGCAAATGATATTTCCACAGGACGCGAAGGCAGAAAATTGATATATAGACGCCCATAAAGCAGAACAATTGATGTTAAAAGAACTGCATCCATAGGAAAAGCTAGGTTTATGAGATGTAGATTTCTAAATTATTAGTAAAGTTCAACTCCTTCCAAGTTCTCTTTACAACATGTAGCCATTATGCACATTTTAAAAATTAATGTGTATTATTTCACATTATATGCATTTTTTAAATTAATGCACATTTGCGAACACTAAAATTAATGAAAATTTGAAATTAATATATATTTACTGCTTATTTATTGTTCTTATATACTACTTATTTACTTCTTTTTGCTGAGTATTTATTGCGTATTTATTGTTCGAGTTTTTTTTTTTTTTTGCATTTTTACTGCATGTTTACTATATTTTTGTTGCATATTTGATGTATTTTTAATTTGTATTTACTACGTATTACTAAACATTATCGACATTTTTGAAATTAATGCACATTTGTAAACGGTGAAATTATTATGAATAATTTTAAAATTAATGCCCATTTTATAAAGTTAAAACTATGCATATTGGCTTCATATTTGTTGCATATTTTTGCTATTTTGTTAATACTTTTTTGTTATGGATTTAATACATTTTACTGCTTGTTTATTGCGTATTTCTGTTTATTTACTGCATTTTTATTGAGTATTTACAATTATTTTAATTGCTTGTGTAGTGTTTTTTTTTTTTTTTTTTTACATTTTTACTATGTATTTACTATTTTTTTTTGTTGCTACATTTTGTTGTGTATTTAGTGCATATTTATTGTATATTTTTAATTTTTTGAATTATTTATTGCTAATTATCAGAAGTGTATGAAAATGATAAAGAGACATATGAGGCTTATTGTAATTATACTAATAATGTTAATTTTAGTATTTGTAAGGATCATCACAGTTATTGGCCAAATTTTAGGAAAATAAAATGAAGGACTTTGTTTATTCAAAAGCTGATTTCAAGAAGATGTATAATCTTAATTTTTAAATGAAATACTGGAAATCAGACACCAGAATTGGTTATCCATCTATGATTTGGTTTATAGTGAATGAAACAGGGTATTAAATGGTAAAAAAATTTATTGAAATCCATAATGATGATTTTTCTAGACCTGAAGACTAGCATCTTCTTAGTTCATATAGGAATGTGTGTGATGATATATCTTAAGTTATTAAATCAATAACAAAAGTCTATATAAAAACTTTTGATGCATTTTCTTACCTTGTTGATGAAGTTGGAGATGTTCAAAATATTGAATTTTCTAAGCGGGGTGTTTAACACTTCATTTAAAAAGGAAGAGCAAATATTAAATTTGAGGATACTAATACTTTGATTCATTTATTTAAATATTATCAAGTTGATGACAATATGTTCTCTTTGGATGTCCAAATTGATGAATTTGATAGATTATTAATTTTTTGGGTTGATGGGATGGGTAAAATACTAGTTATAGGCTTAATAAGTATAATTTAGTATGCGCACAATTTGTTAGGATCAATAATTATTAGCAAAATATTTTGCTTGGGATGACCTTCTTATCAGAAGAGATGATTGAATTATTTACATTATTGTTCATAACTTTGGTACGAATAATGGGTGATAAAAAATATCCAAAATAATATTTATGGATCAAGACCAGGCAATGTATAGGCTATAGAAGTTGCATTATCTCACACTCATCATAGACTATGCCAATGACATATCCATAAAAGGTTCCATCAAAAGTATATAGTAACAACAAAGTAAGATGCCTCTTCTATTATAAGTGTTTGAACAAATGTGACTCCGAGGAGTTTGAGAAAACATATGCTGAAATAATCACAAAAGAGAATCTCTACAATCATGGTTAATTGGAGGATCTTTATAGGATAAGGAATAAGTGATAAATAACATTCAATAATGATTGTTTTAACATGGACATTCTATCTACACAGCATAGTGAGTCTACTAATGTTGACCTTATTTTTTCCAGACTCGGGATCCAGGGAGTTGACTTGGTCAAACTGACCAAGTCAGGCCCCAAGACCTCTCCAAATCAATTTCTTGGGTCAAACTGAGTTTGCTGAGCCCAGGCACAAGTCTTAGGTCAACCTGGTTGACCTGGTCAACCTGGGTTGACCCAAATTGACCCAATACCCTCTCTCTTGATTTCAAATGCATTTCATGGCCTCTAAACTCAATCTCTCATCTCCCCTGGGTCAGACCAAGTCTTTTGAGCTCAGACCCATGCCCTGGGTCAACCTGGTTGACTAGGTCAACCCAGGTTGACCCATTAGACCCATTTGAGCTTAATTTAATTTCAAATCAATTCAAACTAATATATTGCTCAAAGCTACGACCCCTCTGACCTAATTGACTGGTTTGACCAAGTCAAACTTTGTCTTGGTCAAACCAAGCCATTAATAGGTCAAATTAACCCATTTTGAACCTATTAAGTGCCATTAATTACATTTAACTCCTCCCTTTAGATTTCAAATTCAAACCACGGCTTAAATAACATGGTTTCCCTCCTATTTAGCTGGAGATCTCATTCTAACCGTCCATGAGGAGTCTAGGGCATTTAAATAGTGGAATTTAGAGCTTCATGAGGGATCTTTTTCATCTTGCTCTCATCGTAGCCTCCCTAAGCCCGAAGACTTTTGTTTGAGAGGTCTTTGGACTTTTCCACACCTTCCCCAAGCAAATTTCGACACCAAGACCTTGCCGGCGGTGAGATCTCCGGTGAACTGAAGCCTCAAATCTTCCAAAGCAATTTGCGATCGATCCAGGCGTTGGGAGCCCAAGGTTTATTCTACAAATTTATTTGTGGACAAACTACAAATTCAGAGAGCCTTTAAACGGGTCAAACCGTCCATTAACTAAGGTGAAAAGCTCAACCCTAGATTAGATCACTTAGGGTTAAATAGCTTCGTGTTCAATGCATTATAGGCTGCGAGACAAGTCCCCCATTAATGCTCTTCATGTGTAGAATACGTGTTTAAAATTTCATAAAATTCCATTCAGTCGTTTGTGAGAACGAACCTATTATTCGTTAAGGGTTTCGGTCAGCCGTAGGATAATATTGGCTTTGATGAAGACCGTTGATCTTGTGATCAACGGTTATGAGCTCGCTCTACCACTCGCCCGCCCGACCGCAGAACTCCTGTGTCGAATCGAGTCCCCATGCAGCTCAATCTGGGCCGTTGAATCAGTGCAGTGGCGATCAGATGGCGTCCCCGCGCGGCTGACGTTGATAAGTAAAGGCGCGTGGGCCCTACGCGCTTTTCAATCAGCCCGTAATGATTGTGGGAAATAGTTGCACCGCCGCCGTGGTTTCGGGATCCAATCCCGGGCCGCCACGTGGTCCACCGAGCTCGCCGCCAATTTTAATATTAAATAAATAGTTTTAAAACTATTTTAAAACCTGATTTCTTTTAAAAATCGTAGTAAATTGAATATTGATCTTAAAATTACACACAACATAACAAACTACTCGTATTCTTGTCCTCTTTAATTTAAAATTATTTTTCTTCAAAAATATTAGGTATATTTTAAATTAATTGGAAATAGTAAATAAACCCTTTTTGTAATATTATTATTATCCTATTTTTAATTATAATTATTTATTATATTATTGTGTACTATTTTATTACTTTACTATTTTAACTACTATTTAAATAATTAATTATAATAATTATTTTGAATTAAAAATTTATTTATAAACTCTTTTTGAAACCTCGTTAGGGTGTCCAGTGGATCTCCCCTATATGTATATTTATTACAAAATGATTTATTTTTAATTACCTTATTTTTCAAAATCTCTATATTTATAAGTATTTTAAACTATTTTAAAATTACTTATATTTTAAACCCTAATTTCGGGAGATCCACTATGCATAAAATTTTAAACATAGATTGTGTATGTGAAGAGTAATTATGGGGGAGTGGATTAGTGAATGGTTAAGTCCCATTTATTCAGTAATCATTTCATTAAGCGCATTTACTTTCCTATTATTATACCTTGCATGCTTAGGATTCACAAGCACTTAGTTTAAGCTCTCCTAGATCTAAGGATATAGTGTGCTTATGTTTTTTTGTATTATCCCTACATTGTTACTCCAACGGTTAGTTTAAAATTCAATTTGAACCCGAATAACATAGTGACATCCTAAGGATAATAATTGATCATCTAACGAACTTAGAAAATTTCTAAGATCTAGGATATATCCTTGATTGATATGAAAACTTCAACATTTAAACTTAGTGACATTTTGAATATCCCATAATTTTATATGAATTTTTAGGGGCTTTTAGAACCTCTATTTAATAAACCCTAATTTACCTAATAAATAGGTCCCAACACCGTCTAAAAATTATAATAAATTGATTTTAAATCAGAAAAATCCCCATAATATCTCAAAATATCTAGAATCTAGTCCTTGACCTTAAATAATTATGGCCCCTTATGTTGACCTCAATCTGACACTTAATTTCAATTTTAATCAAAATTACAATTTTGCCCCTAATAAATTATTAAAAATTCTTAAAAATCCCGAAAATTCCCCCTAATAAATACTTGGGAACATCTTCTTAGGTCATTTCTGACCTTTGGGGGTGATTTCAATTAGTTTGGATTAGATTTGGATCAAAATCCCTAAATCACCCCTTAATTAGATAATTTAAATAATTCAGTGAATACCCAAACTTTAGAAATTCGTAACTAATTGTAGAAAATTTTAAATTAGGCAAAATCACTTGCATTCAACTCCAATTAGGGTCTAGTATTTATAAAAAATATTAACATTCTAGAAACTAACCTAAATCTAAAAGTCAACTTTCCAGTCAACCTTAGTCTATAGTCTATGGCTCGAAACTTCTAAAAATTATAACTTTGCGTATGAAACTCCAAATCTAGAAAACTACCTGTCTAACTACTCACCTTAAGGCCTAATATTTACTTAAAATGTTAGAAGCCCCATACCCAGCCTATTTCCCATGATAACCTTTTGGACCCCCCTCAGCTTAGTGTATAAGAGGACCCAGGACTTTCTAAAATTGGCTAATACAACTTAAACTTCAAATATCACTACCCTAAGCATTAAAAAGTGATTAATAAGATAAATTGACTAAAATGGATCATAATTCATTAATATTTAAACTTTAAATAAAAATTTCCTTTTCTAGCTTTCAACAAACCTAAACTTTAGGTAATTTTAACTAACTACCCAGCTTAGGACATATCCAAGCCACACAAGCCTTACACACACATAAAATTATTTGCTAGGAAACTACTTATAGACCTAGGCTAGGTCGGTGTTTCCTTTTCTACTATGTGCCGTGTTTTCGAGATTTTTACTGTATGTTGTGAATGAAATTACTGTGTTTATTTATTTTTACTGCATTGTGGAATTAATGTGATGAGCGATAGATTTACCCCTAAGTTAGGAATGATATATATTACTTTTTTTGTAGGTGTTCATGCTCATACATCGCTAAATAAAAGGGGGGAAAATGTCATGATTTCTAATAATATTTCATGTAGGTGCTTGCTCAGCCCCCCCTAAATAAATGAGGGCTAAAAATCATAATTATAATTGCTACAGGTGAACTGCTTAGCCCTCGTAAATAAGAGCATGGCCAAGTATGTGCCTTTGATGAGTTATTTTTATTTATATGTAAACTGTTTGAGATTTTTATTAGGATAACTTTGCAGGAGAGTCTAGATATACCGCTTACTATTTATGTAAAAAAATTGTAATATTGGTGAGAGATTTGAAAGAGTCTTTGAGTTAGAATATTCTTATCCAACTCGAATTCTAAAAGAAGAAGGCATCCTCAAAGGGGAGAGTCTTCTTCCATTTAGAAGATCTAGTTTGGATGGCTTTAGGTATCCAAAGAGAAAAGGCAATACCCTTCCTAAAGGAGGGGAATTGTCTTTTTGTTTGGATATTCAAGCCACGACGAATCCAAGGAGTCCAAGGAGTAGAGATCCAAGGAGTCTAAGAAGGAGAGATCCAAGGAGTCCAAGAAAAAGAAATCCAAAGAAGACTGAAGACTTGAAGACCTAATATCCCACTCAAAGTCATTTGCGTCAATCTTAGGTTTAGAAATTCAGGTAGTTGGCAGTGGTGCCCGTCAATCTTAGGTTTGTAATTAAGGGCAGTTGGCCTATGGATATTTATTTAATTAGTTTGATTATATTGATATGTTTTATTTATGTTGTGTGCCTATAGGGTTACATGTTTTTATTAGTTTCTTGGCGACTTACATGACGTTTTTATTTTAGCTTGAACTTTGTTAGGCTCTCTAAGGACTACAAAATTTTTCTACTCTCAATTAATATTTAAAATATTAAGATTTAAATAATATATAAACTTAATGAATCTAGGGAATTGTCGGAATCGTCTGAGATCTCATGCATATTATTGCATCTCCTCTCTCCTTCTAATAAGACACCTCCCCGCCTGCGAGTAGAGTCTTGATAATCTGGCCTATGAGGATGAAGTGCCGGATCTTAGGAGGCCCAGTCTTTTCTAAAATTTGTTTTTTATAAGCCTATTTTTAAAATCTAAAGCATTCATGATTTGACCTTTCAACTAGCATTCATTGCATTAGCAACTAACTAAATTAAATTTTAATTACATTAGTTAGGAGCATTTACCCCACATAAGTATAAGGCCAATTAGGAAATTCTCTAGATGTCGGCCTTAACTTCCAAAAACTAAAACCACCCACCCATCTTTCATAAATGACTTAACAGCATGGTTTTAAAGAGGTTAGGTGGTTAGCTGGCTCCCAAATCCAGGTCGGGGTAAGTCCAAGTTTTTGCACTACATTAGTTAGGGCATGGGTGCTAGTGTTGCGTAGAACACTAAACCCAATTTAGATTTAGGATTCGAAGTTACTATATTGGGTCTCGTAGTACACCTAAATGGTAGGTAAGTCTCCTTCTTTCCTGGGAGCTATAAACCCTACCTATCCACGTCATAGGATGACGTCACTTCCATCTTTCTCTCACGCAAGTGGCGATTGCTTGACTTTCTTTTCTCCAGTTTCTCCTTTAGTACCTTAGACCCTCCAAATACTGGAGTGAACCACAGATGTTGATTAAGCCCTTTGTACCATTTCTTTCCTTTTGAGTAGGACTTCCTAGTCTTCACCCTTATGCCAATCCCACTTTGGGAAGGATAATATAGAATCCTTAATCGAGAGTATTCTCGGACTCTGGCTTGAGATGCAATTAACCATAGGGGCTTGCACCAGTAGAAAACTGAATCGCACATCAAATAAACCCTACTCGAGCTGATGTATCGGGTAGGGGAAACTCATTGTTTTGATCAGGTCGTATATATTACTACTCATCGGGGTGCGTTGGTGAAAACCTCTATCCCTAATGGTTAGTCATATGTATAATCTAATCTGCCCTCCCATTGGTCCGTTTGTGAGGTGCGCAGAAATCTGTGATCGTCTCTATCCTTCAGGGTGGTGCGGTTGTAGTACCCTCTACACTCTGTTGCTGGCGGTGTTCCCTTTCAGAGGTCCACAAATAATTACGTTTTTTATGGCATTTCTAAGCTCACAAGTTTTATAATTAATTTTTTCCTTGATTTAGAGAAGGTGATGAGAACTTGGTGTCGGAATAAACATGATGAGGATTACAAATGCAGCTAGTATGAAATAGAACTTGTAATAAAAAGCAACCCAATATTAAAGCAAGCTGCTTAATTTTATTTAAAGAAATTATGTTCATTTTTTAAAAAAGAATTTTTACTCGGTGTGGGTGGCATGAGTATAAAGTTTTTATTATGTGATTCTTCTAAGTTTTTTATCTGTTGTATAGAGAATATGGATAATATAATCCTTGGGTTATTAATTTTGACAAACAAGATGGAAGCATTCAATGCACCTACAGGAAGTGTGAGGTGATGGATTTTCTGTGTTCTCACTACATGAGAGTTTTGAGGCAGATAGATATTGTGAAAATCTATGAGAAGTACCTACAGCTACGATGGTCAGTAAGAGCTCAAAAAGGTGTATATATATATATATATATATATATATATTCAGACAACATATTGATAAGATATTCTTAGAATAATTCTGAAGCTAGTAATTGAGTATATTCAAAAATCATATCGGTAGGTTTGCATATTATAATAGCACAAGAGCACAACGGAATGTGGAGTCTAAATAATGCATATTGGCTGTGATGAAGGATGTGTCTGAAAATATCAATTTGATTATTTATGAAAAGAGAAAGGACCACAAGTTTATACATGGTGGCATTACAAAAGTGAAAGATCCACTAAAACGTAGGCTTAAAGGCATCTCGAATGCATGGCTGAAAAGCCACTCAAAAAAGAAAAGGCCAAAGAGTATGGTTTAACTTCATGACTAATTCCTTTTCATTATATATTTTAACATATTATAACTAACTTTTCTTTAGATTAATTTTTTTAATAGGGAAACCACCCGTACGTGAAGGAAAACTCAATACAAATGTCTTCACCTTCAAAGAAGTGTAATTTCACAAGCATGCCCAAATGCTTCACCGAGGAATTCATAATCGACGTACCTCCTGTCAACCATCAGTTGAGTACATGAGGATGATGATGGATATCATTGATTTAGAGCAATAAATATAATAACTTTGTTTGTGACAATTGATTGTTAAAGTAAAATATTCATTATAATTAAATTTATTTGTAATGATTAAATGTAAAATAAATCATTCTATACAGTTATTTGATAAAATATGACTTGGTTTGAATGATTGAAATCTCAAACTACTCCTTAGCACTTTAATTGTAGCTATGTAATTTTTGTTGTTGTTTAATACATATCTTGAAATAAAATTTTTAATTAAAGAAACTTTTGTACTGAAAATTGACTTTAGAGTAAATTATATTTAAAGCAATTGAAGCCAACATTTATTGCATATTAAGTACATTTTTGCTGATTATTCATTGTATTTTTTGTTTTGTATTTACAGTGTATTTGATGTATTTTTACTATGTATCTACGTATTTTTTAATTATTTCTTTTTCAAACCTGGTTCGTATATCTCATTGTTTGCCCACTTAGGTGCCCTGGCATGAGTAGCTAGTAATTTATGTTTGAGGTGGTTGAATTGGGTGTCGTTTGGTTCAAACTTCTATGGTTATTCTTTTATTGTTGTTTTGACCTCTTTTATTGTTGTCTTTATATTGGTACGTGTACTTTGTTATTTTTTATATATTGGGGTTAAGTTTGTTGAAGGGGGCTATATGGTTCAATCTTTTATAGATGGTCCTTTCTTGTTGATTTGATCACTTTTATTGTTATATCTATGTTATCTTTTGGAGGTATGTGTCAACCAACTTCTCTATATAAGCTGGTTTGCAGTTTACTTGTTCCCTTACCAGTTATGAACTGCAGTATGTGGTATTTATAAATACTCCAATTGAGTATTTACTACGTATTTACAAATACTCAGTGAATACCCAACAATCCTGATGGTTTAAGCTCCCCACGTAAAATTAGTTGATTATTGGATGGTTGGGTAGGTTTTAGTGAGCCTATGTATCTGTATTAGTAAAGGTAAAACTGATACATATGCTTCAACGGGTTTAACTGGTTCAAATAGTTAAGATGCACAAATCAATGAAAATGAAAAATGACTTAAAGTTTTATTGCAAAGGAGAACAACACAGGATTTTTTAGTTTAGTGGAGAGATTTTTCACTGATAAAAATGATTTGTTGCATTTTGGAAGACTTGGTTCAAATTCTCTAGGTACTACTTCTTGACTTACTTGCATTATCATATTATTCTTTTCTATTGTGATAGTGCCAGCCTTATCATGTATGTTCTTTGCAACATCATTTGTGGCCCGTTCTTTATCTTTGCATGACAAAGAATGGGCAACAAATAATGTTGCAAAGCACATACATTTTGATAGGGCTAAGACTTTCACAATTGATAAGAATAACATGATAGTGCAAGTTAGTCAAGAAGTACTCTCGTGAAGAATTGATCAAAGATGAGCTCTTTGCTATCAAGAATGTATCTAGGTTATCTTGTATTTGTACAATGCACCATTGGCTCATAAGTTTTTTTTTTTGTAGCACTTTCAAGCAGTAGTGAGCTAAAGGTACATTAAGTATTTGTTTAACATATAGATCCCTTTGAGGATTTTAACAAAAAAAAAAAAAAAGACAAGCTAATAATGGACTGTAGAAAACGAACATGACAAGCATTTCAATCCAAGTATTTGTTTAACACTAGCTACAATTCATGATAATAATTGATAAAAAATTTACAATTTTTTCTTAATAAAATTCATTGATCCCTCTACGTATTTACTGCATATTTAATATGTATTAACTGTCTATTCAATATGTATTTGTTGTATATCTGTTGAGTATTTGTTGCATTTCAGCTCCATATTTAGTGCATATTTACTACACATTTGTTATGTATTTACTACATATTTTTTGCATATTTGATGTGTATTAACTGCGTATTTAGTGCGTGTTCACTATGGAGAAACCCTTAATCATGTTTATGTTTAATGATCATGTTGTTATGCAATTTTTTTTTGTTTTCTAATTTTTTTTGTTACATAATTCTTATAAATGTATCTATGCTTTTCGCTTGCTTAGGGGCTCTAACATATGTAATAATTGGTGTTTGAGGTGGTTGAAGGGGGGTCAATCTTCTATGGATAGTCCTTTAGAGTAGAAGTGAGCTAATAGTTCATGTTAAGAAGTACTATCATAATGAATTGATCAATAATGGGCTTTTTGTTAGCAAGAATGTACTAGGTTATCTTGTACTTGTGCTTATAAGGGACCATCAACTCATAAATTTTTTTTATTTTTGGATTTGTTTTGTAACTCTTTTTGCATTTTTGTTGTGTATTCACTGTGTTTTTGTTGCATATTTATTGTGTATTTGATGCATATATACTGTGTATTTTACTACGTATTACTACATATTTAGGGCATAGTGACTATGTATTTAATGTGCATTCACTATGGAGAAACACTCAATCATTTTTTGTTTAATAATTATGTTGTTCCATAATTCTGGTACGTGTATCTAAGCTTTTTGGCTTCTTGGGGGCCCTTGTATGTGTAATAAATGCTTTTTTGAGATGGTTGGGAGGGGGGAGGGATCTTCTTTAGATAGTTCTTTATTACTGATTTCACTGCTTTTATTGTCGTATTTATGTTGGTGTGTGTATCTCTGTTGTTTGCTAGGTTTGGGGGCCTTGGCATCAGTTATATTCGGTGGTTGAAGGGATTTGTTTGGTTTAGCTTCTATTGATGGTCCTTTATTACTGGTTTAACCGATTTTATTGATGTCTCTATTTTCTTTTTTGGGGCATGTAAACCTTCTTCTCTATATAAGGCTAATTAGCAGTTTACCTCTTCACTTACCTATTATGGAATACAGCGTGCACTATGATTATTGGGATTTAACAGTCTAAATTTGCTGTGTTTTGGTTGAGTATTTTAAAATATTTAGTAAATACGCATAAATACTCTGAGTATTTGTTGCGTATTTACAGATACTTAGAAAATACTTAGCAAATATGTAGTAATCCTGATGGTCCAAACTCCCCTAGTTTTAGTTAACCTACTTAAACAGAATTGGGTCCGGACTCCCCAATTCTGCATTCTACAGCTACTACTTGACTTGCACTATCATGTTATTCATGTTGTTGTTATTTATTTGTGAAAATTTTTTTGTTACCATTTTGACTTGTAGTTTTTTTATGATGCAGGTTTTTTTGTTTTCAAATTCTCCAGGTGCCTATGTAACTAGTAAGTACTCAAGTGAAGAATTGATCATAGATGGTCTCTTTGCTATCAATAATGTACTTAGGTTATCTTGTAATTGTGCTTAGAAGAAGGGACCATCGGCTAATAAGTTTTTATTTTTGAATTTTTTTGTAGCTCTTTCGAGTAGTATTGAGCTGAAGGTACCTTAAGGACATTGTAAACCTTTCTTTGATTAACTCGTATACCCCTCTATAGGTTTTAACCCAAAAAAACTAAATAACATGCTAATAATAGACTATACAAAATTAACAAACATATAACATCAGGTAGTTATACTAAAATCAAAGATGCAGATACATGACAAGCATTTCAATGCCAAGTATTTGCTTCACACTAGCAATAGTTCATGATAACAATTGATAAAAATTCTCCAATTTTTTCCTAATGAATATCATTGATATTTGATCCATAAGAACACAGATGAAGACACGAGGAACTAAATACTTACAAGTGTAAATTCAATTGTAGCAATAGTATATGCTGAGCATCGCCTGCGTATTTCCTGAGTATTTATTGTATTTTCAATGTGTATCTTCAATGCATATTTTTTCATATTCAATGCATACTTTATAAATACATAATAAATATGCAGTAAAAATACAACCAAAATACAATAAATATGCAACAAAAAACTTAGCAAAAATGTAGTAAATAACATAGTGTTGCAAAGTTAACTTACTTGTTAGTGAACTTTTTAAAGCATTAATCTAGAAATAGTTTATTCTCATTACTCAGCATCTCCTTGCCCTTGTATTCTATTATTATCTTGCATATTGAGGCATTATTTGAACATCTTCAACACTAATTGGTTCAATTGTGGCAGGGATCGCTATTTTCTGCTTCATCCCATCCCTCCTTTTAAATATTAACAATTCCTCTTCTGGTTCATCAACAACTTTCTCTTTGCTGATGATAGGAAGAAAGATTGGTTCATCTGGGGCTTCCTACTTGATTTGGATTAGAGGAAGTATCCTCCCTTCAGTATGATGGGTTGCAAAAAGGATGAGGAGGAGAGAGTAGGCTGTTACTCAATATCAAATTTATAGTGAGCAATATGGTGGTTGAGCTTGTTATTAATTGATTATACTCTTTTAGCTAGATGTTCAAACCTTCTACTCAACCTACCTTCAAGTTAATGGAAGAACGGGGGGCGGGCTATGATGGGGAGAATGATATGTGTGGATGGGGAATTCTATTCTTACTGTTGTGTAGGGTATTTCCTAAGGGGAAGGTGTGTGGATGCCCAACAAATTATCTGCTTCCTCCTAGGTAACTCCAGGAGGGCATAAAAATTCTGCAAAGAATTTATTTATTAACAAATTCATATTCTTATTAGAGGTATTAATTGAAATTTGCTACATGAAAAATCTGTATACGTACATATGTTTCCTTTAAATTAATAATTAACTTAGAGTCCTTCTCGGAATTATATACAATATCATCGCCCCATCAAAGAAAACAGACCTTTAGTCAGGGTACATAGGGCATGAATTAAAATGTGCTCTAAGAACCAAATCTATATAAGATCAAATATCATTTTAGCAAATAAATGAGTAAAATGAAATAAAAATTATAATAATGATCTTAGTACTCAAAAGTAGCATATGCACAAAACTATTGATGTAACCAGCTGGCTTGTGTATTGAAAACTTTCTAGAGACTATTAAAATCTTCAACTAAAAATTCTCTAGTGGATCCCACCCAATTAATTGATAAAAACTCATCTATATTATTTGATATTGTATGGAGCCTCATAGGAGTTTGAAAGTTGTTAAATTGGAAAAATAAATTTGAACACAAATATATAATAAATATTTTTAACATATTGGAAGGGGGTTTATTTGTTCAACTACAGTATTTCAGTCTTTATTTTCTTTGATGAGACTCCTGAAGGTGTAGAGCTATGCTAGGAAATCTCTTCACTTCTATTTGGCAAATCAATAATAAGGGTCATTGCATTAACAATGAGCGGTATAGCATGACCCTTTATTATAAAACATTATATTGAAATATCTCACAGCCTGAGTAGCTCATAAATCAGTGGGACATTCTGCTCGAGAGTAGGGAATTTGAGAAATTTGTAGATATTTAATCTCTTCAAGGTTTCCTCCACATCACGGTGCATTTTCTCAACAAAAGAATAACAGATTATTCGAAAGGTTGAAACATAGCATCAAAAAGTAAGAGACCAAACATAGACCTAAAAAATTAAGGAAATAAATAAATAAAATAAGCAAAATAATAGTAGAAGATATGCAAAAAATAGGTAAAAGATACGCAGAAAATACTCAACAAATATGTAGAAAATATGCAAAAAATATGTAGAAGATATACTGAAAATACTTAGTAAATATGGATCAAATATGCAAATAATACTAATTAAGTATGTTATAAATACGTAGGGTTTAGGTTAAGTGTTTTATGTTTTAGGATTATGGTTTAGGGTTTAGAGTTTAGGGTTTTTTGCTTTTAGTGTTTATGGTTTGATGGTTTAGGGTTTAGTGTTTAGTGTTGGTGTTTAGGGTTTAGGATTTAAGGTTTAGGAATTAGGGATAGTGTTTAGGTTTTTTAGAGTTTATGGTTTAGAGTTTTTAGTTTAGGATTTTTAGGATTTAGTGTGTTTAGTGTTTATGGTTTTTAGGATTTATGGATAGAGTTTAGGTTTCTAGGGTTAGGATTTAAGAATAGTGTTTAGGGATTGCAAAAAAATACACAACAAATATGTAGAAATACACAACAAATCTATAGCAAAGATGCGAAAAATATGCAGAACCCTAACAAGCAGTAGCCATCATGTAGTTATAAAACACTAAATACTAAAAAGAGTTGAAAGGGAACAAGCTAAACTTAGAAATTTGTTAAGCAAGCAATAAAAACCATAACTAAAAAAGTAGCTCATACGTAGAAAATGCATAGATAATACCTAGAATCCTAACAAGCAGCAACTAACATGCATTTTAAAAGAAGACAAACCTAGACCCTAAAAAGAGATGAAATGGAACAAGCTAAAAACATAATTCTTTTAAGTGCACAACAAAAAAGCATTTCGAAGGCAGAAAATAGGCAGTTAACACTACAAAAAAAAGTACTAACCTTTTTTTGATGTTGAAGCCATTTGCGTAGATAAAAACTGATCGATTTCTGAAAGTTCCAAGGAGAACAACAAATGCTGGTGTTGTAAGTAGAGCATCAAACGACGAAGAAGAAAATTGAATATGCACTTGAAAAGTAAAAAAAAAAAAATCACCATTTTCACTTTTTTACGTGGACTCTAGGATGGTCAAACTGGTTGACAAGAAAGAAAAAAAGTCGGGCCGATCGCGGTGACATGCTAGCTACAATCTCTCTGCCTCAACGAGAGCAATCCATGCGTCACGATTTTATTGGTGTCTGGACGCAGAGCTATTTTTGGACTCTGCACAGAATAATTTTTCTGCCCCCACAAAATGCATGAACTACAGAGGTCTCAATGGCAGGCTCTCAAATAATTAATTATAGTAAGAAAGTATTTAATTTAAATTTTTTACTAAAATTATTTTTGAAAAAAATTGTCTCAAATGAAACCTCAGTTGCATATAATCTATTATAAGTTTAGGTGTAGTTTCATATCCAGTAAAAATTAGTTGTACAATTATTTTATAATTGTTAATATTATTACATCTAATTCATCTTTTTTTATAAATTGATGTTTAATTAAATAAAATCACTTACTCATTCCTTCAACAATATGTAAAAGAGAGCATAAAAAGAAAAAGAATTCTTACTTAATAAAAAACTTGATCCTTAATGTAGAATGAATTGTACATAAAGCAATAAATTTTAGGTGCATTTACATACATATTATTTTATATAATACTATTTTGCATATCGAACAACTACAATTTCAATATTTTATACCTATAATCCATAGAACATATTAAAGTTTATAGCATGATATGAATGGTAGGAATGAAATATAGGAGTTTCATATTTGATATTAAAGTTATCTATATATAGCAGGCATACAATATTAAAATTTAGATATTAGATATATATAAATAGCATGATATACATTCCCAATTCACATAATTATAATTATAAGTTGATTGTTCCATCTATTACATAGTGCTAATAAAATTTAGAATCAATCATAATTGAACTAAATATCGTGATATAATCCTAATTATGATTTTTTACTTATTTATGTTTTATGGCCAAAGTCACCAAAATAGATTTATATTTTAATGAAAATTAAATACATCTTATTTTATAAATATAGTTTTTTTTATTTGAACTAAATGAAATAATTAGAAAAATTATTGCTAGAATATATTAAAACAAATTATATTAAAATAAGCTTGAAAATTATTAAATAGGTTTCGAGATTACAATTATATATGAAATATTTTTATTTTTTTTATTTTTTAAAGAGCACTGATATCTAATCAATTTAGATGATTTTTTTTAAAAAGAGTAAAAGAGAGAGTCCTCAAACTAATTTAATCATATTTAAGTTAATCACAGCCGTCCATCAGGTGAAAGGGATTTACCACAAGCTGCCCGTCCTTTAAATAACGCATCATCCTGGCTATTTCGCTCAGTCCCGCTTCGTCGTCGTCTTCTTCTTCTTCTCTTCTCGTCTCGTTCTTAAAGCTCGTGCTGTCTCTGACGGAACAGAAGTCTCATTAGGTTTTTCTAGATAAAGAAGGTACTATCTTTTCTCTCACACAATGTCCGAATCTGAAGCTATTTTACCGGACGGGTTCCCAGCCGGATTGCGAGTTTTCGTGCTCGACGAGGACTCCTTCGCTCTTAGGATGCTTGAGAAAATGCTTCTTCAGTGCGGCTATGAAGGTGTGTTTTTCTTAATCAGATCTGGAGATTTTGCAGGGTGTCTCTAGGATTCTAGGGTTTTTTTGTTTCATGAAAATTTTTAGGGTTTTGACAACGCCTTTTCCTTTGTTCTTTTCAGGCTCTGTTTCTTCTCAGCAACATTGTTATGAATGGTATTATGATTTCAATTCAAAATTATTTAATGGCATTTCTTAGAGAATCATATTAAGTAATACCGATGGAAATTAAGAATTTTTTTCCTTTCAGTTCTCTGTTTTTCGTTTTATGATTTACAAAATTTTTAGGGTTTTAACTTTGTAGCTTTTTTTTTCTAAGTAACATAATTCATAATCAAATTATTTGAAAAATGATTTAGAATATCATAGTTCTGTATTTTTTTTTCTGTTCTAACTTTTCAAGATGCATGGATGCTAGAATAATAAATTGCAACCTTGAAATTTTTTGAAATTTAAAGGGCTGTTTTTGAACCAGATATAAATTATATGGTTTTATTTGCTGTGCTGTTAGTCCCTTTTTTTATAAGAGAATTAATCTTAACACTTTATTTAAGATTGTTATTACTTTTTTTTTTTCTGTTGCGTAAATTGAGAAAGAAAGGAATTATAATGTAAAGGTTTTTAGTTTGTAGTGCATATTGGCAAATATTTATAAAATTTTTATTATATATTGCTTAGTTATTATATTTTTCATATGAATTATTTTACAGTCACTATATCTGATTGTCCACTTCAAGCCTTGGAGCTATTGAGAGCAAAGATAGGAAATTACGACATAGTGCTCATTGATGTTAATTTGACATGCATTGATGGATTTGAATTAGTAGAGAATGTGAGCCGTGAAATAAGTTTGCCTATAATTGGTATGTTAAAGTTTTCTACAAAAAATATTAAATTATTTTATTTATCAATTACTTTTTTTTTAAACGTGGTTAAATTTATATGCAGTGCTGTCAGCTTATTCTGATTTTCAAAATGTCATGAAAGTATAAACTATGGTGCAATTGACTATCTTGTCAAACCTGTGCGTCTTGAAGAATTGAAACTAATTTGGAAAGCATGTAGTAAAAAATATCTTAATGAAATGAAGAGCATTAATGAATCAAGTTCAATGGAAGTTAACATTTCACGTCTAACAAAAAAATCCAAAGATCTTGTGAGGAAAAGAGATGAAGATGACGATATTGCTTTAAAAGATAATTTTGCCTTCACAAAAAAGAGCTAGAGTTTCTTGGACCCCAGAGCTTCATGCAAAATTTATCAATGCTGTTAATCAATTAGGCATAGACAGTAAGTGTCTTTACTTAATAACTCTTTTTATATAGTTTTCACTTTTTATTTTCTTGATCTTAAAATAATAATATTTTTCAGAGGCAGTTCCAACTAAAATACTTGATATCATGGGCATACCAGACTTACAAGGAAAATGTTGGCCAAGCCATTTACAGGTTTGCTCAATAAACTAGCCTTAATATTATGAATTATATGATTGCATATTTTTTCATTGTTGAATGATTTTTATTTCAAATTATTTGGTTATCATTAATGAACTTTTTTGTAAAGATTATTTACTCATTCATAATCTAATATAAATAAATAAAATTGTTTTCTTTTGTGTTATACAGAAGTACAGAAAAGGCTTGAAAAGAAATACAATTGAGCTTAATCAACAAATTTTTGATAATGCTAAAGCAAGAGAAAGTGAAAGTTGGTTCTCTCCTCATATGACATATCAAAATAATTTTTGCCAACAATCTATGATTAATTTGCTTGAAAATCAATTCGAATCTCAACAATTCGTTTTAAACAATGATCTTAATGATAACAATAATTTTGATGAGCTTGCAACATTATTAGCACGTAAGTATTTGAAGATTTAAAATTTACTTATTATTGAATTTTTTTTTTTAATTTGTGATATTTTCATAATATTTTGTTTATGACAATGAATTCATGCAGTTGAACAAAAACAATCGCAAAATAGTTCCGACTCAGGTGCACAAATCAACACGGATTCAGTTGATGTTCAAAGTTATAGTTTGGAAGATCATGGGGGAAGCAATGCTTCGAATTTGGCAATCCTATCTGAGTTTGGCAATATGGATGACACAGATGAGCTTTATGTAGCACTTTGCCAGGTAAATAATTTTTCTTATGAAGTAGGTAGGTGAAATATGTCTACATATTTTGACATTTTTCTAATTGTTAAACATTTCAGTTTCAATACTAAGATCACTGCAAGGGCTCTTGAAGGTGCTTTTAATTGTTGAGGTATCTTCCTTTTCGTCTCAAAATGATCTTATTTCTAATTGGGAATTTAGTTTTATATTTTAAAACATTTTAAGTTTACCATATGCTAATATATTATTCTTTTTTACATTCTGAATAGGAAAATCTCGATTCATACCCTGCTCTAAGCTTTGTAGATTGTTGTTCTGTGCATCTTTCTCCATCATGGCCAAGTTTAATGGAGTCATTTCAAAAGTTGGAGCTTGTGGAGTCAATTCATAATTTGTTTCTTAGTTGCCAATTCAATTCTGTAATTTTGCTTCTTTCATTGCATGTTATTGTTGTTTAGAGGTTATGAAAAAAAAATTGTGATGTACATCTCAATGTCACTTTTTTTAATAAATAAATGAAATATAAGCCATGCATATGCATGTTTGTTTGCATAATTCTATACTGTGTTGATATTCTTAATTCTCCCACGGTTTACTACCCATTTTTGTAGAGAGAGAGAGACAACCAGGACAAAGGATCCTCTGTTACTGTATGAACAAATTAATAGATTAAAAGACTGCTAAATTAAAATGATTTTTCAAAAGAATGGGAGAATGTTGTGGAAAAATAGAGAAAACAAAATCCCTTCCACAGCACAGTTTCAAGCGTTTTAACTGTTTCGAATTATCTGATTCTACAAGGAGTGTTTTTGTTCTTGGTTCTTTGGTATAGGTAATGCCAAAATGGGCTGTTTGGCTGGGCATATTGATTTAATCTGGACAGTCGGATTGTTCAAAACTTTATCGATTATTATTTTGTTTAAATTTAAAATTATTTGGGAAGGTATTTTTGGTTGTATTTTTAGTGATGGGTACTATTACTAATAAAAGTTGATGTTCATTTGAAAAACAAAATATCTTCTTTAAATGTTTAAGGCTCCATTTGGCACTGCTTTTTTACCGATTTTAATCAACATTTATATTATCGCTAATAAAATGCTTATAGTCTCCTAGTACATCACATAAGCTTAGTTTGGGACAATATTCTCATTGCTTTTTAAAATAGTTTTTTAATAATTGTGATAGAAAGTTGCTTTAAGAAAGAAAAAAACTTTTTCCAAATGAAATCATAGTCATTGTAGTCTCACAGCATAATTCAAACTACTTCATATAGTTGATTTTTTAATAGTTAAGTGCTCGAGTTTTATTATATTTTTATATCAAATTATAGACAGTAAAAACATGTTGTCGCCATCTGAGAAGTATTCCAATAGTGAATCAAAACTCACTTTTCTTTTGCATTTTTATAGAACTAATTGCACAATCCACATTTGGATTGAGCTAACTAATAAAAATTAATCTGGCAAAATTTTAGTAGAATGAAAGTGGCCTTGGGAAGAAGAAGATTGCAGTAATTAAATTTTAATATTTTCTAAAACTTTAGTATAGCACATTATCTCTATTTATTGTATATATTTATCATATCTAAACACTTAACCTCAGAAGCTTTAATTCTCTTCTATCACAATAAAATAATAATATGTAATTTCTCTTATATCACAAGAAATAGGCTTATTTTTTACAAAGACAAAAGAAAAGGTCTTTCGTAGTTCTTTATGCAATACAAATTTAACCTTCAAATAGTTTCTTGCAGAAATAGTAAAGTAGAAAAAACATAAATCTTATTAATGTATAAGATCTAATAGTAGCAAAGGAGACTATGTATCAATTACTTCTCAACAATAAATGAATAAAGGCTAAACTAGGAAAACATTAGGTAAGGCCTCAAATTTTATGTAGGTTTTGATGATTACAAATACAAATATAAAGACAAAAAAAAAAAAAGACAAAGCTTACCAAACAAACTGATCAAAGTAGAATTGTATTTGATAGGATATAATATGTGTAAAATCATATGGGAGGAAAGTGCTTTGATTTGGCATATTACCATCCTCTTTCATTTGTTCAACCGGCTTGATTAATGCAGCGAAATCCTCTATCTTGATAAAAGCATGGTAAGTATCCATAGACAGACGAACACCTTCTAAAATCATCATCTGCATTATCTCTTGCGCTTCATCCATTCTATGTGCTTCACAAAGAGGAAGTACCATACAATTTTAAGTTTCCAATTCTTTCCGCAAACCTACCTCCATGATTTTGTTAATAGCTAAGTACTCGAGTTTTATTATAATTTTATATCAAATTATAGACAGTAAAAACATGTTGTCACCATCTGAGAAGTATTCCAATACTGAATCAAAAATCACTTTTCTTTTGCATCTGTAGAGAACTAATTGCAGTAATTAAATATTAATATTTTCTAACACTTTAGTATAGCACGTTATATGTAATTTCTCAGAAGCTTTAATTCTCTTCTATGACAATAAAATAATAATATGTAATTTCTCTTCTGTCTCAAAAAATAGGCTTAATTTTTACAAAGACAAAAAAGAAATGCCTTTTGACTTCATTTCACCATAAAATTCCTTAGCCTTCGGAATCCATCCTTATGCTGCCAATCCTTTAATCATTGTAATAAAATGCTGTAATGCACAGTGTTAGGAATAACACCTAATTTACTCATTTCCCACACATCTTTAGTGCACTTTTTGATTTACCCAATCTAATTTTTTTTTTTAAAATTTAGGAGGAAAGTGCTTCGATTTAACGTATTACCATCCTCCCTCATTTGTTCAACCAACTTGATTAATCCCGGGAAATCCTCTATCTTTAAAAGTGCATGGTAGGTATCCATAGACAGACAAACACCTCCTAAAATCATCATCTGTATTATCTCTTACGCTTCATCCATTCTATGTGCTTCACAAAGTGGAAGTACCATACAATTTTAAGTTTCCTATTCTTGTCGCAAACCTACCTCCATGATTTTGTTAAACAAGCTATATGCTTCTTTCATGCAATTTTCTCTTATCAATACCTAAATTATATATTTGCAAACCTTAAGGTTTGGAATCATCCAACCTCCTTTCTTCATCTCATCATAAAACCTTAGAGACTCAAAGAGATTTCCATGTTTTGCCAAGCAACTAATCATATAAGTGTAGGAAGAACTATCTAGTATGATGCAATATTTTGCAATTTATCTCCAAACTCTTTTTGCTTCAATCAAATTGACAAAAATATTACACCAGCCATCTAACATAATGTTGAATCCAACAGTTTCAAGAGGAAAAAAATTATTTCAAAAGAAGAAACTCTCCCGCTTCCTCAACATTCTTGTTTTTGCAAAGAACACGAAGAAGAGCATAAAATACATCCAAATTTGCTTTTACATTGAATTTTTCCAAAGCATAGAATGTTTTAATTGCTTTCCCAATCTCATATGCAGATACATACCTAATTTTCAAGGAAGAAGTGTAATTTTATTAGATATGATTAAAATGGTTCAATTTAGTGTATTCTTGTGCAAACTTTATATAAGCATTGATAAATTTTAACATGTCTTATATGGGGCAAAAGAAATTTGCATTCAAGATTTTCCCACACAACTTCCCTTTTGGTAGAACTGTATCGTTGAAGAAATTTTAAAATGGGTCCTCAGATGGTGAATGATAGAGATTTCCAAAAAAAAAAAAAATAAAAAAAATAAAAATATATATATATATATATATATATATATATGCAAGCAACAAGCGAGACCGCAGTGCTGGGAAAAGGAAGTATATGTTCTTCTTAGTAAGGAACTTATAATAATTTTTCTTCCACACTCTCCCTTTAAAGGGGTATTCCTTTACTAAGCTTCTCCTGTAAGAACTGCTGACTCTTCTGGAGTTCCTAACGGGGAGGTCCTGCGCTGTGGCTGCCGCTGACTAAGCTGAGTCTGGCTGAGTAGCTGAGCGTGACGCTGTGGGAGGTGCTGAAACTGCCTAAGGGCCTCTGCCCTATCCACTGGTCCTCTGAGTACTGTGTACCTCCCCTCTCCTTGGGTGGAGGTGCCCCTGAAAACTCGGCCGCTGAGGTTCTGCGCGAAGGCCTGACTCTAGCTTAGGAGACGAATCAGGTATGCTGTCCTGATAGGCTGGTAAGCCTTGGTTCAGTGCTTCTGAAAGGTCCGTATGGTGAACCTTAGGATATAGAGCTATGGGACCATCTATGTCTTCAGTAAGATCTTCAACTGCGTGCTGCTATGCAACTGTGGCTCGCACTGACAAACCAGGTTCCTCCATCTAAACTATGTAGTCTATGAGTGACTCTTCTGTGAGCCTCTGCCGGGTCACCACAAGCTCCCCCACTGACTCGTGTGCTCCGTTACTGACAATCTCTGCACAAACAACTGCTCCAGCTCTACGAAAGTCCTGACTGCAGTCTGTTGGGGAGGTCGGCCGTTACCAAGCAATACGCCACCCTGCCAAGCTGCGACTAACAACCTCAAACATCAGTGGATCACTTCCTCCTTATAATTGCAACAGATGGCTCGGTACTGAGCCACATGCTGCCTCGGGTCCCAAACCCGTCAAAAACTGCTTGAAAAACCTTAGGAGGGATTAAAACCCGGGGCGGTAAGCTGCCTGCTCGTACGCTACTGGGTAAGGAGCGCCCCCTACTGCTGACTCTCCAGTTCTTCCTGGAGAAATGGCCTGCTCGACCGTCGGCAATCAAATCTGGATCTGACCCGTCTTGACATCTGAGCTTGGCTGACTCTGAACTAAAGTAGTTAAGGAATAACGTGGCGTGTGCTGGGACTATCTCTCTGGACCCCCCCATGTCCACTCCCACGGGGTCTATCTGTAGCACGGGTACTACTGGCTGCTCTTCTGAGGTACTGTAGCTGCTACCTCTGTCACCTGAGGCATCGCCCCCCAGAGCGTCACTGTGCTTGTCATGGCTGCCATGGCTCTGGCCATCTCCGCCATCTGTGTCTGCAAGTGTTAGAACGGGTAGCATCCGTGTCAATCTACCTGGAATCACCCACCTCGGAGTCTTCCCTGTCGTCCCCCCCCCCTGCGTCGCTCGGGCTCTCTCTCATTCCGATACCATACGGGTAACTACTTCACAAATCGTGTGAAACTGCACCTCTTTCGGAATCAACTAGTGTGGTCATCATCATCCAAAAATGCTCATCGCCACGCCTCTATTACGGGCTCTTGAGAACCGTCCTTGAAGTACTGAGGTACTAAATCTGTCTTGAATCCGTACTGGCGATTGTCTGGGGTAGAAACGGACCATATCGTACGGCATCGGGACTGCCCAGACCCGGAGGAACTCCAATATCCATCTTGATCAACCGCCTCTCTGGCCTGCCTGTCTCGTGCCCAGTGGTATTGTTGACCTCATACTAAACTAACAGGGTCGGCAGGGGTGTTCGCCTGTCGACGTCTCCAAACCCACCTTCCTACGGCTGGGGCACATGTAACCGGCAACTGGCTGCTCTGGGGCTACTACCTCGGAACTGATCTGAGGTCGGGTAGGCTCCTGCCTGCTGCTGTCGCCGTCCTCGACGACTGTGGGCGTCGTCCGTACAGCTGAGTGACTACGGTGGTCTGGACTCGGCTGTAGGCTTCTGGGTTGTCTCCCCCCTCTGCCAACTATAGAGTCTCCTCGCAGTCTGTCGTCGTAACTGAAAGGTTAGCCCGAGAAATCTGACGGAGTAAGCCTCCGACTGACGGGCCCTTGCCACGAGCTAAGCGGACGATGTTCCGAATCCTCTGGGTGAGGGCTCAGACACTAGCGTCCCTGATACCCTAGCTCGGGTTAGAGTAGTGACGAAGGAGAGCTGCTCTATACGGATCAAACTCCTCCTCATCTGCCCCATTGCGTCAGTGGGAAGCGTCATCGCCTGAAACGCCTTTCAACCTCGGGGGCACCATCACCTCTGGAGCAGGTTGCAATCAACAACTGGATTGTGGCCTCCGCTGCTCGGGAGCCACGCTCTTCTTGCCTCTGAACTAACTCGTCCGTGAACATGGCATCGGCCATCCGATGCCTCGCCTTCTAATCGAGCTAGACGGAAGCCTCCTATTCCTATTCCCGGGCCTTCTCCCAAGGCCGGAGGTTGAGGTGGAAGGAACATCTAAACCATCTACTGGTAGGGCATGGGGAACAGATGGCTGGAAGTTGCCGGGTCTGCCCGGCAGTCTCGGGTGAGAGAAGCGAGTTAATAATAATAGAAACCGTTGCCAGCAGAGGCGATATGGCACCTCGGTCTGGGACCCCACTTCCTAGCGGGATAGCGGGAGGTACTCTGACGAGAGGTACTTCCGTTCCGTAACAGCCGGGAAGTAACAACAGCATGCAATTGACGCACTGATGGTGCTCGGGGGCAGCTTTGTGCAAAGGAGCTGCTAGTGCGCATGGGTCGCCTCTTGACACTGCACGAACAGGTGAAACTTACTGCGTAGAATGTCCGGCGCTGAGGGGCCATATGACAACCTGTTAGTAGCAGTTGCTGGTAGCATTTGGACGCCTAACCGCTGGTGAACTGGAAACAGTGCTAGTAGGGTTGACAGTCGCTTGAACTGGCCCTGGGCACCTGAAGCTACTAGGTGCGGTGGGGCACTGGACGCCCTAACCGTCAGGACGATACTGGAACAGGGTGTGCCTTAGGGCATGTTCGCCCTAGCCCAGCGTTGCACTGGTCTGCGCAGAAGCGGAACAGGCGTGTGTGCTCGGATACTGGTGCTGCCGTGGCAGCAGACGTTCAAA
>NW_021319083.1:2955858-3052745 GCF_001605985.2 Dendrobium catenatum | reverse complement strand
TTTGCAGTTTATTGAATTTCTTGGAGCTCTCGTCCATCTGTACAATCTCTTACCTTGGCTCTTAGTGACGTTGTTGTTCTTGTTGTTGTACAGAGCAAGTCCTAAACTAATTGCACAATCCACCCTTGGATTGAGCTTAATAAATATGAATCTGGCAAAATTTTAGTAGAAAGAAAGTGACGATGGGAAGAAGAAGATTGCAGTAATTAAATATTAATATTTTCTAAAAATTTAGTATAGCACGTTATCTCTATTTCTTGTATGTATTTATCATACCTAAACACTTAACCTCTGTAGCCTTAATTCTCTTCTATCACAATAAAATAATAATATGTAATTTCTCTTCTATCTCAAAAAAGAAATGCATGGTAAGTATCCATAGATAGATAAATACCTTCTAAAATCATCATCTACATTATCTCTTGCGCTTCATCCATTCTATGTGCTTCACAAAGTGGAAGTACCATACAATTTTAAGTTTCCAATTCTTGTCGCAAACCTATCTCCATGATTTTGTAAACAAGCTATATGCTTCTTTCATGATATTTTCTCTTATCAATACATAAATTATATAGTTGCAAACCTTAAGGTTTGGAATCCAACCTCTTTTCTTTATCTCATCATAAAACCTTAGAGACTTAAAGAGATTTCCATGTTTTGCCAAGCAACCAATCATATGAGTGTAGGAAGTACTATATGGTATGATGCAATATTTTTGCCATTTCTCTCCAAACTCTTTTTTGCTTCAATCAAATTGACAGGAATATTACACCATCCATCAAAAATAATGTTGAATCTAGTAGTTTTAAGAGGAAAAAAAAATTGTTTTAAAAGAAGAAGCTCTTCCGATTCCTCAACATTCTTGTTTTTGCAAAAAAAAAAACATTAAGAAGAGCTTAAAATTCATCCAAATTTACTTTTACATTGAATTTCTCCAAAGCACGGAATGTTTTAATTAATTTCCCACTCTCATTTGTAGATACATATCTAATTTTCAAGGAAGAAGTGTAATCTTATTATATATGATTAAAATGTTCAATTTAACTTATTCTTGTGCAACTTATATATAGCACTGATAAATTTTATATGTCTTATATGGGGCAAGAAAATTTGCATTCAAGATTTCCCACCACAACTTCCCTTTTGGTAGAACTGTATCGTTGAGAAATTTAAAATGGTCCTCAGATGGTGAATGTTAGAGATTTCAAATATATATATATATATATAGACAAATATATATATTAAAATATAAAATGTTAGAGATTTCAAATATAAAATGGTCCTCACTTAAAATTTGCAAGACAAACATATATATTAAATAATATGCTTTCACAATATGTCAAAATATAACTATATTATTAAAGCATATTATTTAATATAGCAGGCTATTAAGAGGCAAATGATAGTAGCTCGACAGATTTGGCATCGCAATCTGCATTATGGTACAAATATAGATAACACAATATGATAATGGAAATAAGGTCAACATAAACAAGTAGGAATTCCTTTCAAAAACAATTGAAAATTTTAATATTACTTAATTATGACATGTTTGAGTTATTAAACATTAAAAAAAAAATCTTATTATTATGGGGATTGCTCTAAATCATTTAATGGCAAGTTTTGAATTTTTTTTGTTTTTGTTATATTTCTGTTGAATGATGATTAAGGGGATTACTCTATATAAAAACTTAATCAATTTTTATTTTATTAAAACATAATTACAAAATCATAATTAAATGTTGGATTATAAAATCATACCAAAGAAATTTAGATCCCTACACTTGATCTACCAAACAAGACTTATATTTTCCTAAAATATTGAAAGAATGAAGTAAGATCAACAAGTTCAGTATACACTCTCTCCTACACCCTCCACTGATATAAATATCCAATTTAAATACTTAAAAGAAATATAAATATAAAAAAGAGTTACTCAAAGAAAACATAAAGGCTTTCAAAATACCTAAAGCTTAAGAAAAATAAGAATTTATCATATTTCTAGTGTGTATACCAGATTTCAAAACTAGCACTTACACATTCTTACCACATCACCATTTTCACAAAAGTTTCTTGATGTCATACATAATACTTATTCTTTTCGGAGGTTCACTTGCATTTCCCTTTTACTTTCACTTTACCAACAGTGTGCATATAGAAATTCAAAGTTTATTAAACATCTCTCAAAACATTTCTTAAACTTAATTCATTAGACTATTAAAATATAAGATGCAATTCTTAAAATACACATGGCATGATGCTTAATTATATCTCAACTTCCATTTATATATCTTTTTTACCTTCTACATCATTATCTAACATGTGGAGCCAGAATCTCTCTCACATCTGCATCATATAGAAAGAGTCACTTTCAATGTTAATTAACCTCTCACATTTGCTTTTGATAAGTGGGGTTATAATCTCTCTCACATCTTCATCATGTAGATGGGAAAAAAGTACATATATGGTCTACCATATAATAGAGAGTGCACTTTTTTTTATTTTAGAACAAAACATCTCTAATGCCACATAATGTAGAATGCAAATGAAATGAAATAATAATTAAATTTTACACTCAATGTAATATTTAGATGATGTAGAAATTACTAGTAAAAGCCTCAATACTTGTAAAATATGATACTCACTTAACTTTCTCATTTTAATTTCTAACTTCAAAGGAATATTCACATGAATATTTTAACTCTTTTATGTAACTATTGTATCTATCAGAAAAGCCTCCATTCGAAAATATGCTCAGAAATTTGTAAGAAATAAATCAAATGTTAGAACTCAATTTTATACAATCAAAATGTTTATAAGAAGGAATATAATAGCAAACTAAAAATCACATGATGAAAACTTTGTCAAATCCATGAAAAATATATTTTTGTTCATATCTTTTATAAACTTATTAGAAATGAAATCCAAGATAGGGTTTTAGGAATCTACACAGGGTTTTAAGAATCTACCTCGAGCTCTATAATTTTCTTAACAGATCTGAAGAAGAATCCCAGACTTTAGCCTCTAAATATCTCTCCTTCTCTTTCTTCTTTCTCTTTTCCCCTTCCTCCTCTTTTCTCCAGCTTGCCTAGTGGTGGAATAGATTTGGCTAAATGGGTTTAGATATTTTAATATTTAAAATCCACTAACTTGACCCTGCACTTTGATGTCAAATTCCCAATGCTGCAACGTTCTCAAAAATCATTTAGAAGCTAACAGAATAATCTCACCTGAAACCTAGCGCCGCAACTGCACTTCTAGGCTTCGCAGCGTTGGCCTATATCACTTCACAGCTTAGCCTCAGGGTGTCGTATTCCCTAAGCGCTATGATACCCATGGAACAAAATCCAAATCCTGAATTTTCACATTTTCAACCCCAAATATTGGCCACTATCTACCACATTAAACATTCTAAGACTCATAAGTACCCATTAACTTAAAAGTGAAGATTATTTAAATAAAATTACTTGACTTTGATGACAAATTTTTCATTATCCCCTACTTACAAAAATGTCATCCTCAATATTTTCAATCTACAACACAGATAATCAGAAACTCGGTCAAAACAAGTCAGGATACAACTTCCTCATCTCAAACACTTTGTCCCAAGTTACTTCCTGCTTTGATCGATGCTTCTGTTAAATCTTGATTCTTAGAATATATTTGTTCCTTAACTGCTTTATATTAAAAGCCAGAATATGTTCAGGTTCTTTCCTGTAAGTTAGATTGGGTTGCACCTCTACATTAGTTTCTAGGACTCTCCCATCTATATGGGGCACCAATTTCCTTAATACAAACAAGTTAAACATGTTGTGAATGTTGGACATATGGATTGATAGAAACAAAAATGTAAGTGAATTTTTCAACCCATCTCAATAACTTCAAATGGTCTAATATATCGAGGGCTTACTTTGATATCTTTTCTAAATCTATTGACACTCTTTATTGGGCTGACTTTTACATACTATTTTATTTTCCTATCTTAAGTTGCTTTTAATCTTCTTCTAATAAATCTAATTTTCTCAGTAGCTCTATCCACTACCTTAGAACCAATCAATCTTCTCCCTCCTACCTTAACCCAAGACAATGTCATCTTGCATCTTCTTCCATACAAAGCTTCATAAGGAGCTATATTGATACTTACCTGGAAAGTATTATTACAAGAAAACTAAATTAGCGGTATATCGTCCTCCAAGCTTCCACCAAAGTTTGAAACACAAAACCTTAATAAATCTTCCAGAATATGAAAGACTCTTTCTGACTGTCATCTGTATGGGGTAAAAAGCCATACTTAAATTTATCTTCATCCCCAAACCTTCCCAACTACTTCTCTATAGTTTCAAGGTGGATATATCATTATGATCAAACATAATAATCTTAGGGATTTCTTGTAGTTTGATAATCTCTTTTACGTACAACTAAGCCAACTTATTAATAGAATCAATCTATCTCATTGGTGGAAAATAAGCAAAATTTGACAATTGATCTATAATCACCCATACTCCATCATGGCCATACCTAAACCTGGCAAAGCCCAAATCAAAATTTATAGCGATCTCCACACATTTCCACTTAGGAATATGTAACAACTACAATAATCCACTAGGTCTCTAATGCTCAACTTTCATCATCTGGCATGCTTCACATTTAGAAAAAAAAAATTATTACATCTTGCTTCAATCCAATCCACTTGAATATACACTTCATATCATGATATATTTTATTCTTATCTAGATGAATGGTATACCCAAAGTAGCGGAATTCATGTAGAATTTCTCTCCTTATATCACCATTACCTGGGACTTATAATCTGCCACCACAAAAAATTACGCAACGCTCATGTACTTGTAATTCAAATGTCTTTCTAAAGTAAATTTGATCTCACAACCCACATATTCCTCATCTACCTTTTGAGTTTTCTTAATCCTATCCTACAACAAAGGCTAAACTATCATCTGAGAAATGATTCCAACAGACACATCAGAGGAACACATAACTTTGAACTCCAACCTCTTCATTTTGTTAATCAATGTTTGCTAAGAAGTAATCAAATTGGTTATCATACTAACTGATTTCTTACTCTGGTGTCCAATCAAACGGTGTGACATTCTGAGTCAACCTTGTCAAAGGGATAACAATCTGTGAGAAGCCTCTAAAAAATTTTTGATAATATCATACCATGCCAAGAAAACTATGGACCTTAGTCATAGATGTGGGCCTCGGCCAATCCACTATGTTCTTCATTTTATAAGGATCAATAGTATGTTACAACCCAACACGATAAGACCAACAGACTGAATAAGTCCATTAATCTTGATAACTTGTAATTGGCAAACCCCAAGATAAAAGTTATATTTTTTTTTTTTTTAATTCTTCCAATACAAACTTTAAAATGAACAACTAACCATAAAACTACATAAAAAATCAGGCATTATAAATAATCTCATCCTTAAGATTTTTATTTTATTATCAAAATGTATATACAATAACTATATTACAGTACATGGCTACCAACCAGAGTATAAAATAAAATACAATAGACTAGTCATGATTATATAAAAATTGAAAGAGGAAATAATTACACAGTCTCATATAAGATCTTAAAATTGCTACTCGATTTCCTTTTCCCAAGCCCTAAAAAAATAGGTGAAGCATATGTGAGCTAATACAGCTTAGTAAACCAAATTTAAACAAATTTGAATTCCCAAAAATTCATTTATTACGTGTTTAACAAAATAGTAAACATAATAAAATAAATCATTGTGCATATCAGAATAACAATCACACTTATCAGAACTTTAACTAACAGTATTAGGAAAGTAAACAAAACAAACACTTCATATTTCAGAGCTACAAATCATAAAATTTCTTCTTATAACTCCCAATGCTCATTATTCGAATAGAATATGTTTATAGCACCAAAACATACATTATATGCACTAGAACATGACTTATAGTCACTAGAACATGCCTTATAGAGACTAGAATATGTCTTATAACTACCATAACATGCTCATAGGCATCAGAATAAACTTCCACGTTTTCCATCATATTTCCTTATAACTTCTCATTTTTAAATAGTAAAGCAAGTAATTTATTTCATTGTAGTAATTAAAAAAAAATAGGCATATTCCAAATTTTACAAAATGATATAATGGTAGGCAGTAGAAATTTTACTGAATAGAAATGTACTATTTTAGAATTTAACCAAATTACTATGAATTTCTAAAAGTCTATTTTGAGACTTTAATTGTACTATAATGTTATATTTTAAATTCAGAATTTTTTTTTAATAAATTAAAATTACGTATATTTCAAAATACCTCCTAATAAATTTTTCACGAAATCCCTAAATATTCAAAATTGATGCATCTACAACATACAAAAAAGTTGCATGATAAATGTTTTACAATTGTAAAGTTTTCATCATTCTTTTTATTATTGAAATATAAATTAAATAAAAAAATCTAGAAAATTTCATATTTTTAAAAACTAAGATAGGTTAAATGTCACCTACCTAGATCCGAAAAAATTTTAGAATTGAGTTGGAAGCAAAAAATTGAATCGAAGCCACCCGAAATGGTTTTTCTCTAACTAAAAACTTTCTCCTTCTCTCTCTAAGTCAGCTGCCTAAAATGAATTACATTAAATGGAATAGTGGATTTAGATATTTTAATATAAAAATTTAGTCTAGCATTGTGGGCACCACATACAACCCTGCGATACTGGCCACAGCGTAACCCTATAAAACACTGACTTAGTCAAATCAATTTTAGATAACTACAATTACTTACACTCATTGGCTTTATCTTCTATAATAACCAATAAAGTTGATGCACGCTATTATCTATGAGGCTAATGCACATCGTTAACACCAACACCAATAATCCACCAACCTTTTCACTCTTGATTGCCACCAACATCAATAAACACTATTATAAAACTATCTAACATCATCAACACTAACACTGGCGCTAGGTTACTTTATCACTTGCATTCGACACTAATATTAATGCCATCATCACTTACAAGCTGGTCAATGCACATGACATCACCAACACCGATACATGCAAACTTTTATTGCTCGTCATCACCATCAAAATCAACACATTCCATTGCATATAAGTTGATGCATGCCTTCAACAACAACGCCAACACTATATAATTTTGTTGCATGTCGTAACTATTAATGTTGACACATAACATTGCCTAGAAGGTCGATGCACACCATCGACACCAAAACTTATACTCACTAACTCTGTTGCTGGCCTTTGCCAGTAACATTATTACATGATATTATCTATAAAGACAATGTTTTCTTTCAACACCAATATTGATGCTCACTAACCTTGCCTACGATGTCACCACCAATATTGATGCACGCCATTGTCTTAAGGAAGATGAATGACGTCGACACCAACTCTGTCTCCAACATATAAATTGATATTTAGACTAAGCTGCATAATATTTAATATTTTTCCTAGAAAGAGAACTGTTAAGCATATCATGAATGTTCTCTTGAGGGAAATTAAATGTTCAAAACTATTTAAATTTTCAACATAAAGTTCATTTTCTATTATTCATATCTACTACAATGCATCAGTATATTCCTCAAATATAGGAAAGTTTATCATCAACAACATACACTAATAGAATTATTCACTTTGATGAGGCTCAGTGGTTTTTCTCTTTTTAAGAAAAATGTAGGTGTCTTTAACAATTCTTATGTGTTGAATCATTATATAAAGTCAAGACCTTAAAAGCTCTATTTGACATCATAATTTTTCTTAGAACATTACACCACAATAAAGCATGTTTTTTATATATTTTCAATGATTTTTTATCTTCTATTATACTAATTTTTGCATGAAAATTCTTTTAAAAAATGTAACCCTATATATTTTATTATCCTTTCATACATTAACTTTCACATGAAATTTGTTCATAGAGTTTTGTCCCTATTTATAAGAGTGATACTAAATAACACCACTCATAACCCAAAAAAGTCTTGATGCCTTAGTACATTAGTTAGTATGGAGTAGTTGTTTTTTTTTAGTATGGATAAGTAGTTGTGTAATACATAGGCTTCATTTGGGACAACTTTCATACTGTTTTCTAAAGCAGCTTTTAGTACAAAAATTTCTAGAACTATCATTTTTTAATTAGAAAGCAATAAGAAAAGTGTCCCAAAGAAAGCCATAGTCACATAAGATATTTTTTTCCTCTATCTACCATAGACTTTTTTGAGTTATAAGGGAGGAAATATGGCATTCTTGAATTTATACACTTTCAAATAGATTCATATGCCAATTATTAAACTCCAATAAGAGAGTTTTATCCCAAATAAGAAAAAAAAAACTCATGCAAAATGGTGGAAGGTGTGTGTGTGTGTTATTATTATTATTATTATTATTATCAATAATATTAATACTCTAATCCTTTATCCTCATATATGAATGCTTGGGGCTCTGCTAGGGTTTTTCCGCGCCGCGCCGTTTTTTTCGTGCTTCGCCGTCCTGTTGGCGGAGGGATCCATGGATCCCTCCCTCTCAAATTCCGTTTTTCCGCTGCTTCGCCCTTCCAGCCCTCCTTTGCCTAACATGCACCAGGTTCCGTCGCTTGCTTCTTCGCAAAACCCGCTCCCCTGGACACGTATCCTGGCCGACAGACCGAACCTGAGCAAGTTTGATATTGCTGCTATCCCAACTCCGGAGGACATCATCCCGTTCGCTCACGAGGATGTGGTCGAAGCTTCCTCTGAATGGAGCCTTGCTTTGGTAGGATACTCCCTTGGTAAGAGGCCTTACTATGGTTCCCTCCTTACTGCAGTAAACAAGGTATCGAAGCTTAAAGGTAGTCTCAAAATGATTTCCTTGAGTGATGGCTTCTTTCTCTTTAAATTTTCTTCAGTTGAGGACTTTGAATATGTTTGGAATAAGGGTGTCTGGTTTATCTTGGGAAAACCTTTTGTCTACAAAAGTGGTCGCCTTTGTTCACCCCCAAAAAGGAGGAGTTCACCTCGGTCCCAATCTGGATCAAAATCCTTGACTTACCTCTCTGCTGTTGGACCCCGATAGGAATCTCAAAAATTGCTACTAAAATTGGTATTCCCCTCGCTGTAGATGATCTTACTGCGACCAAATCCCGTTTAACCTATGCGAGGGTATGTGTCCAGATTGACGCTTCGGCCACTTATCCTGAGTTTATTCCTATCTTGGTTGAAGGCAAAAATTTTAACCTAAAAATCCTTTATGAATGGAAGCCTACTCCCTGTGAATGCTGCTCCTCTTTAATTCACCAGGCCTCTGAATGCCCTAAAAATTCGATCCCGCAGTCGCTTTCGCAAAAACCCCTTAACCCTCCCAGGGGTCGAAGCTTGAGTCGCAGACCTAGAGAAGATATTGATGCTCCTAAAAGCATCCTCCCCACCACGGCTGAACCGAGCTCTAGACCAGAAACTTCTGTTATAGGCTCACTCAAAGCTCCTCCAAATATCCCTAACATTCCCAATCTCAACTGCCCTAATGAGGAATTCTCTTCTTCTGAGTCCTCAAACCCTCCCATCCTCTCTTCCCCTCCTCTTAAAGCTAAATCTCCAGTTGTCCAGTCCTCAAACAAATTCTCTGCCTTACAAGATAACCCAGATCTGGACTCTGACCTTCCAGTCCAAGTCACTCAGGATAAGGAACCCCAAATCAATTTGTCATTTGGCATTTCTAAGGATGTTCTGAAAGTCCTTCCTAATGCTACTACCCAAACCTCCAATCAAGGACCTCCTGATAAGGGAACTCTAAAACAAGTTACCACAAGAGGGAAAGGCTCCAAAAGGAGCAACAATTCTAAATCCTGATGCCCATTCTACCCATCGGTGTGTGGAATATCAGGGGCTTTAACAGTCCTGATAAGGTTAATGGAGTTAAGAAGTTGGTAAGGGACCATAGTTTAGCTATGGTCTGTCTCTTGGAGAATCGCATCCTTCATCATAATCTTAATGACCCTTGGTTTATTAATTGTCATGAGATTTTCAATAAAGAAAATAGTTGCAATAATTTCCACCTTGCCTCACCGGGGAGGATCTGGATTAAATGGAATTCTGATAGAATCAATTTTGAGCCTCTATTTTTTTCCAATCAAATGATTTCTGGGAAATTATCTGTCGATGCTCTTGATCCTATTTTTATCTCTATTATCTATGCCTCTAATTCTCATGAGGAAAGAACCATATTATGGGATGACATCAGAATGCTCAATCCTCTTAATAATCATCCATGGATTGTCACAGGGGATTTTAATTGTTGTCGTTTTATCTCTGAAAAAGCTGGGGGTAATCCTATCACGGTTGATAGGCTGGGCTAATTCAACTCCATGATTTTTGACACAGCCCTCACGGATCTTACTTCCACTGGCATTTTTTTCACCTGGAGCAACCAAAGAAATGATAATCCCATTAGCATTAAACTGGACAGAACCCTTGTCAACGATAAATGGATAGCTTCCTATCCTAACTCATCATATAAGGTTCTGAGCACCTCTATTTCTGATCACTCCCCGCTTATCATTAATACTAATAATCACATTATTTATGCTCACCGTTTCATGTTCAAGAATCACTGGACCAAATACCAAGATTTCTGGGATGCTCTTGTTGATATTTTTGCAGTCCAACTGGAGGGTAATCCTATTTTAAAGCTCTATGAGAAGGTCAGAAACCTTAAAGTGATAATTAAGGGTGCTAACTGGAATTCTTCTAATTCTATCATTAGTTTGATTGATGCTCTTACCCAACAACAGGAGAATATCCAGACTCACATTGATTTGGATCCTCTTAATCCTGAGAACCATAATAATCTTAAATACATCAACTCCAAGCTGATGTATTACAATTCCATGTGGACCACCTGGTTAAAACAGAGAGCAAAAATTAACTGGCTCAAGCACGGGGAGGAAGATTTAAAATTTCTTTACTCTAGGATTCATAGAAGAAGGGATGTGAAGTCCAGTACTATTGATTGTATCCTAACTTGCCCTTCCCAAGACCGGAATTCCAAAATTCAGGATATCATTAGCTATTTTAAGGCTCAGTTAAATCAGTCTAATTCAGCTACTGCTGACACTAGACACATACCAATTGGTACTGGACTTTCGTCTCACCTTGTTGAAGCCTTGATTAAGCCTGTTACCTATGAGGAAGTTAAAAATGTTGTGTTTGCTGGCCATTCTAACTCAGCACCAGGTCCAGATGGCTAAAGTTTCTTTTTTTACAAAAATTGCTGGCACATCATTGGATACGAAGTCTTCAGGGCTGTTCAGTCGTTTTTCTCTAAATGTTACCTACCCATTGGGGCTAAGGCTACTGCACTTGTCTTGATTCCTAAGCACAATCATGCTAGTAGTATTGAGGACTTCAGACCTATTGCATTGTGTAATGTTTTTTACAAAATTGTTGCAAAAATTTTAGTTGATCGTATGAAGCTAGTCATGCCTACAATTATTAATAAGAGCCAAACTGCTTTCATTTCTAACAGACTGGCCACTAACAATCCAATTTTAGCCGGTGAAATCATGAAGTTGTTCATTAACTCTAGAAGAAGTGATTACTTCTGTGCTAAATTTGACGTTAGGAAGGCTTTTGATACGGTTTCTAGGGAATTTTTGATCTCTAGAATGTCTCAAAAAGGTTTCCCAGACATGTTCATTAGATGGATCAAGGCTTGCATCTTTAATGTTAACTACTCCATTTGCTTGAACGGCTCGTTAGAAGGCTATTTTCCCTCATCCACGAGCTTAAGGCAGGGTTTCCCTCTCAGTCCATATCTCTTCTGTATAATTATGGATAGTTTATCTTGTTTGCTTGATGAGCAGACTAATCTGAGAGAATTCAAGGGTATTTCCTTGGGAGAATTTTATACTTCTCATATCCTATATGTTGATGATATGATTGTGTTTGGCGAGGCTGATAATCCCAATTGCTCAAGACTTATTGAAATTTTGGATAATTTTTCCAACTGCTCTGAGCTACAGCTTAATTGTCAAAAAAGTATTGTTTCCTTCTCTCAGCACACACCTAATGCTAATGAATTGGCCCAAATCCTGAGAATTCCCAATGTTTCAAACAAATTTACCTATCTTGGCATCCCTATTTCTTCTGAGAAGATTAAAATTGCTTATTTCAATCACCTTTTGGAAAAAATCAAGTACCTTCTCACTGGTTGGAAAGCAAATACTTTGTCATTAGCCGGCAGAATGCAGTATATTAAATATACAATTTCAAATACTGTGGCGAATTGGGTTAGAACTATTTTTATTCCTAATTCTGTTATTAGAAGCATTATTAAAGCATGTGTCAGATTTCTTTATTTTGGGAACACTATTGGGAAAAGGCTGCATCTTATTTCATGGGAGAATACTTGTAAACCTTTCAGTAAGGGTGGAGTTGACATCCCCTCTTTGGTGGCCATGAGGTTTGCATATAATTGTGCTATCATTAGCAGAATGTATAATAATTCTAATCCTCTTTCAGCTTTTTTGTTAGCTCGTTACACCTCTCCTTGGAAAAATAATGCTACACTTCCAACCAGATTTTGGAAAGGAATCTGTGATACTGCCTCCCAGGTTAGAGAAAATTTCCTTTTCTCATTGTTTATGCAAGGCTTCTATTAAATGGGATCACTGGTGTATGGGAGAAAAACTGTCTAATAGATTCCCTGAACTTTCTTCTATTAGTTTTTGCAAGGATAATGAAACTATAGATAGTTGGATGCATAGTGGGAATTGGTGCGTCCCTGTTTTTCTTAGGGATGAAATAAAAAATTACATTTGTAACATTCCTTTAGCCGTGGAAAATACGCTTAGCCTTAACTAGGATGGCAACACTAAGCACTCATACAAAGATTATTACAAGAAATTCTTTGAGTCTCATGAATCTGTGGACTGGTTCCAGCTTGTTTGGCATAAAAGAAACTCTCCTAGATACTCTATCTATACCTGGATGTCTCTTTTAGACAAACTAAAAACTGCTGAGGTTTTAGCCTTGAGAGGCATTTATATTGATAATCCTAATTGTTATCTCTGTCAGGATTATACGGAATGCACGCGCCATTTATTTTTTTATTGTGAGTATTCCTACAAGATTCTTATTAGGCTTATTCCTACATTGCAAAACTTTCTGCTTAGACCCAATGTATCTCAAGCATTGGAATTTATTGGTGGTTTGCCGGGTGAAAAAAAAGGAGAAATCATACAGGCTCTTGTTATTCAATGCCACTATTTATCATATATGGAGTGAAAGGAACAACAGAAGGTTTAATGCTACGGCAAAATGCTTTTTCACTTTAGCAACTGAAATTATGAAAGATGTGAGAATAAAATCCTTAAAATGGAAGACAATAAAAGCCCATACTCAGACACATTGACGGTGATGGCAATGATAATTGAGATAGCTGGAGGTTTAAATTTCTCATCAGATTCTGGAAGGGCTTTGTGGGGTTTTTCATTAAGATTGGATTTTTCTATCAAGCTTTGAAGAAACTTTTATTTAAATCTAAGCGATGATGATAGTCCGACTTTGAATACTCTTGGAAGGTCTTCGGGCAACCAGAGTATATGTTTCTCTTTGTTAGCGCCAGTCTAACTGAGTTCTGAGCCTGTCAAAAGCAACATGCTTTCTGCTGAGTATTTCGGATGAAATTCTGACCCGCAAGTTTTTTCTGTTTTTCTGTTTAAATTGTTGTTTTTGTATTTCCTTTTTTTTTTCCTTCTTTCCAGACTTCGCATTCATTATCACTGCTTCTTGAATTTTATTCTTGAATAAAAGGCTCGGGCCAAATTTTTCCCAAAAAAAAAAATATTTTGTTTGCGGGATTGGTGAGCTTATGTGTGCGATTGGTGATTCTGTTTGCGGGATTGTGAGCTTATGTGTGCGATACTTTAATTTAGCATTGTTGCTTCCCACCCTTATGATTTTTCTTTGGGGTTTATTGCTTTTTGATGTTGGTTTGGGAGTGGAATTAGATGGTATAAACATTCTCTATTTTCGAGTTTTTTTTTTTTTTTTTTAGTATAATGGCTGTTGGTTGCATCTGTTATTTCTTAGTCCATTTTAATTTTTGTTGTAATGATCATGTGTATCTTGGATGGACTGTTTTGATTCTTGCTCCTTTTCCCTTAATGGATATGGTTCCTTTAATCAGTTCAATTTTGGCCTCATCCTTTTCCTAGTTGAAGGGAATTATAATCAGGTTGAAGATAACGGCTTTACCAGGTTTATTTTTAAGTTTTCGTTATTTTATTTTTCTAATAGAATTTTGCAGGAACCTTCTGGTGCAGTTTTGTTAGTTCCTGATTTTTTGCGTGAAGAAATCGAGCTTACAGAGTATCCTTATTACTTTCTTTATTTTTGGGTTATGGCTACCGTCCAACTTAGAAGCTTCTTAGGAAATGTTGTATCTGGTAGTAGGGAACTTGAGCTCATAGGATTTTTTTTTTTTTTTTTTTTTTTTTTTGGATTTTTTTTTTTTTTTTTTGCTTACTATTGTAGCTCTTCTGAACATTAATAAGCTAAAGGTCCCTTTAAAGACCTTGTATTTTTTACCTTAATCAACGCATAGGCCCCTCCGAGGGTTTCCCAAAAAAAAAAAAACAATGTTCAATTGCTTTTAAAAATTAAAATTTAGAAAAAAACAAAACAACCAAAATGTAACTTTTGGCACTGAAAATTAGAACTCAATTCTACACTTTTTGAGGCCAACTTAAAATTTAGAACAAGTTCCATCTAATTTTAGGCTTCATTTGGGGCATCTTTCTTATTATTTTTTAAAAATAATTTTTTAGTACAAAAATTTTAGTTCAAAAATCTTTTGTACTAAAAAGCTTCTTTAAAAAGCTATAAGCTACCCCAAACAAAGCCTTAATCCAAAAAATGATACCAACTCATTTCTGAAAAAAGAGATGCACTTATTTTTTAACACTTCAAATTAGTTTATTTCACCATAAGTACTTAAATCCCAATTACAAGATTGTTTCTACATTTTCCAATAAAAATTCCCATATGACATTCAATAGCAAAATATATATAACAAGTTAAGCCAACAACAAAATAATTTTTCACTCTTAGCATAAATCATATGTAATAGTCATAGAATTGAATACAAAACTTTCACAATTACAAACACAATCTGTGCAGTATATCAACAATATAAGACGTTTCAGCAATTGATTCCACACTGCTTGACATTTGGTCCTACGGCTCTAACCACAAATGGATCTATCCTCACCCACAGCAACGAGAAGATTGAAGCCAAGAGAATCGACCAGATAACGACAATCGTCGGAGTTCGATTCTGCCTCCCCATAAGCCCCTTGAGGAATGGATAGAGATGAACAATCACCCAAAATGAAAAGAACAGCTTCCCAAATAGAGGTCCCCATGACTGATATCCATTGTTTATGGCATCTGATATCCCAGCCACAACTCCAACAATGTTTATGATCAGAATGGTGGTTGGGGGAATGAGCAAAGTGGTCCATTTGAAAGTGTAGAGTTCACCAAACTCTTCATCGTCGGAAGCCTTTGAAGTAACGGTGAAGTTTGTGTCAATTCCTGCAAGGATTTTGAGCAAGCCTTGAACGACAGCGAAGAGGTGTGCGGAAACGCCGCCAATGACCCAGAACTGCTCATTTCTCCACCACTCTTCAATGCTCACTCCACTCCACCGCAATTCCAATATCCCTGTGGCGAAAATGGAGATGAAGAGTGCAATGAAGAAGAGGCTTGCAAATGTGCTAATCTGCAACAAAAATATATTTTAGAGATAGAGTAAATGATAAAAAAAAATCATTAGATTTTTACATGTATTTGTTTTTGTCTAAGACTTTTGTAGATGTTCAATATAATTATTCAACACATCAAATTCAATTAATTTTAGCTCACCATCAACATTGATGTTTCTTTGGACAAAAAATTGGTGGAAATGAGCATTCATTGAATAATATAGACTTTCATGGTCCATCCTACAAGTTAATATTAACTACCAATAATGGATTAACTTTAAAAAATCCAAACTGCTTCCATGCAAAACTTCATTCCAAATACTTCCATCCAAAGAAATGACAGTTGGCAAGACAAAATTAATTCAAATTTAGTGATTTCAGGCATTAAATTGAACACCTAGAAAGTCTTGGATTCAAATGGACACACCTAAAAAGTTGAAGTACCATTTTAATCATCTATTCAATATAGATTTGTTAGAAATTAGTATAATTGCTAAGAAACTTACTGATGGCATGATGAATTTTCCAGTGAGGAGGCAGACAGCAGGCAGGGTACAGTAGGCAAGGAGAGGGAGTGAGGTAAAAGGGTAAATCGTGGTGTTTATATATGAAAAGCGTTCAAGCCATTTGAGATGGCCATTCTTGTAGCCATACCAAACCGGGCTGTGTCTGCTGAAGAATATTTCAACTGAACCAAGAGCCCAACGTAGAACCTGGTTAAGCCTATCAGAGAGATTTATAGGAGCAGACCCTTTGAATGCTGGCCTTTCTGGCATGCAGTATACAGACCTCCATCCACGGCAATGCATCTTGAAGCCTGTTAAGATATCCTCTGTGATTGAGCCGTAGATCCATCCCAGCTGCAAAATTCAGCAAAAAGTTATAATATTTATCAACAACTCTTTAGAAAAATTAAGAGCTATACTACACACTTCTATTTGGCTATAATTATCTTGATGTTTTTTAGAATTTTTTTGGTGAAAAATAGTTTTTCATAACAAATTCTGTTAGAGTATGATGGTTATAAGAAAATCGATATCTAAGTTTTTCGGAAGAGAAAAAGTCTATATCAATGTAGATTAATGCATTCTCTAAATTCTATTTTAGTTAAATTAATCAGCCCCTAGGAGTTGAAGGGGCTATTGATTGGTTTACATATATTATTTAATAAGATATTATTATTTTATTATTATATAAATAACACTGTCGGGTAGAAAATATTGGTCTGTTAAGTATCATTGAACCTAACACACCAAAGATTACCTCTGTTCCCCATTCTGTCTTGTCTTCATAGCCACAGCTAATGACGTGAATGGCCTCTTTGAGCAAAGCTGCTGGGCTTGATGAGGGAGGAACTCCACCTTGTTCCATTAATGTGGATGTCACAAAGGCTGCAGATTGCCCAAATCTCTTATCAAAGTTCATCTGAGACATGAGCATCTGCTTGTCTTCATCAACTCCTATTCAAATTTCATATGTAGAGTGAAGTTCAAACCTTTTAACAAATGCTAGAAGCTTGGATTAAAGCCAAAGCAAGGAAATACTCACCCCCATCTACTGGAAGCTCACTATCATTCTTATCAAACCTTGGCTTCTTCCGCTTGCCAAAGCAAGGACAACAGTCACAGCTCACCATTTTTGGCCTTTTGGGCCCTTTAGGTGGACTGTAACCGTAGAGAGCTTGACGGCGAAAGACACAACCAGTTCCCACATAAACTGGACCTTGGATTCCATCTAAACCTTTCATATTTATCTGAAAAAAAAAGATGACCCAAACATTAGTTATTGAATTATTGTCTATGCTAGACCTAACAAATCATCCTTGCTACATTACAATCTAGTTTGCCAAATTAAAAGTCAGATTTAGGCTAAGCTATGAAAATGAGTTTTAATGATGTACTATGAGAAATCTTTCAAATTAATTCAAAGTGATTCATGAAACTTACATCAAAGAAAACAGTATTCCTATTTGCATATCGATCATTCCTATCAATGCCATCAAATCTTTGCGGGAATTGAACATAACACACTTTCCTCCCAACCTGAGGATCCATTAAGAAACACATGGACTCTCTTATAGCCTTGCTGTTGTTGATGTAATGATCACAATCTAAGTTGAGCATGAATGGCGCATTTGTGAGCACTGCCGACACACGAATCTGCAACCTCTCCAGAATTAAAAAAATTTGAAGTTAACTGTCATTTTTTAAATTAAAAAGAAGCAACTTTGATTTGATTACCAGAGCATTCATGGCACCAGCCTTCTTATGATGCTGGAAACCAGGTCTTTTTTCTCTGGAGACATACACAAGACGTGGTAGCTCATTGCCATCAATGTCATGGCCGCCATTGTGGCCTAGAAAAACCTGCATCATGCCAGGGTGATCTCGGGTGTTATTTCCAGGCCATGGAGTTCCATCCTTCATAATCCATCCTTCTGCTGGTACCTTAGTGGCTTTTGCCACCAATGCATTTATCCTAATCTTAAACTCTTCGTATTCCCTCTGATGCAACAGCAAACAAGAACTATTTAGTTTGTATACATATTTCACCTATTCTCTACTTCTATTTTAACTTTAGAGTAATGTCAAACTTACCTCCCAAACAAAATCAATTTGTTTCACATTAGCTACTTATATATGAGAAAATATTTTTAAATAAATCAAATAATATGTAATCTTTTCTCACATCTAATTGAAGAAACTGAAATGAATTGATCAAATTGACTTTAAAAAGTGTCATGTATCAACTCCTGACCTCATCGAAAACATAAATTTGATGTAGACGATTCATAATCTAGACAATAATTTTCAAAAAATTTATCAAATTTCATGAAGAACTTAATATTATTGAAGTTAGGGATGAGAAGGACCTTCATGGCTCTCCTTTCCTTCACAAAAGTTGGTTGCACCTTGTCCTTGAGGTAATCAACTTTGAGGTAGAAATACATTTCAGGAGCCCGAGGTTCAATGTTGAATTTCTTACAGAAGGGAACCCACTTCCGAGCAAATTCTGCAGCTTCTGAGAGTGCTTCAAAAGTGAGCATTGAAGCACCATCATCTGAAACATAGCATGACACCTTATCCACTGGATAGTCCACCGCTAGGATTGAAAGCACAGTGTTAGCTGTGACCAAAGGAGGTTCTTTAAGTGGGTCGACAGTACTGACAAATATGTCAACTGGAGATAGCATTGAGGGCTCCCCTTCCATCTCATATCTGCAAAATTTAATGCAATATATATATATATACATGTTCAGCGGTAGAGCATAATATTTACCTTATGAAAAAAATACACTATGCAGATTTAGTCAGATTTGGAGGTTGCGGGCTACGTTTTTAAAATATATCCAATATCTATAGTTGTTTCATTAAGAGTTTTTTTGATAAAGAGATGAGCATATATTATATTTATATCATAGAAATTATGATTCTAATTCCTCATGATTAAAGAATAGTGAACTGGACCGATCTTTAGACTGGTTCACGATTGAATCGGTCAGACGGCCGATCCAGTCCGTTTTTTAAAACCTTGGCATTAATCTTCTTTTTTTTAATTTTATTACTCTTTATATCGGATTTAGGTTCACTTGTTTTTCTAATAATAATTTATGCATAAAGAGTTTAGAACAAAAGCATGTTGCTCCAGTAAATTGCATTCACCTTAGGGAGAGGCGGTCTAGATAAGTCTCTCGATCAATTGGAAACCATTTAGGGAACTGATCAAGAATCCATGAGATGGCAAACCAGATCTCACAGATGACTGAGGTGAGCCAAAGCCCAAAGGCATCTTGAACTGGATGAAGAATTCGGTAATGAAGAAAGAAGCCAAGAACCACCAGACGAAGCACTATCACCATTCTATAAGGATTGATCTTGCTTGAAGCTATTGGAACCTTCCTTGATAATGGCTGTCTTGCCTCATCTATCCTGCAAGCATTTAAATTGCATTTCAAGTCAATAACAAGTGCTTTTTTTTCTGCACATATGTTTGAACAAAACTTGGATTCAGAGAAGAAACTTGCATTGCCATGTCAGGATCAATGTCTTCAGGGTCTCCTCCGAGAAGCCCTTGCTTGGATTTCCACTCATCCATTCTGTCTCTCCACCCTCCTTCTTTCTTTTCATCCCACCTCTCGCTCCCTGAGATTAATGTAATCTCATTCCTTAACTTCCATTCTCTTTTCTTCAAGCTAAAAATTTTAAATAGTCATTCAAAAAAGTTTTAGGAGAGCATACCAGGTTCTGAGACAGGATATGGATGCACTCGCTTGTGAAGTGATGATGAAAAATCTCCATGACTGTGGCCATTGGATATGGGGAATTCACCACTGACCTGAAGCATATAAATTCTCAGAAATTAAATAACTTATTAGGGAAAAACATGCATATTTGCAGCACAAGCATATTTTATTACTGTTCTTGAACGGGTGCCAGTGATGATAGGAGGGAATTGGGGGGCATCATTTTCCCCATCTTCAGGGCCTCTGCCATAGCTCATCTTTCCATAAAGCATGGCTTCTGCAGTGAGCTTAGTTGCAGGAGGTGGTGACATATGTTGATTTTGTTTCTTGTTCTGCTCATCTTCGATATTGAATTCATGCTCCAAGTCATCAATATCTTCTTCGTCATCATCACCCTCCACTCTTGGGCTCCCTTTTTCAATTCAAATTCAAATTAGCCACTTCCTTGTTTAAAGCTTGCATTCAAGAAACATTATTTTCATGGTTTTTATTTATCAACTCCTTATCATAATAAAAACAACCTAATCAATGTACTAGGCCCACCCTTTTAAGTGTGTTCAGTTATTTTTCTAAGCATTTTCAAAGCATATCAGCTCCAGTAAAATACTTACGCTTCATTTGGGTTGGTTTTCTTACTGCTTCATAATGCAGCTTTCTATTACAAAAATTTTAATTTTTTAACTAAAAAATTGTTTTACGAAACAACAAGAAAGTCATCCCAAATAAAACCTTAGTCTAACTAATCTGATTAGTAGTCATTTATCCTTAATTTTCTTCACTTAAAGCAACAACTTCATTCTTATTCTTTGAATATCTGAACTAACTTGCCTTTTTTCCCCTTTGTACTCCTACTTTTAGGCAACCATATTATAGTTAGTTTTCTACGTTCTAACCAAAGAGTACTAACTCGCACGGTATTGTCTTTATTTATTCCAATACATGACAAACCCTCAAATCCCAAAGGATTTAGCAAATCCTACGAATAAAGATTTAATAAATGAGAGGATTAAAATATTAAACCTATTTGTCACACTAACTATTAAATTTGATAAATTATTTCATTATTTACTTCAAAATTTAAGATTTACAACAGAAATAACTTTTTAAATCTATTAAATCCTAAAAAAGATGGGATTTAACAAATCTTAAAGTTGATTAATAGTTGAGGTGAAAAGGAATCAATCAAGACAGCAGGATTTAGGATCCATTTAAGATAGCTTTTCACTGCTTTGCTGTTTAGATTGTTCTCCCACTTTAGTTCACTACAATTTTCTAGCTGCTTTTGATATAATTCTATAGCGACAAGTAGCTTTTTATATTATAATTAAATTGGTTAAGGTGTGATAACTAGAATAAAGCTATTATCTGACCTTTTCTGGAGGAAAAATATCTACTACCTACAATAAATTTATATATATATATATATATATATATATATATATAAAAAAAAAATCTATAATACCAAGAACATTCAAAAAATCTACTTTCTCCATTCAATTATTTTTACAAACAACTATAATCACCCCCAAACAGATCCTAAATCCAGCCTAAAATAGGAAACGAAACAGCCCCTTCCATGTATACACATCATACAGATCCATGCTAAGGATTTTGTAACTGCATTTCTACAAAACGTTTTATAGTTCAACAAAATAGCATTAAAAAAAACAATGCTGAAGCCACTCACCCTTGATACGCTTGTACCTAGTTTTGCACTGAGGGCAGAGCTGGCTACCCTCTCTCCGTTCATACTCATAGCATGGCCGACACACAGGAAATCCGCATTCATTACAGGCCACAAACAGATCTCCATCGACTGTCAGTCCTACTTCATCCCCACAAATCTCGCAGACTTGGCCATTCAACGCCCTCAATGTCTTCGGCTGCAAAATCACAAAACCTGGAATTAGATCAATAAACCCAGTGGAGTAACGCATTCTTCAATCTTTTGATTTCCATTGCTACCTCTTCATGGCCTCGGATGAGGACAAGCTCGTTGCGGTTGTGAGAACCTGCGACCAGGCCGGAGCTGGCCTCCATAGGAAAAGGGAGACAATAATGGAGTGGAGTGTGAGAGAATGGAAGAGATAGCCGGAGGTGAGAACAGGGGATCGGGTGGGTTTTGTAGGGCATAGGGAGTCTTTCTAGCTATATTTCTTCCAACCTTGTCTGGTTTGGGTCTCATTCTTCCACCTAATCGATGGAGAAGGTTAGTTGTCTGGCAATTGGTTGGGTGCAGAGTCGCCATTGCCGCCGATTGAAGCTAATCTTCAATTGAATATACTAACCAACCGCCTTCAGGAGCTGAGGTATTTTCGGACGGAGGGTAATAACCTTTTTTGGTTGTTGAATGGTATTTGTCTAACTCTTAGGAGTGTCCATTTGGTTTAATAGGTCTGATTTAAATTTGACTTTAAGATAATATTATATGAACATAGTCAATCAGATTTAACCTATTTAGTGTTTTATCAAGTTGGTTTTAAAAAAATAATCTATCAAATATGCCACTATGTTACATCTCTAACCTAGCATACTCTTCTCACATTGATTCATCCATGAACTCGCATTGTCTCTCTCTCTCATATGCGCGCACACACACATCAAATCACTATAGTGTAAACTCTTCATTGAATCCCTCATCAGACGTTCCACCTTCATCGCCCTCATTGCCTCTAGCTTGATCGAGCTCGTGTGGAGGTCCCATTTGCAGCCTTATTGAGCTTCATCGTCCCTTGCCTACAAAATACTAGGGGTGTCAATTCGGGTCAACGGATCGGGTTTTGGTCGAACTCGACTTGACCCGGGCCTAAACGGGGGGGTTGACCCGGACCCAACCCGTTTAGTTAAATGGGTCTGAGATCTGAACATGAACCCGACCCAGGTAAACTCGGCCCGCCAACCCGCAAGTTTTTTTTCCTGAATGATTTTTTTATTGTTTTTTAAAGCAAATTACAAATAGTTACTACTCAAATCAAATATTGAAAATAATAAACAATAAACAATCAAATTGCAATAAAATTTAAATTTTATTAATAATTTATATTTTACAACATGAAAAATTGAAAATTCTAAAATACTGAAATGCATTACAAAATTTTTCTTTTTTAAATTGTTACAACTTACAAGTTATAAAAATATATTACAAATACAACTTAACAGCTATACAGGTATACAACTGCTTTGCTCAATTGTTGCATTTCACTCTTTCAGTTTATGCATAATCATCCCCTCCTCAGCAATGAAGAACCTGCAAGGCTGCAAAAAAGAAAAAAATAAAATAAAAGAATATGTTAACTACTAGCAACCAAAGCGGCAAAGTCGAGGCTCATGGTGAACCTAGCAAAGAACCATCAACTACAACAATTCCATAAATTGTGCCCTCCAAGATTACAAATTGGTAATATGACTTTAATCAATTTAGTTTCTATTCAATTAAATCTTCTATTTAAACACAAAATTGTACATTTTCACAAAATAAGATATGTCAAATTTGATTATTCATACACATGACAGTTACAAGAATGACTAAACGAGTTTAATCTATTGCAAATGAAAAAATTAAGAGTTATTGATATTAGACTAAATGAAAAAAATTTGAAATAGTAAAAGTTATTCAGTCATTCAAATTCAACAATTCAATATACACTATTGGAGCAACAAGTTCATAATAAAACTGTCAAAATCATAACAACAGCAAGACTACATAACAGCAAACCCTAATATCAATAGAAACACTACACTCCACTGTGTATCATAATGGATTCTGATGTATAAATTAATAAACATAACAACAGCAACACTACATAACAGTAAGCCCTATTCCAACTGTGCAACATAGCAGCAAGAAGCTTAGTTATTATGAGCATAACAACATCAATATTTCAATAGTTCAACACCAGTTCCTGATCTCAAGTTTACAACAAAACCCTAATCAACATTTGAATCCCAGCTCAGTTATTATGAGCAAACCCTAATCCTCCATCTACAGATTTCAAAAATTGGAGACATCGAAAACACCATCACACTGTGAGTCTGAAATATTAATTTCAAAAATCCTAATCTACAATAGCCCTAATTTCAAACACTAAACATTTAAACTCCAAAAAAAAAAAAACTCCATATTTTAGAAATTCTAATCTACAATAACCCTAATCTCAAAAAGCTATTTATAACTTCGCTTTCAAATACCAAAATGGCAAAATCCAAATGGCCAAAGTTAAAATGAAAGAACAGATCTCCCATAAAAAATCTAAAATAGAAATAAAAAAACATCGTCACACTGAGAGTCTGAAACAACAGAAGTTATTCAAGATATTATTGACCATCACGGTCGAGACAAGAGGAGGATTCGAGGAGAGATTCAGAAGCCAGAGGAATCATGATAGTCGAGAGGTTGAGAAAAGAAGATATCAATTATCAAGAGAACTCCACTGCTCTAGTGCTCCTGAAGGCCTAGAGATAGCGAGGAGTGGAAACCCTAAAACAGAAGACCAAAGATTCTAATGGTTGAACTCGAAGTGGCGTCAGTTATAGTATCCAAAAAGATGTGGCGTGGGTTAGTCGAGTCACTAGCGGGTTGTCGAGTTAACCTGACCCGAAATATAAAAGAGTCCAGAAATTAGACCCGAACCTGACCCATTTTTTATGGGTTGACCCGAACCCGGATTGTTTGGGTCAGGTTCTGGTCTAATTTTTGAGTCGTGTCAGAAATTGACACCCATACAAGACTCTACCTTTGTCGAGCTTCATTCTGTCGTGCAAGCATCAGAGTTGATGAAGAAATCGACCCAAGAAGAGCAAACTATGTTAGATAGGTAAGTGATTGGTTTGAACAGTGCTACACAAGTGCACATGATGTTCAAGTAATATAGTGATAAGTGAGTTATCGCTCCCACGAGGAATATAAATAGTATCTTTAAAAAACTAATTATTAACTTTCTCAATCTTTTAATTTATCTTACAATACTAAAAAAATTTCTGAAGTAAAGATTTACCTACAATGTTCTTAAAAGGATTCTTCTAACATTATAAAAATAGAATAATTTTGTTGACATAGATTTATCTACAAAATTTTAACTGTCAAGTAGACCAAAAGTAATTCATTCTGTGGATCCTGGTGAAGTTTCCCTAAGACATACAAAAAAAAAAAATTTTTTTTTAAAGTAATTAGATTCCTAGTGGGAACAATAATTAAAAATTAAAAAATTAAAAAAAAAAAATCCTAGTGAAGTTTCATAGAAACAAAAACAATAGTTTCCCTCGATCCTATGTAGAAACAAAATAAATATAGTTCATAAACTTCAATAGTATTCCTAGTGGGAACAATAATTAGGTATTTATTTTTCAAAAAAAAAAATTTTAATATCTACCTAGGATACCTAGTACATAGAAACAAAAACAAAACAATATCCTAGTAATTTTAATTTTGTGCCAAGCATAAATACAATCTAAATTAAAAATAGAAAAACATGAAACAATTACTTGCATTTGAAGAATGTACATCATCAATAAAAACAATTAGTGCTATTATAAAATCCAAATAATCAAATCAGAACAATAACTTTTCATTTCATCAAAAATCACATACACAATATTCCAACTTAAAAAATCTTATGCATCAAAATAATAAAAAATTAGATTACAAAATATTACCTTAATATCGTAAATCGAGAGAAACCTGCCTCTACCCTTTATCTACTTTGTTGGGCCTTTAGCTTTTCCTGAAATACCAAAAAATTTAGAGAATGAGCTCAACCAGCTCGGTAGACTTCTTCCCATAGCACATCACAGATATCAATATCCAAATTAAAACATTGAATGAGAGTTAATTAAAGGAAAATACAATGACAATAACTAAATTGTAAACAAAATATGATATTCTAGAGTTTTGATGTTTACTTGGGTTCATGCTCTTACTGATACCTTTAAAGCCACTATCAGAGATTTCAGATGCATCATAGAATACTTACTATTAGAGTTTCACTTGTACATGACTTTCACATTTCATTCGAGTTCATATAGAAATCTAGAAATTATTAACATTCAGTTCAAAATATTACTTATACTCAATCTATTGAAATATCAGCTTACGCAATGCAATAATTATAATGCGCATGTCCTGATGTCTGCTTATAAGTCCACTTTTACTTATGCCTCCCTTTAACCTCCCACACCCTTGTATTGTTGTGGGGCTATAAAAAAACATCTAAAGCCCTTGTAATTAATCAGAGAGCGCATTTTTCCATACATCAGAACATTTTTAATGCCATGCTATAAACAGTATAATGCAAATTCAATAATAATTAAATTATATTTTCAATGCGGTATTCAGATATATGAATTGCTAGTAAAAAGCCACATTACATGTGTAACTTATACTCACTGAATTTTTCTGTTCAAATTCCAACTTCAGAGAGATATTCATATGAACATTTTTTAACTTTTATATAACTTATACAATTGCTAGAAAAATCTCAATCTATTTATATACTTAGACATTTGCATAGAAAAATTAACCGATGAAAATTTTATTTCATTTAGTCAAAATGTTCAAGATAAAACGTATAACAATATAACAAAAATTATATAGTAAAACATCATAAGATTTGAGAAAAATATATTTTTATACATAACTTTTTTATAAAACTACTAGAATTGAAATCAGTGATAGGAGTTCAAAAGTCTATCTCATTCTCGATGAAATCCCTAACCGGACCGATGGACAAATCCCATCTTTTGGCCGCTAAATCCTCTCTCTTCCTTTCTCTCTCCTCTCTTCTCTATTTTCTTCTTTTTTTTTTTCTTTTCTTCTTTGACAAGGTGGCTAGGAAAAGTTAATTAGGCAAATGGGTTTATATTTTTAATTATTTTAAAAACTACTAATCTAGCCTAGTACCACAGAGCTCTCAGAGAATATTTTAAATACTTCTAAAATCTTAATATTGGAGGGCTTGGCATTGTAGTGGTGCCACCCAACTAATGGTAGTAGAATGGGCGACGTTATAAGGGTACGAGCTGAGAGGAGTACTGGTTATGGGGATTTTTTTTCTTATTTTTAATTATATTAGATCAGCATTGTTGTGTGTTAGAAAATTCATGGTAGTAGAATGAGATAGTGTTGCATCATAGTTTTGCATGAAATTCCTACACACAAATATATCAACGAAAAAAGCTAAAGAGATACCAAAAAATTTACATGAAAAAAAAAAAGAAGAAGATAAACCATAAGGCCTAACCCAACTAAAATAATTCCACTAGGTGGGTATTGATTATAAAGATTTTCTCATCCCTAAAATAGAAAAGCCAAGATTACGAAAGTATGAGTTATGGGTGAAAATTGTCACAAAATTGATAGGGGATGAGAGGCGTTCAAAATATTATTGTTGAATGATAAGAATCTAACAATGATAGCTTTGCAAAGACGGACGTTTGATTTAGAAGTTGACTGGTGGCAATTTGATGGCAAAGGTTAAGATGAAATGATCTGACGACATGGTCCAACAATGGAGGTTAGGCGCTTGACGGTGGTCCAATTTTAGGGTTCGAGCAGTGGCAGTTTAAAAGAGGTAATTTGGCAATGGTAATTGAGCACAAAGATCGGGTGGTTGTAGTTTGATGGAAATGGTCTGTTGGTGACAATCTGATGGCGGAGGTCATATGATAGCACCCTGACTATGATGGTTAAACAACTTTGATGGTCCAACGATAGCGATCAAGCAACAACGGTTCAATAATGGTGGTCAAGCAGTATTCTAACATGGCAGACAACAGTGGCAATCAAAAGACGATGGTTCGACAATGGCGATCCAATGACTATGATCCAATTATCAAAGGAAGAACAATCTCCTTCTTACAAAAATTTAAAATTAAATTTATAAAGCATATAAAAAATATCATAATATAAATCATAAAGTCAAATTAGAATTTAAGACCAACATCACAAAATGTAGGAAGAATACCAACATCACACAATACCACGTTCTTACAAAAAATAATAAATTTATTACTTTAAAAATCAGACTTGTTTTGAGGGGGAGGGAGAGAGAGAGAGACTTGCCTTGCACCCTTCACATGAGACGTGTAGGCCTTGCATTGCAATCTAAGGCATAAAAAGAGTTGGATTGCGACTGTTGAGCTGAGTCAAAAAGAATAATCTTCTCTTCAAGCATTTAAGTCTTCTCTCACTGTGGAGATTTGTGGGCCCAAAATGGCCCCCACCATCTTACCTGCTCAGTGTGTATATTTCACCGGTTTTGATGCTTCCATCTTACTTGCTACCAAATATATAATAATCACTTTCTCCCAAATAAGTTAGGGTTCATTCACCATTGTGGCTTCTATTTTCTCACTCCTGTTCCTTTTTTTTGGGACATTTAGGCCATTTAAGGCAAACTCACACACACAACGCATACACAAGGACTCGAACCTTGAACCTCTTAGTTGGAAGCCTAAGCTTTCAACCAATAGGCCAAGGAGAGTTGTGTTTCCTGTTCCTTATGAGCTTAAGAGAATAAGACAAAGGACAACAACAATATTAAAAATATTTGAAAATGTGAGGAGTTTTATTCCATTGATGGGACATTTTGCCATCTTGATTAAACTTATGAGATCATAATCACATGTGATTATGTAGATGTATATTATTGAATTACAAAGGGTAAGCCAATGGGACTAATAGGAAAGTTAAGAGTATTTCAATAAATAATAATAATAATAATAGTAAAATGCCGATAAAACATAATTATGTGATTGATTAGAGAATATTGTATAAAATAGTGTCATTCTCAAATATATCAGATATGATGGTTAGAGGATCTTAATCAAATCTTTCTTTTGCATTTGATAATTTCAACTTTGTTTTATTCAACCACGGATACTCTTAAACTTAATTAAACATAAAATAACTTTAATAAATAAAAAGACTGTTGACTACTAAAAAGGTGAGGAAATAAAAAATATAGAATATTGAAGAGAAGCATCTCTCAATGAAACAATTAATCTATTGTTGATTTGGCTAGACGTTGCTAAAACGACACAATGCTTCACTCCCAGAACTCCTATTCGGCGATTTAGCCGATAAAAAAGAGAGAAACTGAACAAGAAACGTACTTTGGGATCTTCCTTCTGCTATCGCTTATTTGGGAAAAAGGTTTGGCGATCTATAGTCGGTTGATAGTGTTCGGAGAACTGTTGTAGGGCAATAGAGGAAGTAGGATCATAATCGGGCAATGGTGGTCTGCAGCCAACAGTTGGGAAACCATCGTTGATGGCCCACATTTAGGCAATGGTGTTTGGTGGACCATAAAATTGGCATACTATAGTTGTGAAATCGAGGTCGAAGGATCATAGTCGAGTGATGATAGTTAAATAACTATAGTCAGTTGATGGTGATTGAAGAATGTAGTTGAGTGATGATGATTGGAGGACCATAATTGGACAACGATGGTCATAAGATAATAGTAGGTTGATGAGCGGAGGCCCCTAAATGGGTGATGGTAATTGAAGGACCAAAATAGGGTGACAATGGAAGAATGACTATAGTCGAGCCATGGTGGTCAATGGATCATAGTCAAGTGACGGTGATCGAAGAACCATAGTCGGACGACAGTGGTCGAATGACTGTAGTCGAGAATGGAGGCTAGAGGATCGTAGTTGAGGTCAGAGAACCATAATATGTCGATGGATAATATGTCGATGGAGGTTATAGGACTGAAATCAAGTGATAGTGGTCAAAGGATTGTAGTTGACCTATGGTGGTATGTAGGTCATAGTCGAGCAAAAACAGTCTGTGGACTGAAGTAGGGTGATAGTGTTGGAGCATTATTGTCAAGCAACAATAGTCGAAGGATCGTAGTCGGATATCAATGGTTAGAGAACCATAATCGAGCAACAGTGTTCACAGGAACATAGTTGGTTGATAATGGTTGAAGAACCAGTCATGCAATTGTTATTTAGGGAGAGGATCATAGTTGGACGACAATAATTAAAGGAACATTGTCAAGAGATGGAGCGAAGGGCCCTAGACGAGCAATGACGGTCAAATGATCAAAATCGGCGACGAAGATTTGCGGATAATAGTCGTGTGATATAAGTTGATGGATCAAAGTCAGGTGATAGATTTTAGAGGACCATAATCATGTGACAGATTAAATGTTGAATGTTGTTTCGACAGTGGCATTCAAGCAACATTCAGGTTATGTTTCGATGGTGGCAGTCAGGCAATGGTCCAAAGACGATCGAGGAGTATTCCAATAGCGTTGGTTGGGTGATGATCCAATGATGATGGCAAGGTAAGGTTTCAATGGAAGTGATCTGACTATTGTTAGTCAATTATTTGAAGATAGTGTTTAGATGAAATTATGAGATTCCTAGAATCTCTGTGCACTCTTGAATCTCAAGCCTGAAGTCCAAGCTCTAGCTCCAAGCTACCCTTTCATATAGAGAGTGAGGATTTACTTATGAATTTTTAATTATAGTACACTCCATAAATATGAAGAAAATACGAAGCACTCCATAGACAATCAATATTGATTATCTTAATCATAAAGCATCTGTTCAACATTTAAGTGTCTTAATATTATCAAAATTGATTCTTCTTAATCTCATTGGATTCATCTTGTTAATACACTTAATTTAACAATAAGCATGCCAAATTTGAGCATCATTTTCTCAACTAATTAGTATTTTGAAGGTATCAATTACACTTCAAGTGCTTAATGCATGCTCATTCAAATTTAGTTTGGACCACAGACATCATTAGTTTCCATCATTAGATTCATTCATCGGTGTGTGTAGTTCAACAAAAAATTTGCTAAACCAACACTCTAGACTTTAAATTAAATTTTGAAATTTTTTAATTTAAATATACATCAAAATTCATGCTTAATCAAGACAACTTTCAATATAACATAAAAGATCAAAACAAATAATGTCAAAAAAGCATTGATTTGCATTTTTTTTTCAAGAAATACAATTTTATCAATCATTAATTGTAATTGTATTTTGAGCTATTAAGAGTATAAATATAAAGCCCTTCAGCCTCTCAATTATATATATATATATATCTATCATTGAAATAAACTTCTAATAAAATACTAAATAGAAAATAGTTAAATAATAATGGGACAACAGAAAAAAACAAAAGATAGAGCCTAATTCTTGCACCAAACCATCTCCATGCTACCTATTAGGCCCTAAGTGATTGACTCAGCTTCCAAAACTAGAATAAATAGATCTAGAGTTCATTTTGAATGGCTACAGCTTTTTATAAAGATAATTATAAAATGGTTGTGGAGAAAACAACTTTTTTAAAAGTTGTTCTAAAATTAACTTTCTAACACAATTTATTGATCGCAGTAACCAAACAATAACTATGATCATAATCTGAAAAACAAAACAGTAAAAAAATTGTCCCGAACAAAGCCCTAATCATCATACAACTTTGATATCTTTGATGCAACATGTTAGGTGACCAAATCAAGAGCCCTTATTTGGATGCAATTAGCATCTCTGTCAAAAGGAAAAAGAAACAATCACATTGAGTTTCAACAAGTCTTTATCCTATTATGTGCGGTCGGACATATTAAGTAGCAAACCAAAAGAAAAAATAAGACAATGCCACAAAGCAGGATATGTACGAAAGGGAATTAATTTACATTTTTTGAACTAAAATACGAGTCAATTAACTACACATGCAGATTGCCTAAAAATATATCAGTGCGGCCATCGAAATTTACAGGGAGAATCACACACTAGCTGAAACTTCAGCAGCAGCAGATGTTTCCTTCTTTGGCTGTTCCTGAACTTTCTGTAGTGCTGCTTTATTGGGCGTTAGAATCAAATATATGTTCCTCTCGCTGAAGCTTTTGCTCTCCTCAGTTGCAAGCTGGAAATAAATAAAATTAGTAAGTTTGTAGCTAATTTGATGCGGAACATCTTAAGTAGAATACTCCTTGGGAATTGTTTCTTCTTTGTTAGCTTTGGTACATGTTTTCTAGAATGTTCTTTTGCCTTTCTATAAACAAAGTATTGTAATGAGGGGAATGAAGAATATTATATTTTGAGTTTTTAAGCTTCTGTTTGTTCTCTGGATTTGGTGTTCCTTTTAGCAGATCCAATTCTTTCACCGATCTACTACATCATAATTCATTAATATGCCTAGAATGAGAACACAAAATGCAAACAAGAAGACTTAGCTAAGAAATTAATTGATGAATACAAATATTTAAAAAAGAAGGATGAAAATCAAAGATAAGGTTTAACTAATTCAAAATTTTGGAATTGCGTTAATGCATGCGGCAAATCATAGATATGCAAGAGGAATCATAAAGAGAGTTGATGTCATGGTACCATAGAGAAGGCAAGCAGAAAGAGAAAACAAGATTAGTGAAATGCCTACTAAGTTATTATTGTTCAGTGATTTTATTTAGAACATGCATGCATTTGATATGTTATATAAATTGCAACCTTAAGTATGATCAAGGGAGATTTACATTCACACCACAAAAGTTTTATCTATTTATATATCTAAAACATAAATATTTATATTTAATCATATCATCACCCTAGTCTCTAAATCACATCAAAATATATACAAGAAAAGATGTATTTCTCTTTAAATAAATTAATAACTTACGAAACTTTTTAATATCATTGTGAAGACAAATAAGATGTTAGAAGAGTGGAGGAGTGTGTTGGTTCTTATTTTTAAGAATAAAGATGCTGCATATGAGTGTACAAATTATAAAGGAATTAAATTAATGTGACATACATAAAAATTATAGGAGAGAGGTATTGAGCATAGATTACAATGTGATACTAACGTTTCTCAAAATCAATTTAGATTCATGCTAGGTAAGTCCATTATGAAAGCTATATATTTATTGAGAAGTTTAAATGAGAAGTATAGAGAGAATAAAGAGGATCTTCATATGATATTTATTGAATTCGAGAAAGCATATGATAAACTTTCAAGAGAAGTGCTCTGAAAAGTTCTAGAAAAGAAAGGAGTTCATAATACTTATATTCAAATCATTAATAATATGTATGCAAGTGTTGTTACTTTTTTTTCAAACACAAGGTAGTTTGACCCAGTTTTGTTCTATTTTAGTTGGAATACATTAAGGATTCAGCTTCAAGCCCATACCTTTTTGCTTTAGTCATGTTGTTATTACTAGACATTTAGAAGAAGATGTGCCCCGATGTATGCTATTTGTTGATGATATTCTTCTTGTTGATAAGACTAGAGATGGAGTTGAAGAAAAACTTGAATTATGGAGGTCAACCTTAGAGTCTAAAGATTTTTGTTTGAGTAAATCTAAAATCAAATACATAGTGCAATTTTAGTAGTAATAGATCTAGTGAGGACATTGTGATTTTGTGCGATCAAGTCATTAAAAAGAGTATGTTTTAGATATCATGGGTCTATTATTCAAAGTGATGGTGAAATCGATGGAATATTATTAGTATAATTCAAGTTGGATGGTTGAAATGGAGGAATGCATCATGCCAATTGTATGATAGAAAAGCACACCTCAAACTTAAGGGAAAATTCTATAAGATGGTGATTAGACCTGCAATGATATATGGCAAGAATGTTGGCCATTAAAAGAGAAATATAAAATTAAGTATTGTAGAGATGAGGATGCACGAGTGGATGAGTGGCTTTACTCTTAGAGACAGAATGCGAAACAAGTATATACGTAAAGAAGTTGGAGAAGTTCAAGTGACAGGTAAGATTAGAAAGAGTCGCCTTAGATGATTTGGTCAACATAAAATATCGGCCTTCCGTTGACCTGGTTAGGAGAGTAGGATAGTAGATGCATTAGATTTGTCCTTTGTTAAGAATGGTAGAGGTAAACCTAAATAGACTTGGTTAGAAAGTATTAGAAATGAACTTTTTTTAATTAGATTTAAATGAAATGATTCATATTGCCGACCCAACATAGTGGGATAAAGATTTGATGATGTTGTTGTTGTTGTAATGTACATCCCACTATAATCAATAGTAAACAAGATAGAGCTAGATGTTTTTTGGACAATGAATCATATGGGGAGATGAAACGTTTATAAAGAATGAAGCTAAAGAAGGGCTTGCAAGCTGTGGCACTCAATTTGGATGTCAAAGATGGCTACTCTAAAAAGTCTCTCTGTCATCTTTCGTTCTGAGCTACCCTTAAATTTAGCTGAAGGTCATTGTTTGGAGATATTTTTCTGCTTTGCATCTCGGGCTATTATTTTTGGTTTTTTTATCAATGTAATCTCCAGTATTTTTATTCCACCTGCGCATCTTGCTCAGAATTGTAATTTTCCTACGTGGTTAATCTCTTTTGACTTAATAGATGGGTATGTTTAGTCCTGGCTTTTACTTAATAATACTAATAATAATAACTAGCATAGAGTATAAACATGATTCACCAAGCATACTCCAAAAGTTGTACTGTTGTAGGTTTTGCAAAATGCACTCTCCATGATAGATTTCCACTAAGAACACTAGGCATTCTGACAAGAAAAGTAGAAATGATGCTAAATTGAAGAGAGGAGGTTTAGCAACTAAAAGTTCAAAATTGTATTCAACATTGTTAAATATTTTAAATAGTAAATATTATCCGATAATAACCTCTCCAACATCATTCTGAAAGCGCTTAATTAGCTCGATAGCAATGTTCTTAAATTCATTTTCTCTGCCTTTCAGATTTACAATGACTTTAACCTGCAACAGCACCAAAAAGAAATAATTCAAATGCCAACAGACAATTGAGAATAGAAACTAGAAGCACAGAAGCATCATCATATAAGTTTACTACTGGAAATGTCAACCTTATCTCCATCCTTCAGGAACTTCTGTGCAGCCTTCAGCCTTACAGAATAATCATGGGAATCAATGTTGTACCTATTATTGGTAAGAAGAGGAATTTTAAGTTAGTGTTGTGGTGATTCCGAAGATTACTTGCATAACTATAAGAAAAAAACCCATCATATTAACACCTTCAGTATGCAACTATGCAAACTATTAAATGCGGTCACACATGAATAATGATTTCAATTTTAATGCAGAAAGAACTTAAATAACTGATTAAGTATCTAGGAGACTAATAAACAACATGATCAAACCAAGCTCTGAAGCTAAGCAACTAAAAACAAAACTTCACAATTATCAGGCAGTATAAACCAATATAACCATAAACAATTACAAATAAACTATATGCATACCCCATTTTGAGTTCTTTGGTATCCATACGGTTTGCTGCAAAATGTTACATATGATTGAGATTATTAGATAATCATTACAAAATAAAGTGAGAAAGCATACATCAAGTTTCCAGAATAAGAAAAAACTCAAGGGATGAGACATTCACCAGCAGATCTTTTCATCTGCACTCTTTTCTTCTTTAGCTGTTCATACTTGTGTTTTCTGCGATAATATGCATTTGCACAGAATTAAATATTATCAAAATGCACTAGAATTACAAAAGTATCAAAAAGCAATTTTAATGCCTGGTCCAAAATGAATTCTTAATATGCCTTTGGAGAACAACTACCATGTCTATAGTTCATTAAAGAAATAAGCACAGAATACAATCATAATAAAACAGAGGCGTGCTAAGCATAGAAAGAATGCAAGTCATGCGGGGACCTACTACACTCTTACAATTTTGAAAAAAGAGATTATAAAAGAAAACATATATCAGAGGCTATCTCGTCATCATCTTCATATCCTTAATCGACTATATGGGATTCAGCTGCTCTCTTAGGCTGTTTAATTAGCCTAATTGCAAGCAGTAATCAGTGAAAAACGCTTAAAAAGTTCTGATAGACGATCAAAACAAATATGTGATTTGTTCCGGAACCAAGATAACTTGTGCTATAATCACTACAGTTACCTAAGGCTTCATTTGGGACGGCTTTTTTACTACTTCTTAAAGCAGCTTTCTAGTATAAAGAATTTAATTTTTGTACTAAAAAGCTTCTTTAAGAAGCAATAAGAAAGCCGTCCCAAACGAAGCCTAAATCTAACAAATGGGAAGTGCCTCGAGACATGATTCTTCTGGCTGAGAAATCTTGTTTCTTTGTTATGCAACAAAACCTGGTTTCTTGTACTTCGACATGACGTGATTAGATGTTGTTTCTTTCACCCAATAGAATCTTAAATCAGGGTTCTCAATATATCCCGATTTCTTTTCCAAGTCAATTGACTAATGCATGAGAAAGAGGTATTCTAAATCATTGATGTATGCTCAAATCCTATTGGACAGGCCAATTGTTCCTTATCCTGTTTCACCATAATAATTATCCGAACAAAAGGATCTAATTTGATGCATCTCTGATCTACCCATAGGTATCCAAAAATGACAATCGTTTAAGTAATTCAAATTGTGATCTAAAATAAGATTCCACATGGCTCTACATATCTTGTTGAACCCAAAATTATTTTAATGAGTATAAACACTACAATTAGTGAACTAGGCATGTGTGATACGCCAAGGGGGGCCACCTTGTGGGGCCAAGGGGAAGATATTTAAGAAAGTTTCAAATTAATAGAAATTATTTAGGAATGTTACTAATCAAGGGGGTGTTATTTAGAAAAGTTTCCTAATTGTGTTTATACTATTTATGAAGTATTTAATTGTTTAGAAAGGTTTCCTAAAATATGTTTAATTGTTTAGGAAAATTTCCTAAATCATGTTTAATAATTTAAGAAGGTTTCCTAAATCATATTTAATTATTTAGGAAGGTTTCCTAAATTATGTTTATGTTGATTAGGAAGGTTCTATTTATTTAGAAATATTTTCTATACTGATTTGGAAGGTTCTAATTGTGTTATTGTGTTCTAAGGCTATTTAAGTGGGAGTTGTCTGAGATTTTAGGTTCATGCTATTGATGAGTTTTGTAGGTGTTTGTTGTATTTCTTTGGGTGAGTGATCCTAGCGGCGTCTAGGATTTGAGAGAGACAGTCTCCTCTCGAAAGAGAACTATTGTATCTTGCTTGGTTTGTATTTGTTCTCTTTATCAATAAAAAATATGTTCAGAGTGGTCTTATCAAATTGGTATCAGAGCGGTGTCCTGGATCAAAATATCAGCTTTCCTCACTAATTTTTGCTTAGTTTTTCCTCTTCGTTTGTTAAATTTTGCTGTTTGGATGCCAGATTTGGGTTAAAGTGGCTGATTTTTGCTGTTAAATCCTTGATCTGAGTACCGATGGCCGGAAGAAGAGCTAAGGCGTTGGAAGAAGGAACATATTTCAGCGAAGGAAGGAATGTTTGAGAATTTGGAAGATATGATGAAGAAAAAAACCAAGATGGAGTTGAAAACTTCATCGGAGATTCCTACTACTTAACCAAAGGGAAAGAAAATTTTGGAGGAGATGATGAGAAAGCTCATGAAGATGCGATCTAAAACTCCACCGACAGTTCTAATTGCTAGCCCTAATCAAGATTTGATCGGGATTCCCTTGGTCAAATCTAAAGGGAAAGAGGTCGGAAGAAAAGAGTTGAAAAGAGCTACTTTCTATAAAAGCCACCTTCTAGGATATGAGAAGGGGAGAAATAGGGTTTTCGGATGGGGGGGACAACAGAAAGGGAGTTTTATTGTTGAGGTGGTGGAGTGGTCGACCACTATGAGAGGCTTTATGGGCAAGGGGAGTGGACGATCAGAGGAGGGATATGGGCCGAGCCATGGGGATCAGGTCAAGTGAGGCAGATTGAAGAAAAGTGGGACACTTCCACCCTCGATACATGGGGGAAACCTGGAGGGATCATGATAACCGCTACACTGGAGGAGGAAGAAGCTGTGGGGTAGTGGCGATCCTAAGGTGAGAGAGTTAAAGATGCAAATGATTGAGGAGAAGAGTGAGAGTTCAATAAGTGATACACAAGCTTATTCAAGAAAAAACTGATCAACAAAGAAAAAAATATATGAATGAAGAGGGCAAATAAATAAACTTGCAAAGCCAAGTTGATGGTGCTGATCAGGAAATCTACAGCATCAAATTACCTGGTGTAGCAAAGATTGGTGAAGGTAAGCTAGAAAATCAAAACCATGCAGTTGTCTTTACCAAAGGGGAGGCTCTTCAGACAATTGATATGAACCAGGATAATTATTTGGAAGAGGCTTTGAAAATGAGAAATCTTTTGGAGGAATTCAATGAAGACCATGGACTGTGCCCACCAACCATTCTTGGTGTACGTGAGCACATTTTTACATGAAGTATTTCATCTTTGGGATGGTTCTTGTCAAACCAAGATATAACTTTTGTGGCAATTGGACAAAGGGTTTTGGCTACTCCACTGAATGACTGGTTCCAATATGGGCATACAGATGTATATGACAGGAATTTTCACATCATTAGAGATGGCATAAGCAAGGCTTCTTGTGTAATCAACCATCCATCTTTGCAGGATTCAATTTGACATTAAAGCAAGAAAATATCACCCATCATGAGTATATTAAGGTTGGGAAAGGTCGTGATGTTGGACTCAACCAAATCTCCCTATTTGAAGCAAAGATTGCCGGTAGCAATAGAAAACAAATACTTAGCAGATATATCTATTGCTTGGACCGCCAATTTGACTTCTTCCGCATGCTTTCTTACTACTTCACGACTGTAGGGTTCTATGTCAACTCAATGATGGTTCTTATCATAGTCCACATTTTCCTCTATGGCAAGCCTTACATGTCATTAAGTGGGCTTGAGGCTGCCATTATGAAGCAGGCACTGATGAGAGGAAATAATCCTCTGAAGGCTGTTATGGCATCTCAATATTCCGTCCAGCTTGGTCTATTGATGGCCTTACCCATGGTCATGGAGATTGGGCTGAAAAGGGGATTCAAAACTGCATTGGGCGACATAATCATCATGCAACTTCAATTGTACTTAGTTTTCTTAATATTCTTATTTGGAACAAAATTTCATTACTTTGGACGAACAATCCTATATGGCAGAGGAAAATATAGAGTTACTGGGCAAGTATTTGTTGGGCGACATGTAAAGTTTGCATAGAACTATAAAATATACTCTAGAAAGCATTTTATAAAGGGTCTGGAACTTATGCTGCCGCTAATTGTTTATCAGATCTACAGATATGCAACTACTAATTCAACAACCTTTATGCTTCTCACTACATCCATGTGGTTCTTTGTTATTGGTTTTTTGCGCCATTTCTTTTTAACTTTTTTGACTTTGAGTGGAAAAAAAATAATTGATGACTAGAGAAAGTGGATAAAAAGTGAAGGCATTTCCAAAGATGTTAAATTGTTGAAAGATAACATATTCTTTAGAGTGAAGCACGAGCAAATAAAGAAGGATATATAACTGGATCATGCGTTAAGTTGTTCTTGCATGAAACAGATATTATTGTTAAAACAGATGATCAGAAGACAATTCCCTTCTTTACAGCTTGAGGACAAGGTGGCTCTTTGGGAGGCAGTATTGATACGCCAAGGGGGGCCACCTTGTGGGGCCCAGGGGAAGATATTTAATAAAGCTCCTAATTAAGGGAAATTATTTAGGAATGTTTCTAATCAATGGGGGAGTTGTTTAGAAAAGTTTCCTAATTGTGTTTATACTATTTAGAAAGTATTTAATTATTTAGAAAGGTTTCCTAAAATATGTTTAATTGTAAAGGAAAGTTTCATAATCATGTTTAATTATTTAGGAAAATTTCCTAAATCATGTTTAATTATTTAGGAAGGTTTCCTAAATTATGTTTATGTTAATTAAGAAGGTTTTATTTATTTAGAAAGTTTTCTTAAATTATGTTTATACGGATTAGGATGGTTCTAATTGTGTTATTGTGTTCTAGGACTATTTAAGGGGAAGTTGTCTAAGGTTTTAGGTTCATACTATTGATGAATTTTGTGGGTGTTTTTTGTAGTTCTTTATGTGAGGGATCCTAATGGCGTCTAGGGTTTGGGAGAGACGGTCCTCCTATCAAAAAAGAACCATTATATCTTGCTTGGTTTGTATTTTTTCTCTTTATCAATAAAAAAATATGTTCAGAGCGATGTCCAAGACGTATCAATGTGTCTTCAAGTTTCATAACTAGGTAATCTTCAAAAAAGACAAGATGCTAAGCTATGATGCACGTACATCGACATGGTGACACGAACACGACACGACACAGACATGGGACACTGCTTTTTTTGAAAATATAGGACACGGGTACGACACGGACACGGCATTACATTTTTTATAAAGTATATAGATAATAACGTAACATCATATCAAAAATGACAAACAATAATAAAAGAATGACATGATAACTTATCTAGCTTATAATATAAAATATTTGGTACAAAATGTTTAATACAACCACAAAAATATAAGCAAATAATCACTTACTATAATATCAAACATTCAAACTTCAACTACTAGGATTAGCTTTAGAGGTTTGTTTTTGCCTTCAATATCATCATCATTTAATATCATTGCTTTTAACTCCGGTTCATCAAGAGAAAGATTTGCAATATTTCATTGAATATCATATAATGAAAGTTGGTTCTTCTTTGTATCTTTTTACTTCTCTAGTTCGCTAGTTCTCTTCCATAATATTTCTTTATCCTCTAATCTAAACACAAAGAATGTATCTATTTACTTCTATACTTCTCTAATTCTATAGTTCTCTATCATAATAGTTCATTGGATATCATATATTTATAATTAAAATAATTTAGCATAAAAAATTAGGTCACGCGTGTCCCAGCCGTGTCCGACACATGTCTCTGCCGTGTCTGAAACGTATCACAGCCGTGTCTGAAACGTATCCCAGCCGTGTCGGGTTAAATTTAAACATTATTTTAATCGGACGCATATCTGCCGTGTCCGACACATGTCCCAGTCGTATCGGGCACGTGTCCATGTCTAACATGTGTCCGACAATGCATTAATTAAATGAGCCAAAGGGGACTTCAAGGTATTTTAATATGGGATATAAAGCTAATTTTATAAGCACAACAATAGATGTCAAGACAAAAACAAAAATATTTAAATATTTTAAAATTTTAGGACATCTTATTTGAATGGATAGGATAATCATAATTAAAACTTTTAATCCAGAAATCCCTTCAAAAAATACCTGAAATATATTTTTAACTAGTTTATATACTTTTATAAACTTTAAACATTCCCGCTTGACAAAAAAAAAACAAAATCAGCAACTTGTTGGCAGCTAATTTTGAGCTAAGGCCGACACGTTAGCTCATAAAAGTCCTTTGATCAATTTTTATCAATCAATAATTGTGTGGAATCAACTTAACCTCTTGGAATGGGCTAACGGTCAATTTTGGGGACAAATCGACTAGTAGAATGATTTGTAGAATGATTTGTGAAGACTATATGATTTCGACATGTTGATTCTAGTCCCAAATCTACTGTTGCCAACTTTATGTTTTTACAGTCTAATTAAAAAAAAAAAAAAAAAAGTTGCTCCAATGGTCCCCAAATCAGCACTTTCGAGACAATATCTCAGTAAATCTGGGTCCCCGTTACTTTTAAAACCTTCTTGATAGGAAATACTTGAGTTCGCAAGTAACCCTAAGGGTAATACTTGAGTTCGCAAGCAAACCTATCTCCAATTGGTGAAAAACAGCGAGAATAATACAAAATTTGGGTGAAAACAGCCCAAAACAATATATTGCTGTAGGAAAATCAAAGCAAACAATAAGGAAAACAAGATACAAGAGATCCTCAATTCGAGAGGAGGATCGTCTCTCCCAAATCTCTAGACAATAGAGTCTAGATCCCAAGTCGCCAAGAAACTCTAATTGAGAACAAATCAAAAAATAATCCTTTCCTAAACATCTCCCCCTCTTAATACAAACACTTTCCTAATCTAATCTACCTCCCAAGACCTAGCCGCCCACTCCTTTTGAATTTGAAATCTATTAGGCAAGTTGGGGCCCACCATGTGGGCGGGCAATAGCAAGGGAGCCGCCTACTATAAACCTAAGCCGGCCCTTGGGCCGGCTGGGTCGATTCAGGGTGAACCGGCAGCCTAACACTTCCATAGCTACCATTTGATCATTCTCTCCCATTTTAATTTGAACAAAGCTTTAGATATCTTTTAAATAGAAAACTATAATTTGAATGTGCCACCATTTCTTTAGGTTTTCTATTAAGCTTTTCTTTTTTTTCTTTTTTTTTATTGCTTTTTTTTTATTTGGATCCATTTCATCTCCAAATAAAACCCCAAAAGCTGAAGGAAATAGTTATTGAAATCTTTAATTCTTGAAAACCTTTACTCCCATGCCTTTTCTAACATCTAAGCTTATTTATTCTTCATCGATCACTTTATGTTGCCATTTGCTCAACCTCGCTTAAGGTGTTAATATCAAATAGTTGAGATCATTTGAAGCATAGTTATGCTTTTGAACCTTCTATCTTTACATTTATTTGCACTATAAGAAAATGTCCAATTTCAAACTTTCTTTTTTTGTCATTAGAGCATCCAAAAACCGACGAAACAGATGTCTAACAATAACAACGTTAAAACTGATATAATTTTTGTCAATTATCGATGATAACTCAATATAATTTTACTTGAAATTTTGACGGGAAGCCAATGGAATTGGAATCAATCCATTTATAAAAACAAATGCGATACCTAAGACCTATTTCCTTGTTTTGCTCAGCCATCGCCTTGCCTATCCCTCATTCAACCAAAGTTGTCCACTTGTCCCTCATCATTACTCAAATTTAGTATGTTTCTTTCTCTTTTCTTGATTAGTTTTCATTCATTTCTTTTATACTTTCAAATCCTTTATTGTTTTCTTTAATTTAACTATTTTACATATTTTACTCAAGCACTTGCTACATTTTCTGGATAAAGATTCAAACATTAAACCATAGCCAAATAAAAACAACCTAGTTCAGTGATGTTTTTCTTAGTGCAAATGTTAATATGTTGAAAATAATTTTATGGTGACTTCATATTTGCTCAAATAGTGGGCGAATTTCAGCTTAGGGCTAAATGTTAAATTTGTGATGTATATCTCCCACAAGATATATCACACTTTTGTCAATGCTATTTCGAGTCAAATATACAATAAGATCATGGGTAACTTATAATGATGAAATTAATGTTGATGAGTCAATTTCATAATTTCTCTTAATCTTTGATCAATCAGGTCGCAAGGAAATGTAATGATTGGCATTAAAATAAAACAAATTGGCCATTGCAACATTATTTGTGCAATTGAACTATGATGAGGTTGAATCTTTTTTCTAGTAAGTATATTGATAATTTTTATTATTTAATTTTTATATATGATATGAAATTCTTTTTTTATAGTCGTTTCATAGCTTCAGTAAATAGCAAGCAATTTGATTTAGATAAGAGAATAGAGAATGAATTTTTGCTTGATGTGAAACATGTGAGTAAATAAGAACTGCTTTTGGAAATTAAAAATACTTTGAACTTTAACTTTTCTAATCGTAAACTTATGTTTCACCAAGTTAGATTCTTAGAAATTTCCATTAGAAGTTCAAGTAATAGCAAGCAATTACAAATGAAATTGACAGGATACTTGCAAGTAACAACAAAATAAGAAAGTAAAACTAATGGTAATGAAACAAAAATCCACGGCGTAACAGTGAGAAGTGTTCACCCTGAGTTCCCTCACTCTCGCACTTGAAATTGGGGTTTAGTGGAGAAAGGTTATAAGTAACCCTAGTGATGTCACCACAAGACAAGTGACGCGTAAGGTACTATCCGCCGGAAAGGTAGCCGGAGGAGGGGAAGTTGATGGTCGGCCGACGATTTGTCAATGTTCCGTTGGTCGTTGCTCGTCAATCGTCTCGGCGAGATGATAGAGTATGCGATTTACGTAGCTTTCCACTGAATCCTCGTATTCCCAGTCTGGATCAAAGAAAAGGGTTGCAATATGTTGATTTCTCCTTGAGCGTTGTATGCAAATCCGTGATCGACCTCAAGGTCGGCCATGCACTAATGGTAGATGGGAGGAGGAAGTTTGTCTTCTCATCTTTGCTCTAAACCTCATGAAAGAGTTAGGGTTGCCAAGAGAAACAAGGGGAGAGGAGGGGCAGGCCAAGGAGAGAGAGAGGGGGGTTGTGGATTATGTTAGGTTTAGGTTTGGGTTGGGGAAATCCCAATAAATCTGAAATTAATTTCAGGATTAAGTGGTTTTGGAGGGAATTGAATTTGAAATTGAGTTCAAATTCAATTAGGGTTTAGGGATTAAAGAAGGAAACAAAGGGAGGTGGAATATAGGGGGCCGGCAGCATCTAGAGAGAGGGAAGTGGGTTTTGGGAAGAGAATTAAGAACTTCCTAAATGAGATCCCTAATTTAGGAAAAGGATAATTAAATCAAATCCAATTTAAAATCAAATTGGATTTAGATTTAAAACTTTCCTAATTTAGCTTTTGTTAATTTAGAAAATTATTTGAATTTCAAATTGAGATGACTTATTTTCCAAATTATTTAGGTTATTTTAAGTAAGTGATAATGATGATTGAACTCATCATTAAAGGGGAAAGGAGGGTGTGGCCGGCGGTGGAGCTTGGGGGAAAAGGGTTGGCCGGCGGTTGTGAGGGCTCCACCGGCGGTTAGGGATGGGTAGGGGTTAGGGGTCAAGGGGTTGGATGATGGTGGAAAGGTGGCCGGCGGTTGGGGCAATGGGAGATTGTGGCCAGCAGTTTGGAGATGTGTATGGGGTGGCCGGTGGGGAGAAAGAACAAGGAAAGAAAAAGATAAGCCACGAGTCATGAAATCTTCCAATGACTGGTGGGTATTGCGTTCACCCTCACCTTGGGTTCGCTCTTCTCTCTAGTGCACGCACAAGAGGAAGAAGACAAATATCAAAATTTTATTGAATCATTCATTAACCTCATACAAACAAAAAAGACCTCTATATATAGATCTCAATAATAAAGAAAAGAAGAAAGACACAAATTCCCTCGGGGCTACAATAAGAACTCACTACCCATAGGGGTAAACTAGGAAAACTGAAATGCAAAATAAATAAAACATAAAATACATCAAAAGTAAATACTCTGAATCGTAGCCGTCGATCTACGATTTTGTTGATGGTACACATGTTGAAACCTCTGGCTGATGTCCTCATCATTGCTCTAGTTTAAAAACTATGTAAGTTCTTTTGCAAATTATAATGTGAGTTAATGATATTACATTTTTAGTCATTGCACTTTGTTTGAATATAGGTTCATAATCCCTTTAACAACATTTTAAATTAATATATTCATGCTCTTCCATGGGTCCAATGAGAAATGTTTCGAGATGCGTAACATATTTTTTTCAATGGCTATAAATTTCACACTCAATCATGAGGTGAGAGTAGAAAGGCATCAATTCAGAATCATGTGTGAAAGATAATAACAGTGATGAAGAAAATGAAAATGAATATTATAGGTTATTGAATGAAATAATTTAGTTAAAATGTCCAATAGAGACTTAAAATGATAGCTTTCTTTAATTGCAAATGGTCTGACCCTTCACTTAATTATGGAATGCAAGTGCACAAACAATATAACATTTTGCAACTCTATGTACTTGAAAATATTCAAAGTTCAATCCTTTTATAATAGCGCAAGAAGCAACATAACTTTTGCATGCACCACACCCGGATAGACAAAGATAAATTAGATCAGTTGTAAAATTTCAAGACTAAACTAAAAAAACGGGTTAGCAAAAACACTCCATAGATGCTTCCTTTCAATAAGAAGATATGACATATGCATAACACATTATTGATAATGATCCAGTATTAAATTTACTAGGCATTTAAGGTGATCATGAAGAGAATGATGAAAACTAATGATGCAATAGAAGATAAAAGTATTAAAAAACAATCATTTTTCTGATGACACACTGGAAATTGAACATCAATTATATGAAAATGATACTAAATGATTGAATTTTTTATGTTATTTAATTAGTTATTATTCAGAAAATCTCATTTACGTATTTTGCATTTGCAATAATTAAAATGCCTACGATACGAATCCATTTATGTAGAATTCTTCTGGAAAGAATACTAAATGATTAGGCATGAAAAAATTAATGTCCACCACTTCCCATTCCGAACTCTACAAGAGAGATACTCTCTCGTACCACCACATCAACCTCTTCAGTACCCCACCACTTCACATTAACTTGTTCCCCACTTCCACCGACTGCCACAGCAGCATATTCTCCTCAAGTCTTCAATCCTCCACCAAAAAAGCTCAACAAACTACCCCATATACTGCTTATGCGCCACCACCACCATATACTAAGTCATCCACAGATGACTCCTACCTCAACACTACCACCATATTATTATCCAGGTTATTACCCATACCCTCTCCTCATCAAACACCAAGTGCTGGTTCATCCACCCATGCGCATCATATAGCAAGCCAACACATACATATACACAGGCATTTGCATAGACTAAAAATGAAAGACATGATGACCTTTATACAACCATAGGGTGGGATGTAAGCGTCAAATATTTTTTTTATTCAATTACATTATATATGATTATAAATATAAAATCATTACTAATTGATTAGTAGGTTTCATTCCCTTAAGGTTCCCATTCATCAAATTATTGAGATAATTCAAGATAGTTCTGATGTATCATACAAATCATAAGTCTTGAGAGGATGACCTTTTCCAGACCAACTTCTCATGAGGCTTAAGAGTGCTGACGACAGCTTGGAGTCGATGTCTAAGAGCAACTACACCAAGTTGTCAAACTTGGCAATAAGCTTATTCAATTGGGTATGAATCTTTAAAACAACTTTAGAATATTCATTAACATTGAGTCTTTAAAACATCTCTTGAAGATTCATTAATGAGAAAAAGATCAACATGTGTGACAACCGGTTCTTCCGACCGGTTCAACTGAACCGGCCGGCCCACCCTTTATAATCCCGCGAACAGAAGGATCGCGTAACAGAACTGTTCGCGCGAACAGAGAAGGGCGGATGGTCGGGCTTCACGCGAGAGCGAGGTAGGTTTCTTCTTTCTCCAATTTTAGCAAATGATTACCTTCTAGGATAAGAAATAACGATTCCTTTTCATTCTTATCGTTATCAGAGAGTTATTTTGGTACTCTAAAATTAAATTTAATAAATAATTTAATTAAAAATTAATCAAAATACTTCATAATTTAACACCATTAATTCCAAAAATTAATATTATGATAAAAAACGTCCCTTTCTAAGGAGTTGAGGGACCTAATTGTCCCTCAAAAGAGTTGGGGGCCATTTAAGTCCCTCACAAAGAGTTGAGGGAGCATTTTAATCCTTTTCTCGTTTAATAATATTAAATTGAGTTTCCTCAACCATATTAGAATGTCAAGGCTCCATTGGATCTCTAGGTACTCCTTTCCTTGCCCATGTCATGTCAATCAAATAATCAAATAATGTGCATCAATGATTTATAAAAAGATCAATGGGCGAATATAAAGGAGAGGAGAAGAGATAGGAGGATGAGGCGGAAGCACTTTATTCTTCCATTTGGGACCCTTTAGGGAAATAAAGATCCCTAAGAATAAATTAGATATTTGAAGAGTATCATCCCTAACTTATAGGTAGAAAAGAGAGAATATCAAAATGTTCTCTAGAGATCGAAAGTTCTTAACAACCAATGTGATGTGGTCAAATAAATGGAAAACATGTCATCCATTAATTGGGAGCCCTTATGATGTAGAACAAAGGGGAGTGGTTAATAAATTTCCCTAAGTGGATGTCCAATTGGGGCATTAATTAATTTAGGAGGGAGAGAAAGAGATGGGGGCCAGCCAAAGGAGGGGAGAGAAGTGTCTATGATCAATGAATGTAGGAAGAAGTGTTTAGATTCGATGAATATAAGAATTTTGAATTGATACCCAATCAATTTCATATTTAATCATTCCTTGATTGAAGGAAGACTTTCCAAAATTAAACTAAAGAAGTTAGAAAAGAATTTTGAAATTTCAAATTCATTTGAATTTGAATTCAAAATTTTACCAAAATTAAAAACGACTTAATTTAGGAAAGAATAAATTTAGGAGGGAAAATGAGGGGAGGCTAAAGCCGATGGCTACGAGGAGTGGGTAGGGTTTAGGTTGGGCGGCGATTTTTGGAGGGAAATTCAATTTTAGAATTTTGAATTTGAAATGGGAGGGATCAATTTCAAAATGCTGAAATTAATTTAGCCATAGAGCTGGGAGTAATTGGTGGGATTGGTGGGCTTAATTAGGGGAGCATTAATGGGCCTCTTAATTAGGTGATTTAAAGTTTGCCAAGTGGAAAATCTTAAATTAGGAAGGAGTATTTAAATCAAATCATATTGGAATTTGAAAAAAAGTTTGATTGGAATACTTTCCTAAAATAAGATAACTAATTTAGGAAAGAATTTGAAATTTAAATTCAAAAGCTTTCCAAAATTAGAATAAATCCAAAGAGGAAAGAAGGAAACTATGATGTGAGGGCAAAGGAAAGTGGTGGCTTGGTGGAGAAGGTGGCGGTTTGGTGGGATTTTAGGGTGGATATGGGGAGGAGACCGGCGGTTGGAATAAGGGGAGGGTAGTGGCTGATGGTTGAAAAGGAAAGGGGGTGAGTGGTCGGTGGTGGAGAAGAAGAAGAGAGGTAAAAAGACGACAACTAGGGGAAGATTTAGCCTGCGGTTAAAGGAGGAGGTGAGGAATTAGAGAAAGAAAATAAACCGCGAGTCTAGGACTCTTCCAAAAACTAACGGGTATTGCGTTGCTCTTCACCAAGGGACTTCAACCATGAGTCCGGACACATCTTGCGGCTGGTGGGTATTTCATTGCACTCACATAGGGACTTCCACTCTCCTAAGAACTCTCATCGCTCTCAAGAACAAAGTGTAGAAATATTTTTTTATTAATTCATCATCTCTCTAATACAAGAGCAAGGAACTCTATATATAGGCCGCCTTAAAAGAAACTAAAAGACAACTTTTCCCTTAGGCTTACATAAGATAAGACCCTTAAGTAAGGATAAAAATGGAAACTGCATAATTAAATTAAAAAATATAATTAATAAACTAAGATAAAATGGAGGGATCTAAGCCATCGATCTTCGTCTCTTCCTTTGATTAAAGTCCACCGTAGGATGTCCACATCACCTTAATTATAAGAGATGTTGTAATCAACTGGATATGTGTTGCTTGGTGATGAGGGGAAGCACAATGCCTGGATCATAGATTTTATTAGAGCAGTTATTGTTTACCTCAATCTTCTTCTAAACGACCTCAAAGTAGCTCCACTAGAAATGAGATGAGTCAAGCTGAATAGTGACATTGCATGGCTACAATATCGACTCAACTGCGCAATGCTCTTTGGTGACTATTCTAAATGACTTGATTAGCATTGAGCTGAGGAACAATGTGACTAAGTCATTCAAGTAAACCCTTAGAAGAATAGATTGTTGCCCATATTACAGACGGGATCCTAAATGATTAGCTTTATATCTAAGGCACATAGGCTGAAACTGAGTAAACTTTGCAAGGTAGCTTGGTCTTATTGTGGACACATTTAATGATGTGATGTGTCAAGTGAGCAGATCAATGGCCCATAAAACCTAAAGATTCTAGAATGAGACCGAGATAAGGGGAAGCTGATGGCTCCTTAGAGAGAGATGAGATTCATATGGGGGGTGGAAATGAAGGCATTCCTATTTCAAAATATACTACACAGTTTTTTTTTAATTAAAGTAGCAATAGTATATCAAGTATATAATAATTGCATAAAAAGTGAATAAAATCGTAACAAGCATAAAATCAACTGGCCTCCCATTTAGAAGATATAAAAATCTTCTATAGTTTTTTTAACTTCTATTTGATGGATCTAGCCTTCAATCTTCAAAATAAGATAAAGCAAATGTCTTATTTCTTTACTAACTGGGATCTAATCCAGATTTTTAATCAAAAGAAGCAAAAGTAGGAAGTCCTAGGTGATAGCTGACTTATAACGGCCGCTATAGCAAGTCTCAAGATCAACACAAAGTTGAGTTTCCCTATATCTAAAGTCAATAATTTTTAGTCATCCGATCTTTTGATCTTTACATGATCTAAATTTCAAAACATGAACATTGCATTTTCATGACTTGATCATTAAACCTAACCATTCAATCATAAAATGATGACCAATGTTCTCAAGATCTGATCACCCGATCAACCGATCAAATGAAGTGATCTTTGCATTCATTTTATTATGCTTTGTTTAAATGTTTGAAACTAAATGTGGGCTTAAAAATCTAACTGAAGATACCTGGTTTCATGTTTTTTAATAAGTTCTTGCAAGGGCATCTTCAATATTAAGAAGACCCTCAATAAGCACATTATTTACATGAAGGGGTTTTTTTTACTATTGGATTGAGTGATTGAGCAAAATAAACAAAAGCAGAAAATGGAGCTTAGAATCTCAAATCAAAGGGTACAGATTTTAGCAAGCTGCAAGGTTATTAAAAGTTTAATTGATCACTTTCTTTCAAGCCAAACAACATAAAACACAGCCTCAAAAGAAAAATGACAATAATCAAGTGTCACGCACTTGTAGTCAGGACTTTCAAACAGTCTGAGCACTGGAGGATCTGCATCAGAGGATAGTATTGCCTGTAATAGAAAGAAGAAAGAGTCATCAGATTACACCTTCAAAATTCTTACACTGCATAAGCTATATGATCAATAATTGAAAACAATAATAGGTAAATTAATTTATCATCCAATCCCATAAATTTCATGTACTTAATCATGATTTCCGTCAGAAAAAGTGTACAAATGTCAACATGACACAAACGCTGTACGGGAAAAAAAGTAGTGTAAATTTTAGTTGGTTTCAGTGCAATTTAACAAACTGCAGTCTTTTGATGACCCGGTTAGAAAAATAAATATATTAGATTTGACTTATGTTAAAAAAGGTGTTTGCTCAAGAAAAACGACGCTTTGGCATGAATCCTGTTTTGCAGACTTAGGATTCCATTCTCCTTAAGGCAAATTGTATTTAACCAGATTTCCCCTGAGGGTAGTATCAAAGTTTCTGGATCCTTACTTCAGATGAGCGCAAGCCCTCATAGTTAATTACCCCTCTTAATACATAAGAGAGAACTCTCGATTAAAGATGAACAATTTTAGGTGTTTTAGTGATGTAGAACGAAAAAATTCTTTGCTAGGGAAGATGGAAGAATTTGGGAATTCTCATATTTTCTTCTCAAAATCTGAGAGAAATCTCAGATTTTGTGCTTGGGAGATATCCAACAGTGGAAGAAAAAACGTTTGGGACTTGTGTGGGGAATAAAGGAGAAAGATTGGATTGGGTAGAGAGAAGAGGGGGCGGGTGAGAGAGGGATGAACGGGATTTCCAATTAAGAATAATGAATTTTGGAAGAGTTTAATGAGGGGGATGCATGGGTGCGAGTTTCGGCCAGGAGAATCTCAGCTTTTTGAAAATATTTCCAAAGGAACAAGTTGTAGTTCTGGACAGATTTCACAAGCAATTAAGAAGGAGATGGGGAGGTGGCAGATGGAGTGGGGCGGTGGAATTATTTCCTAAATCCTTTGTTTGGTTTTAGGAAAGTAATTAGAGTAGACAAAGGAGGGAGACGGTCCAGCAAAGCACAATTTCAGCTATGTGAGAGTTACAGGATTGAAGAGGGATATTAGTAATTAATTAGAGATATGGATGGATGTCAGGAAACGGACCAGAGAAAATTTATTGAAAATTGCTTCCAATAGTGGAGGTTGGGAGAATAGGAAATAAATCCTAATTATTCCCTATGGGGGCCGGTGGCAATGAGGGTGAATGGGGCAATTAATGAGGGGATTAATGCTCATAGATTTGAACTTAGGAGTTATGAAAGGGAGCCAATAAATCGGATTTTGAATTTAAATTTCAATTGAATGGAATTAAGCACTTCCCAAAAATGGCAGACTTAATTAGGAAAGAAATTTGAATTCCAAATTGTAAACAATTTGAATTTCAAATTAAGCCCTAATGTCATGCACCCCAAATTAGGAAATCCAAGGAGAGAGGGGAAAGGATGAGGCCGGCGGCTAGGGAGCCATGGCCGGCGGTTTGGAGGAATTTATGGATGGGTGGCCGGTGGCTTTTGGTGAGCTCAGTATGGAGCTTGGATCGTGAAGTTGAGGGAGGAAGAAAAGATGACAAAACAAACAATGATAGAAGATAAAACGAAAGATGCAAAGAGAAAACCACGAACCCGGCCGTCTCGAAGGTTGGTGGGTGATCCGTTGCCCTTCTCCAAGGGACTTCATATCACGAGCACGGACCCATCCTGCGGCTGGTGAAGATTTCGATTCCTCCCCATGGGAATCTCACTCTCGTCCTCTCTCAAGAAGAACACAAGTGTGGAAAACAATTTTTCATATCAATCAACCATCATATTACAATAGCTTAAGGCCCTATATATAGGTCATAACATGAGAAAATAAGAAAATTACAAAAATGCCCCTTGGGCCATAACATTCAAATAAACTAAACTAGGGTAAAAACAGGAAATAACATGAAATAATAGCTAAAATTCATAAAATAAATTTTAAATAACAATTTAAATTAGAGCCGTCGATTTACGACGCCTCCTGTGATAGATGCGCCAGATCTTCGTGCCGATGTCCGCATCATTTAGTCTCATTTGTGGGGGATGAAGAAAAACTTAATCAAGATCCCATGGTTCAGTCACCCCGGGAATATCATAGATTTCAGTCTACCAACACTAGTGATCATTGATCATAGTATCCAGGGAATCTGATTAGCAGTCATGGGTTGCCTCCTCTGAGGAATCCCTCGTAAACTGAAGTGGTTAGATATGGGTTAAAACTTTAAAATATGGTTTGGGGTTTACATCTATTAGTTTCAGATACATTACTTCATTTAGAAGTTATCTGGTTAATTGAATTTGTTCTGGGCATACAACTTCCGTTGGAAGTAGCCCAGTTTATTTAAGAAGTGGGTCTTACGGTTTTCATTGAAAGTAGCCTAATAGGTTTAGTTTAATTCAAAAGTGAGTCTTACAGCTTTCATTGAAAGTAGCCAATAGATTTGGTTGAGAGCTTAGTACTTCTCTTAGAAGTCTCTCAAATAACAAGTCTTACAGCTCCTTTGAAAGATGTCTAATTGTTTTAGTAGGTCTTATGGCTTTTGTATTTAGAAGTAGCCTAAATGTTTGAGTTTGGGTTGAGACTTTTGGCTTTTATTGAAAGTAGAATGACTGTTTTAGAAGTGAGTCTTACGGCTTTCATTGAAAGTAACCCGATTGTTTTAGATGTGGGTCTTACGGCTTTCATTGAAATTAGTCGGGTTGTTTTAGAAGCAGATCTTACGGCTTTCATTGAAAGTAGCCTGGGATTTAAAAAGCGACACTTACTGCTCATTGAAAGTAGCTTGTATGTTTAAATTTGGGTTGGGACTTACGACTCTCATTGAAAGTTATTCGCAGCTATAAATTTTAATCCGGGACTTAGAGCTTCATTTAGAAGTTGCCCGAGCATTTAAATTTGAGTGGGGTTTATAGCTTTCGTTGAAAGTTCCCCGTAGGTTTGAATTTTTAGTCTGGGGCTTACGGCTTTGTTTAGAAGTTGCCAAAGATTTGAATTTGGGTTAAAACTTATGGCTTTCATTGAAAGTTGCATGTAGGTTTGAATTTTTAGTCAGTGGCTTACGGCTTCATTTGGAAGCTGCTCAAAGGTTTGAATTTCGGTCGAGACTTACGGCTTTCATTGAAAGTTCCCCGAAGGTTTGAATTTTAATCCGGGACTTACGGCTTCATTTAGAAGTTTCCTGGAGGTTTGAATTTAGGTCAAAACTTATGGCTTTCATTAAAAGTTGCCCGGAGGTTTGTTTGCTTCATCACTTCTAATAGAAGTTTCCCAAACGGCAAGTCTTACAACTTCCATTAGAAGATATCTGGTTGTTTTGGATAGATTTATGTCTTCTGTATTTAGAAGTAGCCTGAATGTGGGTCTTACAACCTAACTTTATAAGTTAAATGGCTCGTAGGTTTGTTTGGACAGATCTTATCACTTCCCTTAGAAGTTGCCTAATTGTTTGAATTTAGGTTGGGTAGATTGTATTGTAGGTACTTTAGCTTGCAGTTGTTTACTAATCTAACACTAGACTTTAGTTTTCAGTTTTTTACTAGCCCGACACTAGTGTTTCTATTACGGTAGCTTCTTTTTCTACTTCAATAGTGGTCTTAGTTTGCAATGGTTTCTTTTCCTTACACTACAGTTTTGTTTCCAGTCCTAATTCTTTTTCTTACACTGCAGTTTAGTTTTCAATACTTGTCTTTTCTTTTCTTGCACTATAGTTTTATTACTAGTACTGATCACTGTCTGCTTTTTCATTTGCAGGAGTTTGTGCTGCTTTGAGCTTGCCTGGGAGCTTTGGAGTTTGCACAGGAGCTATGCTTTTGGAGAGTTTATTTTTGTGTTGTCTGAGAGTTTTGGAGAGTTGTTTTGTTTGAGAGTTTGGTTTTAATGTTTAACTTGTATTTAGAATTGATTAGTAGAAAACACTGCTTTTTTTTAGACTTTGATTAATTAAATATGTGATTTTAACCAGAGTGGCTCTCTCCATATTTTACTCCAATGTAATTAATTAACCCATTTTAATTTCTGAATTTGTTTAATTGATTGATTAATAAATTGCTCAATTATTTTAGATTTTTTAATTTATTTTAAAATAAATTAATTAATTATTAAATGAGCAAAAATTCAATTTAAAATTAATTGATTAATTATTTTAATTAATTAAAAGAACTTTAAATTTTAAATAGTTTTAAATTAATTGATTAATTAACTTATATAATTTCAAATTTAGTTAATCAATTAATTAAATTTTATTTATATTTGAAATTACAGTAACTAAAATCGCTCTAAATTTTCAATCAATTAAATGATTTCAATTAATTAATTTTATTTAATCAATTAATTTCAATTCATTAATTAATTTCAATTAATTACTTAATTGAATTAATCAAATTAAGTTCAAATTAATCGCTCCACAACTTTTTCAAAAATTTGGTAGTCTCCTGAAGTGATTTCAGCAGCGTCCAAGCATTCCCTCCCGTTGATTTCTTTTAGGTCAGATCTAAGATCGATGGCGTGAGGTCTTCGTTTTGAAATCGTTTCAGCCGGATCTAAGATCAATAGCATGAAGGCTTAAATTAAATTTCTTTTCGGCCATATCTAAGATCGACGACACGAGATCTTCATTTTGAAATCGTCCATGCTGGATCAAAGATCGACGATCAACGGCACTACTCTTCCTCAAATCCATATATGTTTAATGCTGGCATAAAGGCTTTATTAAATTACAGCAATATATTTAAATTAATACAATCAGTTGAAGCATTTAATCATGAGCAGTAGAGGCCAGGCTAGAAGTTGGAACCGGCTCTGAGTCTATATGTAAAGTAAATACAAGAATGCAAGTGGAATAGGTTTCGAAGTTTTGAACGCACAGGTGGGGGTCTTGGATCGAACAAAAGGGGCTGCTGGTTGGTTAAGCGTTCACGTATAAGAGGCCTGGATGGGCACTCGATCGGAGGATTGTGTAAGCACGTATGGGAGACGCAGGGGGTCTCGCAAGAGGCCGTTAGGTTCCGGCGTGTGGAGACGGGCTCGGTTCGAATGTGGGACTAGGAGCGAACGGTCAAAATCGGACAGGGTCTTAGGTCGGCTGCTTATGCGAAATCGAATAGGTGGATCGGGCTTGGGTGTCACAATTGGAGATTCAGGAGCGGGATGTTGCGAGCAGACCAAGGGCTTCGGCTTCCTGTTCTGCATGTGGTACAAAAAGACAAGTGAGGGAGAAGGGAAGTTGCTTAAGTTCGAATGAAAGGGAAAGAGCAGGCTCAAGGGAGTTCTGTGCTGTGTGAGGAAGTTACAAGAGCGAAGGGTTGTGTAGTTTAGAAAGATCATGCGATGTAGGACCGGTAGAGGCAGGTGTGTTGCTTCATGAAGTTGCTCGAATTTTGCAATTTCATATATATTTTTTAGTGAACAAAGGTAGAGGCATGAAGAGTTATACATAAGAAAGGGGTTAATAATGCGTATATTCAAGTCATTAAGGATATGTATACACATGAGCTGTTACTTGTGTTCAAACACAAGGTGGTTTGACAAAGTATTTTCCTATTTTAGTTGGATAACATCAAGGATCAGCCTTAAGCCCATATCTTTTTGCATTAGTCATGGATGTTCTCACTAGACATTTGCAAGAGGTTGTACTTTGGTATATGATTTTTGCTGATGATATTCTTCTTGTTGATAAGTCTAGATAGGGAGTTAAAGGTAAACTTGAATTATGGAGGTAAACTTGAATTATGGAGGTCAACCTTAGAGTCTAAAGGCTTCCATTTGAGCGGATCTAAAACTGAATATATGGAGTGTAATTTTAGTAATAATAGATTTAGTGGGGGATTGTGACTTTGGGCGATCAAGTCATTAATAAGAGTATACGTTATAGATATATTGGATCTATTATTCAGAGTGATGGTGAAATAGATGGGGATATTATTAGTAGAATTCAAGTTGGATGGTTGAAGTGGAGGAATGTATCGGGCTTGTTATGTAATAGAAAAGTCACTCTCAAACTTAAGGAAAAATTCTATAAGATGGTAGTGAGACCTGCAATGCTTTAAGGTGCAAAATGTTGTCCATTAAAAGAGAAGCATAGTATTAAGTTAAGTGTTGCAAAGATGAGGATACTCAAGTGGATGAGTGGTTTTACTCTTAAAGACAAGATACGAAATAAGCATATACGTGAAAAGGTTGGAGTAGCTCCAATTCTTCGGTCATCCAGAGGTGTATATTCCAATTCTGCCTGGATCCGATATTATTAGTCATATCGTATCGACCTTTTCGGGCAGATTCATTCGCAAGAACCAATGTCGTATTTAGAGAGAGTCGCCTTAGATGATTTGGTCGCATAAAACGACAGCCTTCCGATGACCCGGTTAGAAAAGTAGATGTATTAGATTTGACTTAAATTAAGAAAGATAGAGATAGACCTAAAAAGACTTTGTTAGAAAATATTAGAAATGACATCTCTTTATTAGATTTAAATGATTATTTGATCCTTAACAGGACATAATGGAGAAAAAGAATTCATGTAGCCGACCCCACAGTGTGATAAAGGCTTGTTGTTGTTGTTGAACAAAAGGTAGAGGTACACCTAAAAAAACTTGGTTAAAAAAATATTAAAAATGACCTTTCTTTATTAGATTTAAATAAGAATTTAACTCTTAACATGATACAATGGAGAAAAAGGATTCATGTAGCCGACCCCACATAGTGGGATAAAGGCTTGATGTTGTTTAGGGGTGTCAAAAGTTGACACGACCCGAAACCCGACCCGGACCCGACCTGGAAAAATTCGGGTTCGGGTCAACCCATTTGTAAAACAGGTCGAGTCCAGGTTTGAATTTTTTACCCGTTTAAAAAATATGTCGGGTTCAAGTTGACCCGAACACTCGAAGTTAACTCGGCTAACTGACGAGGCGAGTCGCTAACCCGCATCCCTGGCTCCCTGTTGATCCAGTTGCGGCCTCCCATTCAAACTTGTTGGGCTAAGTGTCTCGTAAAGCTCGCTGAGGATGACGTAACTGGATCTGCCCTCCGTTGTTGATCTAGTTACGGCTGCAGGTTGCTCATTCGGACACAGTGACTCAGTATCTGCAGCGTCCTGCACAAATCCTGCCGGACCAGCGGACCTGCTCACCTGTCCTCCGTTCTCCTCATTGAAACCAAATCCGAGCTCTCCCAATAACTACCAGATTCCAAAAATCTCCACTCTCCTACTTATCCCATTTCTACATTTGCTAACTGCAAGCAGTTCTGCTCATTTCCATTCCTTTCATTCCATTCAAAGCTAAGATTTTTAACTCCCTATGGCTTTCCAATTCGCCAGACGTCTTCTTTGACACCGACAGGCCGACGAAGACGGATCCTCGCCCACTGCCGAAGGCAACGTATCTTGAACTGTAGTCCATATTTTAAGGTTTAGCTTCTCCATGCTAACGCAGCTGTTGTAGGACGAAAGAGGAAGCGACAGACGTAGCTCCTTGCAGCTGGTGAAGGAGCCAGCGAGGCAGTGGAGAGAAGTGTTCTGGCATACCGCGAACGCGACCCTCTAAGCGGCCTCACAGCAAGTGCTCGACCTCACCCCGCACGCGGCCTCACGGCTCACGAAACTTGCTCGTTTTTAATCAAAACGGGTCCGCGGATCGGGTCAACCCATGAACCCGGTAACCTGTCCGGGTCGAGTCCGGGTTGATATTCCTTACCCGTTTACACAAACGAGTCAGGTTAGGGTCAACCCGTTTAAACCCGGGTCAATCCGGGTTCGACCCGAACCCGTCCCGCAGACCAGTTTTGACACCCCTAATATTGTTGTTGTTGTCGTCGTCGTCGTAGTTTCAATTTAACATTTAATTCACAAATATGTGCCACTTCATTCAGCAATTTATATTGAGATTTAATTCCGGACTCCCACGAATTCAGTTAAGATTAACTACTCCATACTAAAACAAGCAGCATAAGATAAAGGCATGTTAGGATTTTATCTATATAAGATTATCCATAGACAACTTGCCGCTGTAATTTATTAGACCATTAAAAAATCTTGAAACATTGTTCTCTCTAAAACCAACATGTTATGACCATACTTCTTAAAGATAAAATGATACATAAATGTAATAGGTTTAAATAGTCTGGATTATTATATAGAAGAAAGGGCATATAGGTGAAGAAATACTTTTAGAGCTAAGGCTCAGTTTTTAAAATGTAGAAGTGCCTTAAGAGTACTAATGTGATAATAAAATATTATCAGGATTTAAAAAATAAATTTTAAAATTGCAACTAGGTCAACAATGTAATATAGATTTGAGTGTTATGCAATAATAAGTAATTGAGATATGAGTTAGGCATGACAAAAATGAGAAAGTTAAAATAGATGCATGAAAAAAAAAATAGAATGAACAGATTAAAAACTATTTATAAAAGTGGGGTTATGTGTGGCTTCAATTGAAGGCAAGGTAGCCAAGAATAAACTTTGGTAGCTTGGGCATGTGCAAAGAAGGATAAAAAGATGAACTACCAAGACAGAAAAACAAACAAATGTTTTAAGGATTATAATGTCAAAGGTAACATGGATAGAAATTGAGCAAAAATATTTGCACAAAATATGTTTAATACCTCATGCAACACCAAGAAGTGACAAATGAAAAATGAGTATTTATAAGCTGAGCCCAAATAGATGGGATAACGTAATGAAGATGTTATAATCTAGAGCATTAAATCATAATAAAATATCACCAATCACCAACTTTAATAATCATAATTAGAATAAAATGAATAAGGAAATCTTATATGTGGTTTGAAAAGCAATTAAAATGTCAACCATACCACTGCATTAAGAGATTGGTTAATTTGTTGCACTTGATACAAAAGTATCATTGCAATAAATAAGAGAGCGATTAAATTTATTATACTAGAAGAAAAATCTCATGCACAATCATCAGCAGAACCAAAGAAAAGAAAGGTGAGCTAAAAAGGAATTGAACTATTAAATTCCAAATGACAATAATCTTGATAGAATTTGTTGCACTTGATACAAAAGTATCATTGCAATAAGAGAGCGATTAAATTTATTCTACTTGAAGAAAAATCTCATGCACAATCATCAGCAGAACCAAGGAAAAGAAAGGTGAGCTAAAAAGGAATTGAACTATTAAATTCCAAATGACAATAATCTGTTAGACCGGCCCAGGATGGGCCGGCTGGACCGGTCCAACAGGGACCGGTCCACTTTTACTCCAGGCGAATGTGGGCAAAGTGGCTACCTTGGGCTGAATATTGGCACAATACGTCGTACTATTCTGCCTCTCAGATGACCCCATTTAGAGTGCTGTATGGAAGGGATCCCCCACACTTAGTGCACTACGGGAAAGGAAGTACACCGGTCTCGATAGTTGAGCAGTACCTGGAGGAAAGGGACAGGGTGTTGGAAGAATTAAAGAAGCATCTGATGAGGGCCCAACAGATCATGAAGAAGCAGGCAGATTCACACAGGAGAGACATGCAGTTTGAAGTGGGAGAGAAGGTATTCCTAAAACTACGACCCTACAGGCAAAAGACAGTAGCGAGAAGAAGGAATGAGAAATTGGCACCAAGATATTTTGGTCCCTACGAAGTGTTGGACAAGATCGGAGCAGTGGCGTATCGTCTAAAGTTGCCCTCTTCTGCTACCAGCCTACCATACACCCGGTGTTCCATGTGTCTCAGCTGAGGAGAGCATTAGGGGAACAGGTAGCTAGTACAGAGCTACCAGCATCTTTGACAGAGGAGTTAGAGGTGGTCATGGAACCTATGGAGCTGCAAGGATTGAGGATTGATAAAAAAGGAAACAATGAGGTATTGATTAAATGGAAGAATCTTCCGGATTACGAAGCCACTTGGGAGCCTTATGAAATTGTGAAGCAACAGTTCCCCGATTTTCACCTTGAGGACAAGGTGAGATTTTGGGAGGGGAGTACTGTTAGACCGGCCCAGGATGGGCCGGCTGGACCGGTCCAACAGGGACCGGTCCACTTTTACTCCAGGCGGAAGCATGGCTGGGCGGAACCCCCTTTGGGCCCCACTTGTGCTTAATGCGATTTTGGGAGGGAAATTTTGAATTGAAAGGCTATTTTAGGTATTTTGTAATTGTCCTTTGTCTTTAATTAGGAGAGATGATGAGAATTAGGGGGCATCTTGAATTTGAATTATTTTGAGATCTAGGGTTTGGTGTTCTTGGGCTCTTGGCTTTGCCGGAGATCGTTGGAGAGTTGTTCTTCCTCTTGAATTGAAGAACAAAGTGTATCTTTGCTGTTTTCTTTGGTTTCTATTGAAATACAAGCATTTACTTGTGTTTTTCTTCCCGGTTTCCCTATTTCCTGCTGTATTTCTGCTGTTTTGCTGCTGTGAACAGCAGTTTGCTGCTGTAATTTTTACTGGTTTGGGTTAGGATTACTTGAGAACTCAAGTATTTCCTATCATAATCCTGATAGATTTTTAAAAGAGCTGCTGAAAATCAATGAAAGAAAAAGAAGTGTTTAGGCTTAGAAAAAAGAACCATAACAAGAAGCAAGAGAAATCAGAGTGGAGAAATGCACAGCAACGGGTGCATCAGCTCTGGAAAAACAGAGAATGGAAGAAATCATGGAATTCATGAAGACATAAGCAATGCAGAAAAGGATGAAAAATATGAATTTAAGGTGTCATTCTTCGTGCAGTTGGTCTTCCTTCCTAGTGCAAAGCAATGACAATCAGCAGCTTATGAAATGCACAAATTTTTAGTGCAATTTCTTATGTAGCACAAATCTTACCTATTTATAGAAACACTACTCTTTTACCTTCATTTGTCAAATTCTCACTCAAATGTCAAAATTCACAACAAAACTCCAATTAATATTTTTCACTTTTGTTAGATTCTCAAAATTTGATAGTGGCACGTGCAATTACACTAGTTCCGTTGTTCATTTTTTGAGATGGGTATTAGATTTGTAAATATACATAATTTCAATGGCATGCGCATAGTTACCTCTTTTTTTCATTTAGTAAATAGGGGTGAGGGAAGAGTTTCAAGTAAGATTATTGCTTCTTCCTATCATTCTACGACAAGTCAACCTAAAGCAATTTCCCTTCCCATTTTTTCTTTCATTCTTTATATTTAAGTTGAACCCACACTTTTTCCTAGTCTAATCATTATTTGATCTACTTTGTTTGCACAACTACAGCATACATAAGTGAAACAAGGAACCTATGTTCATGGCTTTTGTAGATCAATAAAGAGGCTAAGGAGATGCCAAACTGTAAGAGATGCGGGAGTATTTTGGATGATGCAAGGATGCATGCCAATGTATATGTCACTAATTACCTTTTTTTCTAGAATGGATATTTGCATGATAAAATCAATCTAAGAAATGAATAGTTGTAATCAAAAGGTAAATGATTAAATGTACAATGTAAGCAAGCCTTGGGAAGCATAATTAACATCAATGATTAAATGTACAATGTCACTAATGATTTATTTGAAGTTTCAATGACTCATTTAAAAACACATGCAATGATTAACTGATGTGGACATCCGACCACAGAAAGTTTATCAGAGAAGGAACCAAAGATCGACGGCCACGATTAGGCCACTTTATTTTTTATCTATTATTTGTATTTGATTTATTTATGTATCTTTTCCGTTTTTACCCTCACTTGAGAGAGTAGGTTTATTTGACCCCAGTGGGTACTTTTGTCTTTAGAAATGTTATTGTATTTAGGATATTTAAAGCCCCTTTACCCTCCTTTGATAGGATGATAAATATTATGAAGATAATTTCCCGCACTTGTCTCATGGTGAGTTCTAAGAGTTCTTGTGAGAATTCTTGGAGTTTGAAGTCCCTAGGCGAGGACAAAATAGTACCCACCAGCCACATGAAGCGTCTGGGCTCGTGGTTTGTCTCCACCGCCAACTCTTCCTCTTTTCCTCTCCTTCCCTTGCTCGGCCGGCCCATCCTCCCAAATCCCTCCACCAAGCCGCTAATCAAACGCCCCTCCTCCCCCTTTTCTCTCCTTGGCCGAAACCCCCACCCCCTCTTTTTTTTCTTTCTTGGCCAAGAAACCCCACCAACCCTCTCCAAATCGCCGGCTCCACCTCCCCACTTAGTCGCCAGCCATCATCCCTCCACTTGACTCCAAATTCCAAAACCTAGTACTCAATACATTCTTAATTTAACTCATTGTAAATTTGGAAATTCAAATCTCATATTTAAATCAAATTTGAATTTGAAACTCTTTCCCTAAAATATGATGAGTTATAATAGGAAATCCCACCAATCATACCAATTTGAATTTAAATAGATCCTTACCATAATTTCTCTTTCTCTAATTATTATTCTGGAATTGGCAAGTCTTTAATACCCAAATCCAATCTCCCCCACTCATGCAAGACGCCGGCCCCACCCTCTTCCCCTTCCCTCATTTGAAGCTTGCCTTAACACCTCTTTCCTTTACTAATAATATATGTTTGGTAAGCTCCTAAATTCCCTAAATCAATTCCCCCAATTCAAGCTAGCCGCCGGCCCCACTTTCCCTCCCCTTTCCACTCTTTTTTTTTCTTTCTAGTTATTCCTCACCCCATGGTTGCTCCTAACGTTGCTACTCCAGGATTTTGGCCCCTCAAAACTACTGTCCAAATTTCCTGAACATTCTGATTTGCTGTCCAGAGATTCCAGCGAGAGTTAGCTTGTTGTCCCGCTGTCCAGACCCTTCTAGTGTGTTGTCCAGAACTTTCCAGTTTGTTGTCCAGAGTTTTCAGCACGAGTTAACTTGTTGTCCAGATTTCCATAACTTGTTAGATTGCTGCCTACACTTTCTGAAGGTGCTAGATTGTTGTTCGGACTTGAGAGAAGAAGTCAAATTGCTGTCCTTCTTTTAAAAACAGCCGCCAACACTACAGACGTTGCTTCGTATCTTTTACTTTGTGGGTAAACTCTCTTCCTTCCTCACTCCTTTTAATCCTCCCTCAATCATGGCATCGTTTAACCATGAAGATCTATCCGCATAGCCCAAATTAAGAGTGTAAATGAGTGGATCCTTATAATGACTATTCTAATTATTAAATTAGGGGTTCTCTTTGAAAGCCCCACGTTAGCACGATCTAAATTGATGTGACTATTTTATGATCCTAATATTTTCTTATGTAATTGATTGTCTAAGCTTAATCACTATCTTGTTGACTTAAGACTTTGCTAAGAAATGCGAGAAGATTAATTAATTGCAAAGCTCAACTCATGTATGCGTAATTTGCTAATCAATTGCATTTGCCTATGCACATAGTCCTACATCATTAGCTTTGAAGTTTTTTGCCCAAAATCATTATCCAACTATGTTGATTGGCTCATTCCACTTGGGTGGGTGCTAGAAGAGGTGTTAAACATATTTTGTGTACTTTTTTTGCATAACCTCAAGCCATATTAACATTGATGCACGCCTTCCCATTCTAATTCTTCCACACTAGTTATATACTCAGCTTATTAGTGCATCTTCAATCCTCCATTATATATGTTCTAATCCTTCCATTCAATCTCATTGATCTAATTGTCCCATTAATACATTCAATTCTTACATTTATCCTTCCAAATTTCACTGCGCAAACATCTTAACATTTTTATTCATACCTCACTCAAATTGGTTAGCATTGTCTTTTCTTCCATACAACTTTGAGTCATTACAGCATGAGTCTAATAATAATTTGATGAAATGTCTTTAAATTTCCATTATATCACTCATCCTATATCCTCTTTGACTCTTAAAAGTCTCATCTATATTCATCTTTTTTATACAATGGACCCAAAGTACTTGTTAAATCATTTTTTAGATATTCAACTCAATTTAATTTAAGCGAATTAATTAATTTAATTCCAACTCAATTTTTGGCCCAAGACTCCATTTAATCAATTCAAATTCGCTCACTTTTTTTAAGAAATAATTCGATTTGATTAAATTGAATCAATAAATTCTATTTAATAAAAATTATTTGTTCAATTTGGCCTTCAGTTCCTAAATCGAGTCAAATTGAATTTAATCTAGCCAAAATGAGTCAAATTAAACTCAATGAGTTAAATTGAACTTAATCAAGTTAAATTAAACTTAATCAAGTCATGTTGCGTCAAATAACCACACCAAAATCAAACTTCCAAATAACTTGCATTGGTTCTCCTCAACCGTCCAAAGACCAATCCTAATGAATCAAGAGACTAGAAACAAATAGGGTAGAGCAGCCGAGCACATGCTGTCCAAATTGCACTTTTTCCCAGAAGCTCCTAGGGTCATAGATGCCTTCAGCTATCAAGGTTAAGGGGAATTGCTCCCAACCATTCTCCTATAATAGATTAGGGTACAATCGACTTTATGGCTTCTTATATAAATAGCTAGGAGAAATCAGGAGGTAGAGAGCTTTTTTTAGGGATTCCTGTTCATTTGAAACCAAACCAATGAGAGGAAGATGTTGGACTAAAGAGTCTTCAATTTTTAGAAAAAAAAAAAAGGAAAGCAGTGACTAGTTCTCATAAGTTAAGCGGGTATACCCAATCCTCCTTTTCTCATAATTGAAGTAGATATTAGGTAAGCATTTCAGATGCACAACAACCTATGAATTTGCAGCCTACTTTACTGGTGCGTACCAATATAAGCTCAGCATCCTCAGCTATACGAATTGCTTCACCTTTTGAAACTATGCCAACCTAGAATAAATTGTGAAGCAAAAGAAGACTGCTTTAAATTGCAATTGCCAAATAGAAACAGAAGCAAAAGAGAAAAACTAACCATATTCTGCTGCTCATCTAATAGCCTTACAGAAGGTGACCTGGAGCAAGAAAGTTTATATTACTGAAGCAAAAAAACATGGAAGTGAAATGTTTTGATTAAGATATATAACTAATCAACAATTCTTCAGAACAGTTCTCTCGGCATGTGTCATAATGGAAACAAAACAAAATTGCGTATTCTGATCACTTACATCATATTTTACCAGCATCATTTTAACTTGGCGCACCTTAGTCTTCCCAAAAATAACTGTCTTCTAAAAGAACCTAAATTTAAAAGGTGAAGATTTAAAGTTCTTTGATTTACAAATGAACCTTGTGAATCACTCAACTTTTTTCTGATTTGTTATCATAACAGTTCTGGTAAATTGTATGAAGATCTATAATATAAAGGGTTGTTCCCTATTGATCTAAGTTCAACAAAATCTTTTTAAATTGGGACCCAGTATTACATAAATCCTCCTTATAAAGTACCTAAAGTGTTACTAGATGGATTCTAACCCTGTCAAATCCAAGCGACAAAATCTCAACCCCCTATCTTTTTAATTATCCAAAACATCACACTAGCACTGCCAAATTACGACCCTCTAATTGTTCAATCTTTCTCCTTTCCTCTCAACCTAACCCCTCCTATTCATATTTGGGGTGGGCATGGTTGGGAAATCAACATTCCAACCTTTCTTTTGTCACCTCTGTCATTTTTTATGTTCTCTCTTCTTTTTCTGACTCCCATAATCACCATCAAAAGCGTGATGAAATGTTAGAGAATGATAGGCTATAACTCTTATGACGACCTACCTTCACACGCTTATCCTCAACAAAGTTAGCATTCTTAGTTACTTACATGTGAAATTCTGCCCCTCATGTAATTCTAGCACGTTAATCAACATCTTGAAATCGCCATTTAGGCGATGCTGAAATTCCAATATTTGTTGAATCTTTTAATCATCCCAGATTACTATCCTATCTCAGCTCCACCTATCAAGCAATCCCCTGGCCATTACCATCTCCAAAATTTAAAGATTCTAAACCCAGACAAAGACATAATAGCCAAGATTTCTGAATAGCCCACCCAGCTCACCCAATGAGTTTTCAATCATAATGCTTGAACACAAACTACTAATGCCAAGCAAATTTTGAAATTTTGAAGTCAAATAACGCATCAAGTCGGAGAGAGAACTAACTGAATCCTGTCAAGATCGAGGGCCTGATCATAATCGGAATCCACGAAGCGGGATTTTCCTGAACTCCTCCTGGGGACGCCAGCAGGCCTGGGCTTATAACCGCCGCTGCCGAACCGCGCCACTAGCCATCCTCCTCGGGGAACTTTACATAAACGGAGACGAGAGGGCGGCTTAAATAAGGATTTCCCCAGCGGACAACCAGCAGGAACGCAGGTCAGCTTGGAGGGTGGAGTGAAGCACAGACCGGCGACTCCGGCCATGTATGGATTGAGAAAATTCGAAAAAGCGATTTCAGAAACAAAGAAGAAGAAGAAGAAGAAGAAGAAGAAGAAGAGAGAAGAGAAGAGAAGTTATTGAATGTTACAGCACTTATATTTTCTGCTGCTAGAGATAATCCGAAGTAGAAAAGAGAAAGCAGAATCGATTAGGAGCCATTAGAGCGGAAACCACAGCATTGGCTCAGAGCGAGAGGACACTTTTGTAAGTTTAAGCTTGATGGGTACCTAATTAAGGCTTCATTTGGAATAATTTTCTTACTATTTTTTAAAATAATTTTTTTAGTATAAATTTTTAATTCAAAAAAAATTTACTAAAAAACTGTTTTAAAAAACTATAAGAAAACTATCACAAATGAAACTTAAATGCTAGCTCAAGCACCACCACTTTGAAGTTGTAGGTATCCATCTCTTTGAAAATGAGAGAGCAAAGGAAGATAGTACCAATCAAGAAGTAAAACTCAACTTCACGAGAAGCCGAAGTAGAATTAAAAAATGGATATGTGGCAATGTAAGCCCTGGAAAGGCTTTAGGCTCTTAGAAGTGCATAGGCAAAGACCAATGAGAAGAGAAATTTAGAAGTGTTTTTCTTATCTTTTCTTTTCCTTTTCATAGGCTATAACTGTGATGCCCCAGAATCAAATTTGAAAGAATTATTTATCCGATCTTCTTAATTAATTAACCAGGGCTTTTATAAATCATCAAAATGATAAATTTATATTTAGTGAAAGTAACTAACAATCGCATATCTCAAAATATTGCACTATATTAATTCTCAAAATCAACGTACAATAGGAGGAGGTTAGTACAATTATTATTCTATCACAAGCTCCTGACTAGAAAGAATAAAATAAAAATACAAATAAAGTTAAAATAAAACTTCAGGATATCTCGCAATCTCACTCCATTTGGCCTTAATCTATTCCTTGACCTAAAATCATTAAGATTTACATAATAAGCTCAAAAGCCCAATAGTAATCCAAAACACATTAAAGCTTTCAACGCAATGATTAAAGGATCAATATAAAATGTTCAATCTAATATAATCAATAGCAATCAATGTAGTTAATTATCAAATAACAACAATAAAACTCAAAATTATCAATTATTGTATATATGCATCAATATATGATTTAGCAAGGTAGGATGACATCTAGCTTTAACATGGTATTTTCAACATCTTTTACCCCAACTATTTTCCAGTTGGCCAATAGTCATATCAATTATAACTTATTCAATTAATCAATTATCATTATTAGTGGCTTCCTTAAACCAATAAAGAGTCATCACTCTCTGCCTATCAGTATAATCAATCATCTATTATAGGTTAAAACTGGGATAACATCATAAATCATCTTTAAAGAAAAGCCTATCAGCCCACTCTCCTATGTAGGATATTATGTTTTAACAACCAACCCATTGTACATTGTTAATAGCTAGTATTTCTTACTTATGTAAATGCCACAATTAAAATGTAGTATGAAATAGTTAATTCTATTTAATACAATAAAATATGTATAATACTCAAAATCATTAAAAATTAAAATGAGATTTGAGTTATTTATAATGAAAAGAAGAAATCTCAAAACAAAATTGACTGATATAAAAGTCCCAAACAACCTTCTCTCTCTTTCTTCTTTCTTCTTCGGTAAGGTACGGTGCTTAAATTCAAATTGTTATAATAATAACAATAAATAATGTGGGAGAGAGAATTTTTAATTTTTATGTTTTATCAAAATTTGGATAAGATTTTTTAATTGTGATACATTAGTTTATTATTTTATTAATGAATAACTAATTGGGATACTAATATAAATTAGTTTTATTCAATTAATTAAATCATATTTGATAAAAATTTTAAATTAGATTTAGTAACAACCAATCATATATATTATGTACAAATAAATTAATCTTAATAATTAATATTAATTAAATACAAATATTAACAAGTTTTTCAGTATTATTAAAAGCTTATTTAAGTTAACAAACTTAAATCCTAAATTAAATAGCCAAATAGTTCATGAAGCTTTAACTAGAGTTAACTCTGTCAAGACAAATAATTTTTAAGATTTAACTACAATTTACTAAATTTGAATTTACAGGATTTACTAAATCTTACTTATATATGGTAAAGTTCCAAGAGAAGTGCTATGGAGAGTTCTATAAAAGAAAGGGATTAATAATTCTTATATTCAATTCATTGTGGATATGTATACATGAGTTATTACATGAGTTCAAACACAAGGTGGTTTTACCAAGTATTTTCCTATTTTAGTTGGATTACATTAAGGAATATCCATAAGCCCTAATCTTTTTTACTTTAGTCATAGATGTTTTTACTAGACATTTGCAAGAGGATGTACCCTGGTGTATGCTTTTTTGCTAATGATATCCTTCTTATTGATAATACTAGAGAGGGAGTTGAATGTAAACTTGAATCATGGAGGTCAACCTTAGAGTCTAAAGGTTTTCATTTGAGTGGATCTAATTAAAACTGAATACACTGAGTGTAATTTTAATAGTAATATATTTGGTTGGGGTTTTTTGACTTTGAGCAATCAAGTCATTAATGAGTGTACTCATTTTAGATATCTTGGTTCTATTATTCAAAGTGATGGTGAAATAAATGGGGATACTATTAGTAAAATTCAATTTTGATGGTTAAAGTGGAGGTATGCTTCGGGTTTGTTGTGTGATAGAAAAGTATCACTCAAACTTAAGGGAAAATTTTATAAGATAGAGGTGAGACCTATAATGCTTTATAGCGTAAAATGTTGTCCATTAAGAGAGAAGCATAATATTAAGTTAAGTGTTGTTGAGATGAGGATGCTCAAGTGGATGAGTGGATTTACTCTTAGAGATAGGATACAAAATGAGCATATCCGTTAAAAGGTTAGAGTAGTTATAGTGACAAATAAGATTAGAGGGACTCACTTTAGATGGTTTGGTCATGTGAAATGGTGACCTTCTGATGACTATGTTAGGAGAGTAAATGTATTAGATTTGGCATATGTTATGAAAAATAGAGGTAGACCTAAAAAGACTTGTTTAAAAATATTAGAAAAAAACCTTTCTTTATTATATTTAAATGAGAATTTGACTCTTAACAGGATACAATGGAGGGAAAAAATTCATTTAGCCGACCCCACATAGTGGGATAAAGGCTTGATGTTGTTGTGTGTTGTTGTACTAATTCCTACTTACAATGAACACTTTAGGATTATTAGATTTACTTATAGTTGAGTGTGATGCATTATCATTTATATATATAAAAAAAGTCAGAGAGTTTAATGCCTTATCATTTATACAAACACTCACCATGCAAATAGATACAAAAGGATTTGCAAAACATGAGTTTTTATGAGAGAAACATGGTAAAGGAAAAAAATAATGGGGCCTGGGTTAGTTGAAATGATTGTTTTAATACTTATCATCGATTATAAATAATATCATTCCTTCAAGAAAGGTGTTGATACAATGTAATATACATATTATTGAACTCATTTTTTAATGAGGTCATCCCTTAGCATTTACATTTCTTATCTTAGTATTGAGTCTTTCCCTATAGGACCCTCTTAGATAGATTCCTAATGACTTAACATATGTCAGCCCTAGAAAATCAATCCAAAATCCTAGGATGCATTTTCTACAAGACTAGGCTAGATTAACCCTAAGTTGGCCTTAAAAGGTATATAGGACTCTTAGGAAATTCTCTTTGACCCCTTGAAATTCATTTGGAGTATTTTGACCCTTCACAACTTCATTTGTGAAAGGTTGGAATCAATCCAATACATAAAACTTAAATGAATCCATAGATGTTCCCCATGGGTATGGTTGGACTATCTATAGCCCAATCAATGCTATATTGACCCAAGAACTTCTTATGAACCTTGAGATACTCCTTAGTGATTCTAGGTACATATTGGACCCCACCAAATTAACCCTAGGTCAAACTCAAAATTACCTAAATGCTCAAAAACTTAAGTCCTACACTATAATATCCATTGTTATGACAATAAAATTATCTAAATGCTCAAGAGAAGTATTATTTAAGTTTAATTTAAGTAGTAAATATAAGTCCCAGAGTGTCTAATGAACCCTTATGTAAGTTAGGAGATGGCATAGGGAAGTAAATTTCAATTCATAAAATCTTCTTTGAAGGCATTACGATGCCTAATGGAAAGCATCATAACATTGAGCTCTACGATGGGGGAAAGAAATTGAACATGTGTTATTGTTCTAGGTGGTGTCGTAGTGATGATGGGTGTTACTGCCAAGTTGTCAAGCACTCTAATGGTAAAATTATAGGAGAATTTGGAAGAGTTTGTGGATAAATAAAATGTCAAGGAGGCTAACATCGTGGCACCATATCAAATTAGTAGTTTTCATATAATTATAATACCTTAAGCCATTGCACCCAGCCACCTTGTTGGAGAAGAAAAGAGGAGAAAGGGAAGAGAAGAAAGCATAGAGAAAAAGATGAAGATGTTTTGGCAACCTAAGCTCAGGATTCATCCATCAAGCATGTTTAAGATATTATAGAGCAAGAGATAGACTTATAAACTCTTATAGATGATTTCAATTATAGTAGTTTTATAAAATGTTATGGATAAAAATATATTTGTGTAAGGATTTTATGAAGTTTACACCATATACCTTTTGATATGTTGTCGTGTGCTTTATCCTAAATTTTTTAAATATAAGAAATCAAATTTTCACTATTGATTTTTCCTATGCAAAATTGTGAGTATATGAAATAATTAAGTCTTTTCTAGCAATCACAATAATTATATAGAAGTCTTCAAATCCTTACATGAATATCACTCTAAAGTTGGATGTTAAACAAGAAATGTTTAGTGAGTATAATGTTACATGTAATATGGCTTCTTAAAGGCAATTCATGCATTATTTGTGGCATTGAATTTATAATTTAGTTGCTATTGCAATTGTATTTGCACTATTCATGGCATGGTGTTGGAGGTGTTAAGATATGTGGAAAAAGTGCACATTTTGATATATTATAAGGGCACTAAATGTTTTATTTTAGCATCATCTACCTAGTATGGATGAGGGAGGGATTTTAGCCCCACTTATTGAAAGCGAGTATGGGAGGTTATAAGGCATTATCCAATTTTAATTCTTGGCCCACTTGCTAGATGCAAGTGTGGGAGGTTGGCATAAGTGAAAGTCGAGTTATAAGAAGGTATTAGGATGTATGTATTTTAATCATTGCATTGCACATATTAAAATTTTTATAAATTACATATAAGTAATTTTCCAAGCTAAATGTTAGTAATCCTAAAAATTTTGAATACCCTAATGAAATATGAAATTCAAATGCAAGTGAATCTCTAATAGCAAGTATTTTGGAATGATAGCAAGTATTATGTGTGATGCATCTGAATTCTCTGTGCAAATGGTTTTGAAGATATAAGAATTTTAAAATCAAGTAAACTCTAAAACCTTAGAAAATTATGTAATATTAATATTTATTTAATATTTATAATTCATTTTATTTATTTTAATTAATTAATTATTATGTTTGATATTTATGATGGGTTATGGGAATGTGGTCTACTGAGCTGGTTATGTTCATCCTATCATGTTTTTTGAAATTTTAGGGAATGGTAAAGGCCTAGTGGAGTAGAAAGGTATAAAGGCATAATATTCTAGTGGAGTTGAAACGTATAAAGGTATAATCTTTTGAGTCTAAGTGATTGAGATATTATTTTATAATCCAATTTTTACTTATTTTGATGTATAAATGATTGGAAGTTAACTTGATTGTTATATATGTGCATTTTGATGAAATGAAACATGTAGAGTTGCTTTTATTATTTGGATTATATAGTATCTCTGATTTTATTTGTTGATGATTGAGTTATTAAAGTATAAGTTTATGGTTTCAATCCTTTCATTAGATCATAGGGCATCACAGGGTGGTATAAAGGCACCAATTTAGAATTATTAGAAATCAAAATCAGGGATATAGGAAATGATTAGTATAATTAAGAGTAAGGTTTTGAGAGTTTAGTTTATCAATATTCATATTAATAGATGATAAGTTTACATATAATTGAACCCTTCTAATCTTCACAAAGATTAAAGTATTACTTCATCATGAACCCCTAAGAGCAAGAAGTATGTGATGGATAAATTTTCAGTCAATAAGAGTATTATGGGGGCTATGACCTCTAATTTAATGATATAATTTGTTGGGTTAATAACCCAGTTGATAAGGAAAGCTTAGGGTAGAATACTTGGAGTTTAAGGGATATGAGGTTGGTAAGCATCCGCGATTATATTTTTTAAATGAATTCACTTCATTTTCAAGGCGTTATTGAGCCTCAGGAAGCTCAGGACTGACTAATATGGATAGAGAAGTCATTTGATAGAATGTAGTGCCCTAGGAAATAAATTTCTATTAGTTATGTTCTTTCTAAAAGGATAGACAAAGCGCTAGTGGATAGGTCAGCTGATAGAGCGATTCCATGGTAGACCCAATGCAAAGATTTATTAGGAGGAGTTTGTAGAGACCTTCAAGAGTTAGATTATATTTTCATCTACTAGGCAACATATGTAAGTCCTTTATAAGGTTGGTGTAAGGGAGTAAGATGGTGATGTAGTATGAGGCAGAGTTTACAACTCTTACCAGTTATGCTCTTTAGGTGGTCAGCACCCTTGAAGAGAAGTGCTATCAATTTTTGTGAGAAAGAGATAGTCTTAGGCATCCCCTGGTTCTATTTTGTATTCATGATTTTTAAGATCTTATAGAAAGAGCTAGGCTGGTGGAAATTGACATGATATATATGCAATAATGTGTTGACCTCATTTCTGTATGAGGTCACTAAGACCTACTTGAGTTTCTTTTTTGTGACCTAATGATTGGAATGTGTTCACTTGTCAATCATATAGGTCATAGTCAAAATCAAATCCAATCCTAATGAAATCTAATTCCACTGCTCAATTCAATCTCCAATTCCACTTTCAACCAACTTTCAATCAACCTTCAAATCATATTCAATCAATCTCAATTATTCATTTGATTATCATTGATGTGGAAAATTCAAACTCAATCATTTGAGTCCAAAATCCAATCCAAATTTAAGATTCCAAACTCAACCATTTAAGGACTCAGATCCTGAAACCCTTTTCTCATAAGTTTTTATACCACCTTAAAACACAATCAAATGACCTTTGGTTTAGGATTTACAAGTTTAATATTGCTTAAATATGTATCTAAAGTCAACCCACCAAATTTGAGCTCATTCTGAGGCTCCTATCCCCAAAATTGAATTGATTTCCAAAAATTAAAAAACCTTCAAATATTTACAGTTTGTATCACTGAAGTTGCCACCTTGTGTAATCTGACCTTGGGACTCCCCAAAGCTTCTAACCACATCCATGACCTTTTTAATGACTTGTTGATAAGTAATCATCACTTTTTAGGCCCAGTTTGACCCAGAGTTGACCAGGGATCAAAATGATCAAAATACCCTGTAAATGAATTTTTGGTCTTTCTCTAAAATTCAATATGGCTTAGCCATATCAAACCTCAAAATATGATCGAGTGACTCTTAAATATCATTAGGAATACTTTGTACCAAACCCATCTTTTGGTTTGACCAAGTCAACCATGGTTGCCCTTTAAGGGTTAAAATACCCATGTCAAACCAAATGAGCTTCTCTTGACTTAAGACCACTTCCATTGAGTTCGTATAATCAATTTGAACTCAATGGACCCAACCCTTGACCCTATGTAAACTTAGTTGACTAACCCAACCAAGTTTAACCAAATACACATATACCTTCATTTCTTTAAAATCCCATGATCAAGGCTTTCCCAAGCCAATTCAAACCTCTAGGACCACCCATAAAATCTTATGGATGACCCTTTAAAGGACCCAAGCCTTGGTTCCGCTTGGGTTAGCCATTTGGCCTGACCCAAGTGCCTAAAGAGAGGTCTTTCTTGAGCCAAGTCTCAACCCTGTCAAATCAATTCAAATCAAGGATGGCATTGAGTCCCCCATGACCCAACACACCTTCCCTAGTTGACCCAGCCCTTGGGTCAACTTAGGTTAAGAATTGGACTAACCTAAAGTGGACAAAACCACTATGGGTTGAGCCATTTCTCAACCTAGGCCCCACCAACCCAATTCAACACTTATATTAGCTTTCCCAACACCCAAGGCACCTACCCAAGTTAGCCCAACCCTTGGGTTGACTTGAGTCAACCTCTAGGCTAGTCCAAAGTGATCAAAATCACTTTGACCCGAGCCATCCCCCACTACAAACCACGTCAAGCCCAATTAGCACTTACATTAGGTATTCCTTGACCCAATGCACCTTCTACCTCAATCTCACCACCTGGATTGACCCAGGTTACACCCATGTTGACCCAAATTATACATGTTTGGGTTAACTTGAGCTCATTCCAATAATTGGGCTGCCTTCTGCTCAATTGAGCTCATGGATCAATTCGTCTGACCTTAGCACCCTTTCCAGCTCACCCTGACCCGGCCAGTGGCTGGTGGCTACTGGAGTGAAAGGGAGAAGATTTCGGTGGTCCCCTCCATCTAGAGCCTCCTTCAAGGATTCCCAATGGCTCAACCCATTATCTTTGGGCTCATAAACCTCTTGGAGGATGTCCCTTCCCACCTGGAAGCATCTGGTCATCCACCAACACCATCCCAGCCCAGCCGTCTATGGTAGTGGAGCCATTCGAATAGGGCACATCCACCCAGACCTCCCCATTTGATCCCAAACCATCTAAAACTCTCCCACATTCCCCAACTTTCAAGCCCTTTCTAATTAGTAGTTTGAGTTAACTCCAGTGAAACCCATTTACGTCCCGCTCCAAGTCTTACCTCCAGCCTCGGTGTCTATAAGAGAAGTCTTTGCCTTCATCCCCTTAAGCTTCCTAATAAAAAAAACTCATTCGTTTGGATTTCTACACTGTGAGAATCTTATCCCAAGCTCCTAGCTAGGTGGTGGTGGTCAAGTGTGAAGTAAATTGTCAACCCACAATATTTAACTGTTGGATTGATAGTTTATGTTGTCCTGATCCTTCCCATCAGTTTGGTTAAGATTTGCTAGCAGGGTCTTTCGAATCACACTAGAAAAGCCCTATGGTTCGGGCACCAACGGGAGGTTGAAGATGTAATCCTAGTCGTCAATCTGAATAAATAGCTCGGATTAGATCTCAGGGTTCTGGATAATTTTTAATCATAATCGTTTGATTAATGATCCAATTTCTATGGTTAAATCCATCTTTACATAATTAGTGCCAATGATTGGCTGCCCAATCAGAGTGCGCTTGTGTGTAAAAGGGCCGTTGACTGTAAATCTTATTTAATTAAATCCAAAAATCATGGGAACTTCAAAAATTATTCTCTCAATCTACTTGACCAAATTAGAAGTTCTTAGGCTTATTAGAAAGATCTTATAGAGATCTTTAAAAGTTGTATGGTCTCAAGTTATGATTATGCATGAAACTTAGTGAATTTGAGTAACTATCCTAGGGGTATTTTAGGTATTTCTCTTAGTATTGAACTCAACACAACTTGAGACTATGGAAAACTGAATTTGGGCATGTCTTATCTTTCTCATGTTTGAATTTTCTAAGTGCATGTTTGAGTTAATTTGAACTTAGGGGTCATGATTTGACCCTTAAATTTAAATTATCCTGATGATCCTTTCAATGGACTTTAGGGTATATGATTTAGTGTGTTAATTATGCTTAGGATAGAGAGTTTAGGGCCATTGATTGCATCCCATCCCTTGCCCTAGGTAGTGAGCTATGATTTTTCTAAAGTAACCTATTGGTTACCTTTAGTATTTTGGTTAACAACCATATAGGATTAAACTTCAACCCAAATTCAGTGGGCTTGGGCCTTGAGGTCAGGTAAACTTATGGCTCAAGTTTTACTAAAATTGGTGCCCAATTGGTCCACCAATTAGGAACCCCATAACCCCTTCGTAGAATTAACCCCTTTCCTTAATTAAATCATAATTAAATCTTTAAAATCCATCTAAAATCTTTAATTGCTCATAATTGAACCCTTAATCCATAAAAAATAAAATCCCCATGATCAAACCTTTAATTTAATATTAATTTAATTTTTACAAAAAATTGATAATTAATTAAAATAAATATTTAAGAAAAATATAAAAACTTTAGAAATCATTTTAATTTTAAAAGTCAACTTTTAACCTCTTAAATAACACATTTAAATAATTCCAATAATCTCAAAATTCCTAAAAAAGTCAATAACACATTTAAAATTTCATAAAATTTTAATCATTCAAACCAACAATCAACACACCTAATTTTGATTCGTTAACCTTTAATCCTAAACCAATTAAATTAATTTAGTCAATACAAGTTACATCTAGATAACTAGGGCCTACGAGGCTATTAGCTTAGCCCCAAGGAATGTGAAATAAACTTCACGACTCTCGTGAGCAATAAAGGCAGTAACCATTTAATAATTAAAAAATAACTAAAGTAAGCCTTAATACACTAATATTTACACTCAAACATAATGTTTTCCTTCTATCTTTAACAAACTCGAACATTATATAACTTTAACAAATTACCCATTTTAGGACATATCCAAGCCACACAACTTACCTCACACACTTTAGATGATTTATTAGGACAACCAACTTTCGTTTATGTTAGGCTGGTGCTTAATTTTTTACTATTACATGTCTAATTTTTGAGTTTACATTGCTTGTTGTGATTGAAAACTCGTTGATGTGAGTGTTTACTTACTTTAACTATAATTTGTGAATTTGTATGATGGGTAGTAGATTATCCCTAGGTTATGAATGATCTAGTTGCTCATTAAGTTTTATGCATTTGGCCACGCTCATACAAGGCTAGAAATTAAGGGGCAAAATTAATAATTTAACTAACAAACTTTTATGCATGTGCTAAAATAACTGAAGTCCCCCTTGAAATCAAAGGAGCATGGCAAAGTGTGGCTGAGTTTTCAATTTAATGCATATATATAAACTGCTTAAGATTTATTTTATTTTAAATGTTTAGGATAACCTTATAGGAGAGTCTAGATTTTTCAATTTAATATTGATGTAATTTATTTAAAGTATCAAGTTATGAAAGTTAGATATTTGAGTTCGGATACATGTATCTAAAATTGGATTCCAAAGAGGAAAGGATACCCCTCAAGGGAACAATCCTTTTCCATTTGGAAGCATAAATTTGGATAAATTTAACACCCAAAATGAAAATAATAACATCTCCTTCAATGGAAGAGTTTATTTTTCATTTGGGTGTCAAGATACGACGAATCCAAGGAGCTCGAAGAAGAGGAGGATGAGGAGTTAAAGATAAAGAGTATCCCACTCAAAGTCAACTTGCATCAATTCTAGGATTAGAACCCAAGTTTATTATCAGTAGTTCCCGGACATTTTTAATTTATGTAAATTTTGGATTGTAACAAACAAGCAATTTGCCTATGAATATTTATTTAATTAATTTGATTGGCTTACTTTGCTTGCGTATAGGATTGTCTACTTTTGGTTTAATCTAAAATTCAATTGGAGGCTCGTAAGGGTATGAACAAAAATGTTTTCTACTTAAAAGTAAAAATTAAAATCTTAGACTAACATAGTAACTCTAATGATCTAAGAAGTAAGCATGGGATTGTTGAGATTCTGCATAAAGAATATTTTTATTTCTCCTCCTTATTGGGCACCTCCATACCTGTGTATTTTGACTGACCACCTGACCATTAAGGGTGTAGATCTATCAAGAGAATGTTGTGCAATCTCTCGTTAAAATGATTTTCAAGCCTTTATAAAATTTCTTAATATACATTTTATGCATTTAATCGAGTCGATCAGTATGTATTACATTAAAAAAAACTAAAATTGTCTAAAATTTAGTTACATTTAATTTAAGCATTCTCACCTAGAATAAGTTAAGGGACTAATTAAGATCCGCTCTAAACATCGGTCCAAATTCTTAAAAAACTTTAACAATAATGTCCCTATCGATCTTTCATAAAAATGACTGGACTCATAGATTTTAATCGACTATGTGATTAGTTGGCTCCCCAATCTAGGATGGTATAAGTTGAGGTTTTGCACAGCATTAACTAGGTTCATACTAGTATGGTCTGATGTCCAATTTAGATTTAGGATTTGGGATAAATTTTGAATCATAAGATCCCATCCTCTGGAAAAATAATCCAAAATTTTTAATAATTATTTAACTCAAATTAATGATTTTCTCAATTCAAAACTTAAAGCCCAATACTTAGTTTAGGCTAGGGTACTTTGAATTATTTTAGAATCCCAAAGTGTCTCCTAACCCTTCTCCGTTGTCTCCAAAAATAAGTGTTCAAAATTTGATCTAATCCATGTTCAAATTCCAAATTCACCTTATTTTATATCACTCCTAAAAATATCTAAATAGAATTTCTACTATTATTTTAATCGAGAGTATTCGTAAAAGACCCCAGTTTCCTTGAAAAGATATATCATTTATTATCAAGACCTTGGATATGAAATTAATGATCTCATATCCATGCTATTATTTTTAGATGCTTGATAAAACACCATGTTAACCCCTCAAGATTATATGTCATCCTTCCTTGAATTTAACTATTGTATCCCGGATTAAATTTTTAGATTTATTCTTTGAACCCATTAAGAAATGATATTATCACCTCCTAGGTAGATATATTGTTCATAGTGACATGTTTGATTTGAGACTGAAATCTTGAATTAAAATTTAAAAAAAAAAACTAAACTCTTCCAAACCTCTTTTTCGAACACTTAACCCAAATTCAGTGGTGGGATGCTAACATGAAGAGGGTTTGTGGAGAGTCCTTTAGGAGTATGTTTTGTGGGAAGAAGTCTAGGTTGGAGATCAATTATTCTAGAAGGGTAGGATCTATAGTGTTTGAGAGTGTTAGAAGATCTATATCAATTAGTAGTGCTCCTATTTATGGTTTCTACATGAGGAGGCATACAAGTTCATACTTTTTATACACTGGTCAGTGTTTCAAGTTTGCCTAGTTTGGTCACAATATGGCATAATATCCAAAGAAAGTGCTAGAAGACAGACCAAAAGCTAAGGGCATCCAAAGTCAAAGGTAACAATCAACCCCTCCTAGAGTAGTCAGTGAGGCCTCATCGACCTATAGTGGAGGTAAATTTGGAGGAAAACCCTTAAATGGGGCATCAAGAGAAGTTCTGAGGGAGTTTATTTCTATGGCCAGCGAAGCCCAGAGTACACAATATGACACAGCAAGAGACAAAGGAGGCATTAGATGTCGTGATAGGTATGATATTTAGTTCTGCACTATGATGCTATAATTTATTTAACTCTGGAGCAAGTAAAACTTAGGTGGGTTTTATTAATTTTTTAATATTTAAATTTAATAAATAAAATAAAATAATTTTAAAAATATTATTATTTATTTGAGTAGGCTCACGAGCTCACGAGCTCGAGCTCGACTCATGAGCTCGATAAGCTCGGCTCATGAGCCCATAAATAAGTTAAGCTCAAGCCGCCTCACGAGCCAACTCGGCTCACTTATACCCCTGTATTAGATAAATTTGGTCAGGTTTTGGATTTGTCAGTGTCTAGTTTATATGTTCTATTACCCACTCTACATTTCATTATAGCCAGTCAATTATATAGGCATGAAATTGAAATTGTGAATAAAAAGCTGAAGGTAGCTTAAATAATAATATTTTAATTTGTTTAATAGAGAAATATTTGAGGAAAAATAAGAGAAAAATAGGAGATAAGAAGAAAAGCTAGGGTTTGGTGATTATAGAGACATTTGTGTCCGTTGGCCCAATTGAGAAACTTGTTTGTCTCGAGGTAGATTATGTTTTTCCTATTTTAGTTTTTAATAATTTAATATTTTTTATATTTTTTTCAATCAGACTTATATTTTGTTATTGTTGACCTCATTTTTATATGAGGTCACTAGAAATCACTTGGATTCCCTTCTAGTGACCTAATGGTTAGAAGATGTTCACTTCATAACCATATAGGTCCTAGTCAAAGAGCAAATCCAAGTCTAATCAAATCCAGTTCTACCCCTCAATTCAATTTCCAGACCATCATTCTACTAATTTCCAATAAACTTCCAAACCATATCCAATCAATTTCAATTATTTGTTTGGATTCCATTGGAATGGATAGATCAAGTTCAACCATTCAACTCCTAAATCCAATCCAAGTCTAACATTCCAAACCAAACTTTAGGGTTAAGGACATAAGTCCTGAAATCCTTTCTGGGTGATTTTTTTATCACCTTAAAGATAATTGACATCTGATATAGGGTCTATCAATTGCATATTGATAATACATGTCTATAATGTCAACCCTTCAAATTTAAGCTTATTTGGAGGTCTCTAACCCCATAAAATAGATTGCTTTTCATAGGCTATAAAACCTTTCGTTATTTATAGCCTATGCCACTAGATTTCCCATCTTAGGAAAATTGATCTTGGGACCTCCCCAAACTCCTTGATCATGTTCATGTCTTCCATTATGACTTATTTACCAATAACCTACACTTTGTTGGACTAAATTTGACCCACGGTTGGCCAGCGGTCAAAATGACCAAAATGCTCTTTAAGGAGAATTTTGATCTTTTCCCTAGAATTCAATATGGTCTTCCCTCATCAATCTCCAAAACCTATACCAATGGATCCTAAATGTCCTTAGGAAGACTTTGAACCCAAACCCACACTTTGGTTTAGCCTTGTTGACCTAGTCAACCATGGTTGACCAAAGTGACTCATAAGGGTTTAACACTCATTTTCAATTAAATATACTCCCCTTGCCTTAGAACCACTCACATTGAGTTCATATGGTCCACTTGAACTCAATCGACCCAACCCTTGACCCTAGGTCAACTTGGTTGACCAACTCAGCCAAGTTTAACCAAACCTCCCATACACTTTTACCCGTCCAAATCCTTTGACCAAGACTTCTCCAAACCCATTAAAACCCATGGGGTGACCCATTGGCTCCCCTAGATACCCCTCCTGAAGACCCAAGCCTTAGGCTCACTTGGGTTAGACATTTGTCTTGACTCAAGTGACCAAAGAGGGGTTCCCCTTGAGCCAATTATCAACCCTAGACCAATTGGATCACACCAATTATGGTATTGGGTCCCCTTTGACCCAATACACCTTCCTTAGTTGACCCAACCCTTGGGTCAACTTTGGTTGGGAATTAGGCTAACCCAAAGTGGACAAAATCACTAAGGCTTGAGCCATCTCCCAACCTAAGCCCCACTTATCCAAATCAACACATCCGCTAGATAGTCCTATGTCCAACACATTCACCCTAGCCAACCCAGCCCTTGGGTTAACTTGGGTCAACCTCTAGACTAGCCCAAAGTGATCAAAAACAATTTGACCGAGCCATATCCCATCATAGACCACATCAGGTTCAATTGATACTTGTATTGGGTGCCCCTTGACCTAATGCATCCTCCCTATCAACCCCATGACTTGACTCAATCCAGGCTGCACCCAAGTCAACCCAAACTATATAGGTTCGGGTCAACCCGAGCCCATCTATGCAAATGGGCTCTCCCATGCCCAATTTAGCTCACCCCCGAGCTCACCGGGCCTCCAGTAACTTTTCCAGATCATCCTGACCCGGCCAGTAGCCGATGCCAAGGTATTTAAAAAGGTATATGGCCCCTACCACCTGGAAGCTAACTGGCCGTCCACCTGCTTCATCATGGCTATCCGAGCTAACGTAAGGCATTCAAATATGTTACATTAACTTAGATGTCCTCCTCCTATTCTAAGTTTTTGAAAACACTCCCCGAACCTCCATGAGTATTCCTCTCCCATTCCCCAATCTCCCAGCCTTCTCTAGTCATTCGTTCGAGCAAACTCTGAGGAATTTAGTACGACCTCCGCTCGAAGTCGTACCTACGGTGATCCTCCAGCCTCGGCGTCCAAAGGAAAAGATTTTACCATCGTCTCCTTGAGCTTCCTGATAAAAACCTATTAGTTGGAGCTTTCTACATGGTGAGAATACTTTCCCAATCCCCTAGTTAGCTAGTGTTCATCAAGTCTGAACGGAACTTTCAATCCAAAAGTGATCTCGCCATTGGATTGAAAGCCCTCATTGTCATGATACTTCTTGTGAAATTTTGTGAGAGTTCATCGGCGGGATCTCTTGGATCTTGCCGGAGAACGTGAATGGCTTCGAGTCTGTATGGGAGGTTAAAGACATGATCCAAACTGTTGATTTTAATCAACGGCTTAGTTCGAATTAGATCCCGCGGTTCTGAAGCGCATTTGATCATGACCGCTTGATCAATGATCCAAATAATGTAATTAATCTAGTGTTTACATAGTCAGGCGCAATGATTGGCTGATGGCCCCTACATGGAAAGTGCAGGCTAGATGTGTAAATATGGGCTTATTAAATCCAAAAATCATAATAATCTTCAAAAATTCATATATCCCTCCACACTTGACCAAATTAGGTATTCTTAGGCTCATTGGAAAGATCTCGGGGAGATCTTCAAAAGCCCTATCATCCCAAGCCTTGATCAGTTTTGTATAGATGTTAATTTTTGTTTGAATGTTTAAGTATTATTGTATTTATGTGTCTAATTGAAGTCGCCATGGCTTCGGATTTTGGGAGCGTAAATTTAGACATGTCCAAATTTTATCTCCATTGTTTGAGATGTTTAAGGGCATAGCTTAGATAATTTGGGATCAAGGGTCATGGTTTGGCCCATGATTTCAAATTGCCTCCATGTTCTTTCTAAAAGGATTTGAGTTCTGGTGGCTGATCATGCTTAGTCTAAGGAGTTTGGATCCACTGATTGCACCACCATTCAAGCCTAGGGAAGTCACATAGGAATTTTTTAAGGTGACCTAGAGGTTACTTTAGGTGGCTTGGTTAGCCACCTTAGAGAGCTCCACTAAGGCCCAAATTTAGAGTATTTTGACCTTTATATAAGGTGATCTCATGGTCTAAAATTTATTAGATTTGGTGCTTATTTGGTTCACCAGCTAGGAAATCCCACCCTATATTTGGCCTATAACCTTAATTAATTCACCAGGAATTCATTTTAAATTCTAAAAATTCAAGAAAACACTCTAATTAACCCCAATTGAACCCTCAACCCATAAAAAAATAAAATCCCTTTGATTTGACCCTTAATTTAATTTTCATTTAATTTCTAAGGATAATTAACAATTAATTATAATAATTAATTAAAAATGTTTAAAAATCCAAAAAAAAAATCAAAATGCTTAGAAATTTCTAACCTAATTAACATATTTGAATAATTTTAATAATTTAAAAAACAAAATCAACAATTTACTTAAAATTCCAGAAAACTCTAACTTGATCAATAATACCATTAAAATAACATTTTAATATACAATAAACACTCTAAAGATAAAGTTTTTAGGATGGACTACTCCGAGCTATGGGGTTAAGTGTCCTGAGGAGGCCTAGTTCCTCGAGCCTAGTGGCACAACGCCATTAATGAATTCATTAGAGTGTAAAACTTTAAAATCAAATGATTGTTAATTATTTAACCAAACTAAAATCCTTAATTCAGTTATATCATCTAAGTTTTTAGGATGGATTACTCCGGGCTATGCGGCTAAGTGTCATAAACAGTCCTGCTTTATTGAGCCTGGTGGCACAATGCCATGAACCAATTGATGAAAACTTTAAATTAAGTTAATCTTAAAAATATAAATTAATCAAATTAATTAAAATTTATCAATTCCTTAATCTTTAACTAATAAAATTCATTTGATTAATCAACCTTTAAAATACATCTTAAATTAAAGTTTAATGCACTAATACTTAGACTTAAACATAAATTTACCCTTCAACAAACCTAAACATTAGAAACCTTTAACAAGTTACTCATTTTAGGATCTACCCAAGCCACACGGCCTTCAACACACAATTTGGATGGTTTGCTAGGATAACCAACTCTAGTCTAGGTTAGGTTGATATTTACTTTACTATTATGTGATGGGTTTTATGAGATTTTATTGCATCCTGTGACTAAAATGTGCTTAATATGAGTGTTTATTTACTTTTACTACATTATGTAAATTGATGACATAGGCGATAGTTTACCCTTAGGTTAGGAATGATCCGGTTGCTCACTAAATTTTCTGCAGGTGGCCATGCTCATGAAGGGTAAGAAAATAGGGCTAAAATTTGACAATTATATAAGTATTGTAAGTGCTTCAACTTGCTTATCCCCTAAATATATAAGAGCATGGTCAAACATGTCTGGTTTGAATATTTTAATTTTATTATATAACTACTTTCGATGTACTTTACTTTTAAATGCTTAGGATAACCTTATAAGAGAGTCTAGATTTTTATTTTAAGATTAATATAATTTTTTAAGAGTTAAGAGTTTTCAAAGTTAGCCTTTGAGTTGGGATATACATATACAAAATTGGATTCTAAAGAGGAAAGGATACCTCTCAGGTGGATAGTCCTTTTCCATTTGGAAGCTCAAATTTGGATTACTTCTACCCAAAGGGGAAAAGAATAACCTCCCCCTCAGGGAAGAGTTTTCTTTTCCATTTAGCTATCCATGTACAACGGATCCAAGGAGTTAGAAGATAAGAAGGATGAAGAGTTAAAGATAAAGAGTATCCCGTTCAAAGTCTACTTGTGTAAGTCATAGGATTAGAATAAGGGTTGGTGGCTTATGGTGCCCAACCACTTTTAATTTCTGCAATTTTGGGTTATAATAAACGGGGCATTTTCCTACAGACTTTACTTTAAGGAATTAATTCAATTGATTGATTTATTTGATTTGATTTAATTGTGTATAAGATTGCTTGCTTTTTCTAGGTTTTTTGATATTTGTGTCTTTTTTTTTTTTAGCCTAGTTACACGGAGACTCATAAGGGCACGTATAAAATTCTTCTACTTAAATTTAAATAATTTTTTTTAGCTAACATAGAAACTCTAACAATTAAAGAAGTAAGGTTGGGACCGCAGGGAGTCTACATAAAGCATGTCATTACCTTCTCTTCCTTGCTAGGCATCTCTCCTCTTGTGGGTTATAGTAGGCCACCTAGCCCTTAAGGGTGTATAACTATCAAGGGGATGTTGTGAAATCTTTTGGAAAAAATATTTTTAAGCTTTTTTAAAACTTCTGCATATTTATTTTATGCATTTAATCGAGTCGTTTAGCATGCATTGCATTAGAAATTAATTTAAAGAGTCTAAATTTTAATTGTATTGGTCTCAAACATTTTCATCCTACATAAGTTAAGGGATCAATTAGGATCTACTATAGACATTGGTCCCAATTCTCATAAACTTTACTAATAACATCCCCACCACTCTTTCATAAAAACTGAACACATGGATTTAAATCGACCAGGTGGTTAGCTAGCTTCCCAATCCAGGCTAAGGTAAGACTAGATTTTACACTACATTAGTTAGGTTCGAGCCATCATCTTTTGGAACCCAAAATAAATTTAAGATCTGAGTCAAAATTTTGAATTATGGGACCCCAACCTTTGGGAATATAATCCTATATTTTTAATAAATTACTCAACTCAAATTAAAGGTTCTCTCGATCCAAAACTTAAAGCCCAACACTTATATTAGGTTAAGATGCTTCTAAATTATTTCATAATCCTAAAGTGTCTGCTACCTCTCTTTTGTTGAGTCAAAAAATCATTGTTCAAAATTTGATTTAATCCCTATTAAAACTCCAAATTCATCTTCTTGATATTATTTCTAAAAAATCTCTAAACAAAATTTATGTCGTTGTTTTAATCGAGAGTATTTATAGGAGACTCTAATTTCCTATAATGTAATTAACTATGAATGCTTGTGCTCGTAGGATATTTAGGACTCACATTAATTTTTTAAACTTAACTCTTTTTTTTGGAAATCAAACTTATAACGGTTGTTATCATCATAGTTGAACAATTGCTAACAGATGATATCTTCTTTCTTCAGGGAGATATATCATGTGTTAAAATAAATATGAATATGAAATAAACTATCACTTTTCTTGATTATTATAGTCAAATATTTGACTGAACGTCATTTTGACCCTTCGGGGTCATATGTAGTTTCCTCTTAAATTAGGCTACGACATTCAAGATAAACTTTACAATTCATGGTCTGAATCTATTAGGAGATTTTATTTTCGACTTACGAGGAGATATATTATCCCTAATGATCTGTTTGACATTAGAATTAAAATTTAAACTTAATTTATAATTTCTCTAAAGAAATTTAATTTTAGATTTATTTTACACCTTGCAAGGCAAATTCTCTTTTCAAGCACCAACAAAAAAATGGCATGCCCAATGGGACTAAATATCTCTCTCTATCTTTAATAATGGTAAAATGTTATTTCATTGGTAGTCTTAACTAGCCTTCTTTCCATTGGCATCTCTACCCATTTCTTCTTTGGGAGAGCTTAGCCAACATCAAGAAATTTCATTTCAAAAGAGAGGTGAAAGCTCTGTCCAAAATTCAGGCTTTGTCTTTCCGTCCCCAGGTTAATTAGTGGGGTGATAGTATCAAATCAAGCTTTTAAAATCTCCTTACTAATTTTATGAACCTATATCATTGAGTCTAACTCAATGTGTTGAGTTTTAAAATTTTGAGGAGTCCCATCGATCTTATTTTCAAGATATTCAATTTTCTAAACATTTAGCTTTGACATTCCACCTCTAAATCAATCAATGGTGTGGCAGAGTCGAGCGAACAAGTCTCTTGAATTTTTTTGTTGATTTTGTAAGCCTTCAGGTCATATAAAAATTCAACTTGTTGTGTTTTAAAATTCAAAAAAAAAAATCATCATTATTTTCAAAATCAAATTCTTTTCAAAAATTTTCAATCTGGAATTTACACTAAATTATGTTACCCTACAACATTTTCTTGTAGTCTTGTGCATGTCATGAAAATTTCATTTTTTTCAAAACCATAACTAACTCTCATATTCTAACATCATATGTCGGGTTATAAATCCTATAACTCAGCATATGTAATAGTTTACATGGTCCGTTATGATTTTTAATTTATGATTTCAAAAATGTCTAATTCCAATCCTTCTTTCACATTTTAGAAAATTCAAACTCAAACCAATTCAATGGCTGCCAAACTAGTTTTTGAGAAAGGGTCCGATTCTGGGATCCCATTTACCAGTAAAAATTAGAGGAAGAATTATTCGAGAAGGGCTAAGAGAAAGATTGCCAAGTCAAGGAATATTATTGAGGTCAAGACTTTGAGCCAAGTAGAGCCAGAGGCTGTTGAGGATCTACCTATTTCTTCCTCCTCTCCACTCCTTCAGGGGAGTCATTTTTACCCCTTAGCTGTTGTTGCAGGGGAGAAGAGGGTAGATAGGATAGCTAGTATGCCATCATGCTTGGTAGACTACTCAATTAAAAAGCCTCCTAAAGAAAAATAACTTCAAATATTAAGGATGTTAAGAAACATTATATACACCTATGCTGCCAAAGTAGGGGAGATAAAGGAACAGTATGTCAAACACTTGAAAGAAGTTTTTTTTTTCCACCGCTTTGAGAAGGAGATCCTGAAGGAGGAAAAATTTGATGCTAAAAATTTGACTCCCTATCCTGTTAGGAGGAACAAGAAGTCTATGTGATAGACGGCAACTTCTGTGTTAGTAGATGGTTTCCACTGGGTGACATGCCCTTTGTCCTCTAAAATGGATGGTATTGTACTTACTAGATTTGGGAGAGGCCACAATTCTACTAACAGGCCACCAGTTTAATTACCAAAATCTCCAAAACTAGCTTAAGTGATAGTGAAAAATAGGAGGATTTGAAGTCAAAGGAACAGCTGAAGTCAAGGGAAAAAGGCCTAAGTCCTCAGAAAAGAAGTATGTCGAGAAGATCACCATAGTTGATGTCCCTCCACTTGCAATTGAGCCACCTCAATCTTTAATTGAGACATTAAAAATTCCATCTAGTTTTGTTCAGATCCTAGTTAGTATCATTGTCATTTCAGTCGATGTTCTAGTTGTTGTGAGATGCATATGAGTAGTTTGGGTGCTCATTTTGTTTATTTTTGTATGCATGTGTTGTATTCAACTAAGTTCAGTATTTTGACATAACTATTCTACCTCGGCTAGATCCATATATAACTAATGGTTATAGCTCTAGTCAGGCAACTCAGAGTCAGGGTATGTGATCATTGAGGAAATTTCTCAGATTTTAGGTATAGTACATAGTTAGTTGTTGGTACCCTCTTTGATGATATTGAAAAATATTTATAGAATTTTATAAGATTATATCCTCATAGACTTTCAGGTGTTATTGAGCTAAGAGCAGCTGAGGATTGGTTAATGAGGAAAGAAAAGAATCTGGATAAGATGAATATCTCCTAAGAGACGAGTGATATTAGTTGCATTTTTGTTAGATGATGAGGCAGAGCGTTGGTGGATCGACCAACAAATAATTAAGTTCCAGGGTCATACTAATACCTTGATTGCTTGGGATGAGTTTGTAGAAACATTTAGGACATGGTTTATACCTCCATATGCTAGGAGACAACTATAGAGTTTTTTTTTTCCTGAGATTGATTCAGTAAAGTATATCAGTGATTCGGTATAAAGCAGAGTTTATTGCTCTTTCTAGGTATGCTCCACAATTAGTTAGCACTTTTAAGGAGAAGTGTTAACGAATTTTTGGAGGGGCTCCTAGATACTTTGAGCCAACCACAATTGGAACAGGATATTACAAACTTTGGTTAGTTGGTTGAGAGGGCCAAGAGGATATAGAAAAATTTAGTAGAATTACAATAGTGATGGAATATTAGCATAAAGAGATTTGGTGGTTAGACAGTTAGCAATAATCATTCTGGGAAGAAGAGCTAGTTTCAACTTGCTAAGTTTAGAAGGGACAGTTAGTAGAAATTTATTCTATATTAGATAGAGACGATGTTGTCAGCTTTGGGTGTTCAATGAATGAGGCCTGATTATATTAGCGGTTTGGTAGGAGGTATAATGGTCATTATCACAGAGCATTAGATAAGTGATTCCACTGTGGTCAATTTTGACATAAGATTATTGAGTGTCCACATCGTGGCTTTGATATATGTTTTGATTTCAGAGGCTCTGGATAACCAGTTATGGGTAAATCAAGGACAACACCACCTCAACCAAATCCTAAGGCTTCTAGAAGCTGTGATGTTGGTCTGGTATCATGAGGTTAACCTTCTAGGGGTTCACTGGGTGCAAGTAGTGCAAACAAATTCAATGTGTGAATGCTCAACTCAATTTGCTATTCAATATTTCCTTAAACAAACCTGCATAATTAGTGTTAATTACCACAAGGAGTAAACTAACACTTGTATTATCGATCTAAGGGAACGAATTATTTTATTTAAAAAAAAAAAATTGTGTAGGGAATGTAATACTTATCCCGAGGAATAAAACTTACATTCACCTATCGTTTCAATTAAAAAATTGACTCAAAAAAAGCTTGATTGATGTCTAGAGATTTTTTCCCTCTCTTAATAAATTAAGATAAGGTTTATTTTAAAATGGGATCTTGGGTTCCTATAGAGGCAAGTCTCTATAGTCAATTACATCTTCAAAGAGAAACCTTTCGATTAAAGTGGAGATTAAATCTAAACTTATAATATAATTATATATATAAGCAAATTACATTCGATATTTGAAAATATCAATCATTCCTTCAAAAATAATATTAGATTTTATAGAATATATATATATATATATATAATGATAGGAGAGCAAAGACAATTGGACATGCCTACTTGGAATGAGCATGTAGCTAACAATCTATTTCATAAGCAATCATCCTAGATGAAATATAGGATAAAGATAGCTCTATCCTAGGAGTTCAAAAGAGTAAATCAGATTCCAAATTATTGGCGCAAGATGAATCTTCACATTAAGTTCAAGTGACACTATCGAGAAGACTCACTAAGAATTTTAAATTTTATCTTAATTAATTAACCTAACTACATTTTCCAACCACCAAAATTTTGAAGAAATTTTGGCAACATAACGACACTATACCAATAAGAATAGTGTAGCATCCTCCAGATGCAAGAGGATCCCACTATCTTGCCATAGGCTTGTTTGGTCAGTTAGTGTATGTTGCAAAAAATAAAATGAATGTATGTATGCATGTCAAGGTAAAGGTTTTTGTGTATGATCCAACTCATACATCAAATCGCCTGCTCTCTAGAATATAATGTAAATCGATCTTAGGAATATGGGCACATGATATCTTAAGGAAGGGTCGAAGTGATTAGTGGAATAGTGCTTACTTTCCGATTAGTCAAGACAAATGTGAACGAATCGGCTTAGCTTCATTACGTTACAATACCCAGTACTATAACATCCTAGAACAAGTATATATGTTCCTACAAAGAATGAAACGCATACACTAAGAAAAACCTACAAACATTCTACCCACTAATGCAATCTATCACCCATATGATGCAATACATGTATGCAATGTAAATAAAAGATAAAGTATAAAAGAAAATTTATTAATTCACTTTGAATATTTACAACATACTTTAACTCTGCATGAAAAAAAGGTGACCAAGCTCCACCACAATAAACCTAGTTTTTAAGCCTATTATATACACATACACACACACACACACACACACACACACACACACACACACACACACAAAAGCTAAAGGCCTAGGTCATGAAAGCCTTTTCAATGAATTTTCAAACATTTCAAACCATAAAAAAATGACTCCCAAATCATGATCTATTAATTGCATATTTATTAGGCATGTATTTAGGTGTTATCCTCCAAATTTGAACTCCTTCTGAGAAATCTAGCCCTAGAAACTGAATCTAGTTATAAAGGGTGTAAAATCATCAAATATTTATGGCATATGCCACTAGGCCTGCTATCTAGTGGAATTTGATCTTAAAGCATTTTTCAAAGCCTCTAAGCACATCCAAATCATTAATCATGATATGTAAAATAGTAAATAGCATTTTGGTGAACCCACTTTGACCCCCAGCTGACTAGGGGTCAAAATGATCAAAATGCCCCCTTTAGGGCAATTTTAGATTTTTCTATAACCTTCAACATGGCCTATTCAAATCAAACTAAAAAACTCTTCCAATACATCCTAATCACCATTAGGAGTACATTAGACTCATGCTCTGACCCTGGTCAAACTTTGTTGACCAGGTTAACCAATTTTGACAAAATACCCAATAAAGGTTTGAATGCTTATTTCAAACCAAATGGCCTCATTTTGGCATGAGACTTCTTCCATTCAACTTAAAATATCAAACCAAATTTGTTAGACCCAAACTCATGTCCTAGTTCAACCTAGTTGACCAAGTCAAGCTAGGTTGACCAAACCGGCCCTTAAGGGTTCAAATACTCAATTTAACTGAAATGACCTCCCTAGACCATGGGACCATCTTTAATAGAATCAAAATATCATTTCAAACATGTTGATCTCAAACCTAACTCATGGGTCAACCTGGTTGACCATGTTAAACCATGTCAACCTAGGTTGACCAAATGACCGGGCCTAAATGGTCAATTTAATCATTTGGACAATTCAAACCCTTGAAAATATCTCTATTAAACTCCAAATATCAAACCAAACCCATTGAACCCAAACACAACTCCTAGGTCAACCTGGTTGACCAAGTTAATCTAGGTTGACCCAATAATCCCTTAAGGCTTTAAATGGGTCAACCTAACCCATTTAACCAAGTTAAATGCTTTAAGATCTCAAATCCACTTAAATGATTTATCTAAATTTATCCAAAACTATTTGGTATCTTGATCATTCTAACCAAGCCAATCACATGCTACTTGGTTAAGTCACCTTAAACTATTATATACTCATTCAAATTTTAATCTTGAGCCATCATACCTACTTTAATCCTTCCAAGTCAGCTCTCAAAACAATCCTTATGCCACCTCACCATCCCATGTGGCAAGTTGATTGGTCAAACATTCAACTTGGACATTTGGAGTGATCAAAGATGGTCAAACATTTAACCCTTGGAATTTTCATCAACAAATGTCCTCCCTACGTATTTGGATACCCTTGGGGAGTAATTGGCTCCAATCTAAAGCATCTCTCTCCCAATCACTCTTAACAATCATTAGGGATGAAGTGTAAATACCAAAAAACTTTCCCAAAGCTCATTATGCCATCTTATCTTCCAAAACTAAATATTTATCTTCTTCAACTATATAAAAAAAGCCTCCTCAAGCCTTTCCCCACCTTTTATCAAGCTCAAAACCCCATTTGGAGAAGAGAGAGAGAAAGAGTGAGAATGAGGATTTTCTATAGTAGATTCCAATCCAGCCATCAAGAACTCCTAAGCCCTTTAGTAAAGTTATAAAGGATCTCATTAGCTTTCCAACAAGCCTAAAAACTCCAAAATACATCCACTATATTGTAAGTTATCTCAAATTTTAGTTCAAAATTCAATTTAAAAACATAGAAAATCCATAATACATGGAACCGTCAAACTCCATGTATTGTAAGATTATCTTACCCTCAATCTGTGTTTAAACTTTTATTAAATTTTGACAAGTATTTTGAAAGATATGGTTAATTAAAGTTTTTAGTTCATTTTGAGCTGATTTGATCTAGATGAATTAGAGTAGTCAGATATTTCCTTTTATGTAATCAGACGGCTCTGAAGATGCCACATCATCCCATAAGAACTATGCACCGGCCGCTGGATTTAAACTTGGTTCATTCATGTCACAAGGCTGCCCCTGGATTTTCCATCCAGATCACGACAGATCGGACGGTGCAAACTGTTGTCTGATGTGTTTTAGTGGTGCTTGGATGAGTGCCATGTGCGTGACACATGTCAAAAGGTCATATGCCACCACCGTTTTGATGCCAATCATTGCCAATGATTGGCACCGGTTGTATAATTATTAAATTGAATTTAAAAGTTAATTTTAAAGCCCAAATATTCCTAAATTCATAGTAAATTTATTTTTGATGAAATTTAATATTCTTGGTGTCATTAGAAAGGGTTTGAGCATACTATTTATTAAAATTAAAATTAAAGTATTTTGATCTTTAGATTATGATATATTTGGGTTTGTTTAGAATTCAATTTTATCAATTTTCTCACAATCTAGTGGTCAAATTGGAAACAACTATTGGTGAAATATTTTTGAGCATCTTAGGTAATCCCTATATTATTTCCAAGTTCCAAATGCTCAAAGGATTGATGCGATATGAATTTATAAAGTAATGGGTCTATTTTGAATCCAAAATTTTAAAAAATCATAACTCTCCAAATTGGTAGAATTAGGCTGTGAAATTTTGGTGGTATGCTTACATCTATATCAGAGTTAGCTGGATAGAGATTAGAACATAATTGAACACTAGTGACACTTAAGAAAAATAATTAAGGACAAGGTCTTGTCAACTTTGAAAAATCTTATGAAATTCTACACACACCCAATAGAGGTGAAACTTGACCACAGTAAACTTAATGACATTATACATCATAATTTTAAATGTCATGGAATTTGAATGTCATTACGTCAAAAAATTAAGCAAGTTAAAATTCAGCCTTTTTAGGGACCCAAAAAACTTCAAAAAATTGAAATAAATATAAATTAAAACTATAAAACAAATAATAAATAAAATTTACCAAAATTTAATCTTCTACCTAGGAAAAATAAATACCCTTTCATTATACCTATAATTTGACTTTAATTTAAGTTTTAGTAAAATTCAACATTTAATTAAATAAAATAATTAAAAATATAAAAATCTAAAAAACTAAAAACACTCCCATGGGTTATTATTTATCTTGGGAGTAATTCCATGTAGTCTGAAATGAGTTTGGATCAAAATAATCAAAACCTTTCTAATTAAATAATTTAAAAAAACAATTAATTAACCAAATTATATAAATCAACTTTAATAAAAAAGTTAAAATTTAACCCCTTTAATTAATGTATTTAAATGATTCAAATAATTCCAAAAAATTAATATTTAATTTAAAAATCTAGAAAACTTTAATCTAACTTTAAAACCAACATCTAATCATTTTAATTAAAATTTATCAACTTTTAAACCTTTAATCAATCAAGCTACTTAATTTATACATATTAATATTAGGTAACCTGGGCCTAGGGCTATTGACTTAAAGAAGGTGAAATAAACTTCATGACCATGGTTTAACAAATGTATTTAACGCTTAAATATACTTTAAAATCAATTCTAAAATATTAAGACTTAAATTTGAATCAAAATTCCCTTAAGCCTTCAACATATCAGAACATCAAATAACTTTAATCAATTACCATATATAAGATATATCCAAACCACACAGCTACCTCTCATACCTTAGATGGTTTGCTAGGACAACCAACTCTAATGTTAAGCTAGCCGGTGTTTTACTTTCTTGTTATTATGTACTTGGCTTTTTGAGTTTTCATTGCATGATATTTAAAAATTGATTGATTGATGTGATTGTTTACTTAGTTTCTACAATTTATGTACTGATGTGATGGGCATTTGATTTACCCTTAGGTTAAGGGTGATTTAAATGTTGACATAATCTTTTTTAGGTGGTCATGCTCATACAAGGTACTTAAAAATAAAAGGGAAAAAATTTATAAATATTAAATTGCTATAGGTGCTCATTACACTAAACCCCCCTTTTAAATTTAAAGAACATGGCCAATTATGGTTGGTTTGAAGCATTTTAATTTCAATATATAACTGCTTGTGATATGATTTCAAATTATAATTATTTAAGATAATCCTACAAGATGTTTGAGTCTATAATTTTCTATTTTTAAATATAATTTGTTTTGAGTCAAGAGTTATATATTTAAAGTGATTAGAAATGTGATAGAAATCCAATTTGAAATCCAAAGAGGAAAGAATATCCTCGAGAGAGGAGTTCTTATCCATTTGAAGATTCAAATCTAGATAGCTTTCAAATGTAAAAATTGGAAAGAAAATACCTCTTTCAAGGGGGTGTTTCTTTTCATTTGGATATCCGGACCTAGCGAATCTAAGAAGTTCGCAGAAGGATGAAGAAATGAAGATTGTGAAGAATCCCATTCTTGAATTCAATTGAGTCTTAGGAATAGAATTTGGGCTGTTGTCAGTGGTACCCGACCACTTTACCTTTTACAAACCTGGTTTATAATATTAAGTGGCACTTGCCACATGGACTTTCAATATGAATTTTAATTTAATTGATTTAATAAATGATTGATGTGTTGATTGAGATATAGGGTTTTATGCTTTTGATAATGTTTTGGTGATTTTGCATGTCGATCTTTGATTTAGCTTGGAACTTGATCGGTGGCTCATGAGAATACTATAAAAATTATTCTATTTGAACAAATTAAAAATTTTAAACTCACATAGAAATTCTAACGCTTTTAAAAAGAAAGTTTGGGACCACCGAGAGTTCACATAACATGTTGTTGCATCTTCTTTTCTTTGTTAGGTATCTTGCCACATGCGGGTTTTGATAGACCACATAGATTATGATGGTGCATACTTATTAAGGTAAATCTATGCAATCTTTAGAATAAAATTTATTTTTAAGCCTTTTTAAAACTGCTTCACTCCAATTTTAGGCATTTATCGAGGAAAATAGCATGCATTATATTAGAAACTAATTTAGAAATTTCCTAAACTTCAATTATATTCACTTTAACATTTTTACCCCACATAATTTAAGGTGCCAAATAAGGACTTGCTCTCGATATCGGCCTTGATTTCCTCAAACCTAACTTAATCAAATGTCTCTACTACTCTACATAAATGACCTGACTCATAAATATCCCAATCACACTTACATAAAAGACCTGACTCATGGTTTTAAAGTGCCTAGGTGGTTAGTTGGTTCACCAATCTAGGCAGGGATAAGTTCATATTTATATTGCTTTAGCTAGGTTCGGGTTATTGATTTTCAGTGCCTAGTTTAGAATTTAGTTATTTGGCAAGCACTAGCTATAAAACCTCAATCTTCGAGAATTAAATCTCAACATTCTAATAAAATTGAAAATTTAACTTAAATCT
>NW_021319083.1:2919376-2954897 GCF_001605985.2 Dendrobium catenatum | reverse complement strand
TCTCCTTTAGCCCCCACAGTTAGGCGGAGAAGCCCTTACAAAATCACTTCCACCTTCCCCAGTGCGGCGGAGTCGCCGGGTCCTTTGACACCAAGGAGATCTTCTTTTTTGGTGAACTTACCTTGAGACAAGCCTTGAATTCGATGGTACTACGGTGCGAGTTCGCCGGAGCAACTGTGTGGAATCCCCTCCACACTCCCCTGAGTTCCTCCCCCTCACAAGATCTTCTCCTTCTCAATCTCCACCCTTTTCTCTCTCCCTTTCAAGCTCTCTCTTCAAGTTTTCCCCACAAGAACGAAGCTCCAATGACTGCCAAAGACATTTACAAAGTGCCTTGTCAAGCTTAAATAGAAGCTCTCAAATTGAGCTCATTAATGCAAGTTGCCGACATTATCGTCCAGGATGATAGGAATATCGTCTTGGTCGATTAGTTCAATTTCAGCTCAACGGCCTGGGATGATTTGGGGCGATCAGAAGAAAATTGGTTATATCATCCTGGCCGATCTCACGATCGTCCTGACAGATTAGTTTAAAACTGATTTTAATCGTCCTGATCATTGCCCTGAATTTGAGCTGTCCGATGTAGATCGTCCAGGACATCGTCCCGACCGATCAGGCGGTCGTCCCGGCCGATGTGATCGTATCAATCAACCATTAATGCTTTCCAAAGATACCAGATCAATTTAGGCATAATTGAGTTAGATCGGCCTGGACGATATAAATATCGTCCTGGCCGATTTCCTAAAACAAAGAATTCCTAAACTGATAATGGCGGTTGATTCTTTCTGAATTAAGACTATCGTCCTCGCCGATACAGGTATCGTCCAGGCCGATATCAATGACAGCTGCCTTAATGAGGATGCCCTAATTAGGGTTTCTGATTTTGGACATATCGTTATGGCCGATATTACCAAAAATAGAAATATTATAGGGAACAACAGGAAATCTTCCAACTTACAAATTAACAGATCCCACACCAAATTCAACAGACTCAAGAAAGGAAAAATAAATTACAAACTGACACATACCTAGTCTACCCAATCTTGAGTTGGTTCCAAATTGCAGTCTGATCGTGTGGACCTGAAACGTTAGCACAAAATGCAATCGTAGAGAAATAAGTAATGTTTGCTATCATCAAAATCATAAACCGTTGATTCGCAACATGTTAATATTCATAACCTTAATTATAACATGTAAAATAGTAAACTACATTTTTGTGGACCCAATTTGACCTCAGTTGACTAGGGGCCAAAATAACCAAAATGCTCATAAAGGGCAAAATTGAGTTTCCTTTAAACTTCAATACGATCAATCAAATTAAACCTTGAAACCTTCTCTAATGCATCCTAAACACCATTAAGAGTGCATTGAACTCAAATCCAGACCTTGATCAAGCTTGGTTGACCAAGTCAACCTATTTTGACTAAACGCTAATTTAAAATTTCAAAGCAATAACAAAAACAAAGAAAAAACAAAACCGAAAAAAAAAACAAAATAAACAAAAACACATAAAATAACTAAAAATAAAATACAACACAAACACACAAACAAGGCCTTTAAACATCATCTTACTCCTAGTCTGATGATTCAGAAACTAGGTCTGCTTAGGATATCTTTGCTTTTCATTCTTTGTTATTTTTATAATTTGCTTTGCTTTATCTTTTTCTTTTATAGGAAGAGTTCTCAAATTTGGGCACTGATTTTTTATATGTCTAGACTTCTTATATCCAAAGCAAATAACGTCAGAAGAAATATTAACATTCTCACCATTTTTACCTTTATTCCACTTTTGTTGATGCTTATGCTTTGGTGAGTTTTTTAATTTGATTGACAAATCATTATTTTCCTCACCAACTAAGCCACTTTCCTCCATGTTTTCAGCGTTTAGCACTTTCATCTCTCATGTATCCAAAAGTCTTTGATCCAAACTTTGCTCATAGGCAATGAGTGAGCCAATCAAATTATCAATAGAATATTCATTTAAATTTTTTTATTCACAAATAGCAATAACTTTGACATCAAACTTATCAAGTAGACAACGTAGAATTTTATTGACTTTTTTAAAGTTTGAAAACTTCTTTCTTAAAGTATGTAATAACATAACAATTTGAATAAATCTAGTATACATGTTTAAGATCGTCTCATAAGGTTTCATACAAAAAGTTCATAATCATGCATTAAAATATTCGACTTGGATTACTTGATTTCACTAGTGCCTTTGTATATGGTGTGTAATTTATCCCAAATTTTCTTACCAGAAGTGTACGTGGAAACAAACATAAAGTTTTCAGAATTTAAAGCATAGAAAAAACAGTTTAAAGATTTTGCATTCAATTGAGCATTCATTTGTTCTTCCCTATTCCATTGATTAAAAGGAATATCAGTTTTAATTCCATCTATAATATGTGACGGTAAAGAATAACCAGTTAAAATCATACGCTACATTCAAAAATCAATTGATTGCAAGAAGGTAGACATGCAATTTTTCCACAAATTAAAAAAAATATTTTCAAATAAAGGTGGTCTAGTGATTGAATAATCTTCCGCAATATTACGATTATAAAAATTAGCCTCGATCAAAATTCAAAAGTTTTCAAAAAATTATTTTTATGAATCCCGCTCTGATACCACTTGAAAGTTCGTTAGAGATGTTAGTTCCCTTATGAACTGGCCCAAGGCTAATTAAGGGAGAGGTGAATTTTTGTTTTGTTTGGCTTTTTATTGTGAAAGATGTTTTAAAATACTAATTTACCTCTCTCTTAATTAGCCTTGGGCCAGTTCATAAGGGGCCTAAAATCCCTAATGAACTTTCACAATATACTTTTCTAAAATATATCAACCAAAACCCATTAAACAAGACCCAATAAATAAAAAATAAAAATTATAAAAGGATAAATCAAGAATAAAATAAAGAAGTACAAAATAAGACAAACCAAAAATAAAAAATAAAATACAATCATGTACGCAAGAAAAAAGAAAAATAATATACACAATTGCATTTTGCAGACTTGTAATTTTTAAGTATGAATGTCAAAAACACCCAATCTAGTTCTTAAGGTGTTGAGAATTTCAAAAACCAATAGTTTTGTAAAAAAAAAATCTACAAGTTAATTTTCAGTAGTTGCATAATTTAGCTCAATTTCTTCTTTGGTGACATAGTCCCTAATAAAGTGATACCTTATGTCTATATGCTTAGTCTTGGAGTGTTAGATTGGATTCTTTGAAATACAAATAGCACTTACATTATCATAGAAGATTGGAATAGTGCTAATTGAAAAATCTAAATCCATAAGTTGTTGTTTTAATAAAACAACATATTCCACACAACTTCTTAAGGCTATGTATTCTACTTTAATAAGAGAAAGGTCTACTGAGTTCTTTTTTTTTTAATACCAGAATACTAAAGAGCTTGCTATGAATTGATAAGTTTTAGAAGTATTTCTCTATCAACTCTGCATTCTACAAAATTTGAATCAAAATATCTAATGATTTTAAAAGAAATGATGTGCCTAGGATACTAAATCCGTAAGTTTTGAGTACCTAAAAAATGCCTAAGAAATTTTTTAATATTAGTTAAATGGAATTCTTTTAAATCGGCTTGAAATCTACCACAACAAACACTAAATATGATATAAGGTCTGCTAATAGTTAAATAAAGTAATGATCTAATTATCCCTCTAAATTTCTCTTGATCAACAGCTTGCCTTTAGAGTCCTTCTCTAACTAAACTAAGGAACTCATGGGAGTCCTTATGGATTTAGCTTTATCCATTTCATACTTCTTAAGGATGTTCTTAATATATTTTGATTGACTAAGAAAGATGCCATCCTCTTTCTACTTTATGCTAAAATTAAGAAAGTAACTCAAGCCTCCCATCAAAACTTATTTCAAATTTCTTGATCATTATTTTTTAAAAGTCATCACAAAGATTTTTATTAGAGGATCCGAATAATATATCATCAAAATAAATTTGAGTAACAAGAATGTCATTTGTTATTATTTTTATGAAGAGAGTGTGGTGTCCACACTCCTTTAATAAAAGATCTTTCTTGTATGAATATGCTTAGCCATTCATACCATATCATAGGTGCCTGATTTAGTCCATACAATGCCTTCTTCAATTTAAACACATGATTAGAAAATTATGAATTTTTAAAACCTAAAGGTTGCTCAACATAAACATCATCTTTTATCAACCCATTAAGAAAGACACTTTTAATATCTATTTAAAATAATTTAAATCTTTTAAAATAGGTAAAGGCTAGAAGCACCCTTAAAGCTTTAAGTCTAGCTACAAGGGTAAAAGTCTCCTAAAAATCAATCCTTCTTTTTGATTGGCCACCAATTTGCCTTATTTCTAACCACTACACCTGAATTATTCATCTTATTTTTGAAAACCCACTTAGTTCCAACAACACTTTGATTTTTAGGTCATTCTACCAACTCTCAAACATCATTTCTAACAAATTGATTCAACTCTTCTTGCATAGCTAAAATCCAAAAAAATTAAATAAGTGATTGATTTATATTAGTGGTTCAATCATTGAAATAAATGCTTAGTGGATCACTTCTTTGCTAAGTCCATGCCTAGTTCTAACACCTTGACTCGGGTCTCCTAAAATTAATTCTTTAGAATGACTTCTAGAATATTTCCATTCTCTAAGCAATGTATTTTTTATTCTAACCCTTTCTTCAAGATTTGTATTTTCAATTCCTTGGATAATTTCTTCAACATCTTCTTTTTTCAATCTAAACCTTCCAAAAATTTAAGATTAATCAAAAACTATATGAGTGGTCTCCTTTACTACTAAAGTCCTTTTGCTAAAAACTCTATAGGAATTGCCAGCACATGAATAACCTAGAAAAATTCCCTCATAACTTTTAGGATCAAATTTTCCATTATTATGAATGAACACTTTATATCTAAAGATACATAGATGTGAGATGTTGGGTGTCCTACCCTTAAGAAGTTCATCGAGTGTCTTATTTTACTTAGATCTAATATTCACCCTATTCAAAATATAAATAGTTGTATTAATTACTTCAGCCCAAAATACTTAGGAAGTGAATATTCAACTAACATAGCTCTAGCAGCTTCTACCAAAATTCTATTCTTTCTTTCAATAACTCCATTCTATTGATGGGTCCTAGGAATTAAAAAGTTGTGATATATCCCTTGCTCTCTACAAAAAACTTTAAAATTTTCATTTTCAAATTCTCCACTGTGGTCACTATGAATTATAAGAATTTTACAACCTAGCTTCCTCTAAGTCCTAGTAGAAAAATTTTTAAACTCATCAAATGATTCACTATTATATAATAAGAATCTAATCTAAGTGAACCTAGAATAATCATCAAGAAACACATACCTAAAAACTTTCCCTCCTATATTTACAGTGCTAAAAGACCCAAAGAGAACCAAGTGAAGGACTTTTAAGGGTTTGCCAGTTTTAAGATCTTTAATTGAATGAAAGGAGGACTTGGTTTGTTTCCCTAATTAGCATGCATCACATAGGTGATACTTAGCAAAGTCTAATTTGAGTATTCCTCTAACCAATTCTTTTTGGATAATCTTCCTAATATTTTTCATGCTTGCATGACAAAGTCTTCTATGTCATAACCAAGATTTATCAGCAATAATTTTTAGACAAAAAAATTAGAAAATTTAACAAAATTTAAATCAAGCATGTAAACATTATTTATCCTATCTCCATGCAACACATCAACTCCATTTTGTCTTATAATGTAGCTTTTAGGAAAAACGTTTATATTAAAACCCTTATCATAAAGCTGACTAATACTTAGCAAGTTATATTTTAATCCTTCTATAAAATAGAATATTTTCAATAAGAAAATTCTTTGTGTTACCAATCATACCTGAACCTACCACTCTCCTAGTGGTGTTATCTCCAAGTGTTAGTTTTCCTCCAATCCTAGCCTATAGTGTATAAATTGTTTTGCATCTCCAATTATATATTTTAAACATCCATTGTCCATATACCAAATGTTCTCATGAGGGCTCGTATGAGAGCATTTCTATGAAATTATTAAACAATATACTTGAAAACCTAAATAAATTTGGGTTCACCTCCTGATAATGATAATCCATATGCATATTTGATATGTTGTGATTGATGCATCTTAGGTATCCACACTAAATATGTTCTATTATGAATAGTGCAAATATGAGAAATATGCCCCAACATGCCACATGAAAAACATTTATCACAAGAAAAATTATTTACTAATCTATGTAAGTTATAATATCTTTTTCTAGGTTTTGAACTTGTACTCTTTTGGTTAGGATTATGAAATTGATCAAGTGTGGGAGTTAACTTATTTCCCTTAAAAGCTTTTAATTTTATTTGAAAATATTTGTTAGCACTTTTCAAAATCAAATTTTTAATCTTCAAATATATTCCTTCAATCAAATTCATCTATAAATTCATTAAAACCATTTTTAAGCTCAATATAAGATGTTTTTAATAGTTTATGGTTCTTATTCAAATTATCAAATTCAACTAGCAAAGCTATGTAATTGTTATCTATATTTGCATTATAATTCCTAAGATTTTCATGCTCTTTTTATAAATTCAAATACTCGATACTAAGATTAGTATGCAATTTTTTAAGTTTTCTATATGCATTATGAATTTTCTCAGAAACTTCAAATAATTCATCATAGGATAGGTCGCATACCTCCTCTTGATCTGAATGATCAAGTTTATCTTCCATTAAGCACAAATTTTTAACCTCCTCTTTTACTTCTATTTTTGAAAATTCTAAAGCTGAATTAGTCTAGAAAGCTATTTTTTTTCTTTTCTTTCACTTCCTAGCATTAGCTTTCTCCTCAACATTCTCCTGGTCAGGATTAGCTTTAAGATTTGGACACTCAGTCTTTATATGTCCAGGCTTTCTACATTCATAACAAATGACTCTATTAGAAACTTTTCAATTCTTATTGAACTTACCTTTTTTCTAATGTTGACATCATTATTGCGTTCTCTTAAGAATACTTTTGAATTGCTTAGTCAATAGTGCAATATCTACTTCATCCTCTAGCATTGATTGTTCACTCTCTAAATCATTAACTTTTAAAGCTATATTTCTCTCTTTATTTTTGTCACCTGTATCGATCTGTCTTTGATTCACTACTTGCTCATAAGCAATAAGTGATCTAAGCCCATTATCAATAGAATCCTTTCAGATCATTAGACTCAGTTATTGTAGTTATTTTTGCATTATAAGTATTAGGTAAATAATATAAAATAATATTAACTTTTTTGAATTTATAAGTTCTCTACCTAAAGCATATAATGAGGTAACAATATGAGTACACTTTGTATAAATGTTAGAAATTGACTCATTTTGTTTCATGTGAAATAGTTTAAGGTCATGTAAAAAATTGACCTAGATTATTTTACATCATTTGTTCCTTCATAAGTCACACAAAGTCTATCCCATATTTCCTTTCCAATTTTATAAGTAGAAACACTCATATAATCCTCAAATTTCAAAGCACATAAAAAAATTATTTAAAAATTTTGCATTTAACTATGCTAATTCTCTTTCTTCTAAAGTCCATTTAGTAAATGGTGTTTCAATTCTAATGCCATCAATAATTCTAGTAAGTCTAGTATAACCTTCTTGTACTAATATCCACATGCGATAGCCAAGTGATTGCAGAAAAGGAGACATACTTGTTTTCCAAAAATTAAAAGGAATGTTATTGAATAAAGGTGGTATAGTGATCGAATATCCTTCAGTAGTATTCCAGTTTCAAAAATCAGCCATGATTATTTTTCAAAATGTAGTCTAAATCATAATTTTTCAAATTGACTCTGATAACACTTGAAAGTTCATGTTGGTTGTAAGACCTTATAGAATTATCCCAAGGCTAATCAAGAGAGAGGGTGAATTGGTTATTTAATAAAGAATTCTTTTATTTTATTAAAACCTTTTTAGATATTTTAAAAAAATAAATCACTAATCCTGAAATATGTAGTTGTTTATAGAAATTAATATCACAAAGGATTTTTTAATCACAAAAAATTTAAATGCAAAAAATAAAAATGCGGGAAACATTAATGACAATAGAAGAACACAAAATTTTATAGTGGTTCGGTCCAACTTGACCTACATCCACTCCATGGAGACTCCTTCTCTAGGTATTGCACTAAATAATAGTGACACCTTTTTTTCTCTACACCAAGGTAGAGAAGCTCTTACAAACTCTCTTCCATCAACCCAGTGCAGCAGAGAATCATCGCCTTTTACACACTCCTAAAGATGGCAGCATACCATATTGTCCTTTTTCACCCTTCTAGTGAGGAATAGTACATAGATCCAACATTTAAGATCCTCTCTCAAGAGCCTCCAAAGAAGTTGGGCAGAAATCTTAAGAAGACGAAGAGATCCTCACTTTGGGTAACCTTATGAATCCCTCACAACTCCTATTCACTAGATCTCTCACTCTCACTCACAAAATTTCTCCCAAACATACTCTCAATGGTCACCCTTAAGAGAAATTCACAGCTAAAGGATTTTAAAGATGTTTTTTAAGCCCTTTATATAGAAAACACATTAAAAACCATCCAAAAGCTGAAACTTTCAAGAGAACCATCCTAAAATCACACTACATGATCGTGGATCATTTGGTATGAATAATTTAAAAAATCAGGGCTTCATTTGGTACAAACTTGTATGAGCACAATTTTGTACAATTTTTGTCATTTGTATAAATGAAAATCATACTTTATGAATAGTTCAAATAAATGTGTTTATTCGATGCAATCTTGAATGAACTTAATCTCATACTTTATTAGCCATCCATACGAATGTAGATCGTATTGTATGAATAGTTAAAAAAATAAATGTGTTCATTCAGTATGATCTAGAATGAACTTAATTTTGTACTATATCAATCATCTATACGACTTGACATCATTCAGTATGAATAGTTAAAAGAAATTCAAGCCATAATTTGATTAACTACATTTAGGAGGAAAACTATATCAAATTGTATAGTATGATTACATATTATATAGTATAATTAGTAAAATAAATAAATTTAAATTATATCTCTCTCCCCCTTTATGTGTTTGTATGGTTATCCAATTACAATCACACTTGCTCAAACTCAAGAAATAAAAATAGAGATATACAGACTCTATTACATGAAATCCTATTCCACCCTATCTTGAAGTGTTCAACAATCTGAAGTAGTGTATGATTTTCGTGAAATATTATTACACACAAAATAAATAAAAATATCCAATATATGCTAGAAGAAATAATAAAATCATCAAAATAATAATATTTTGTTATAATAAAAAACCATAATATAAATCTTAATTCCTGAGTTTCAATAATCTAAACTCTACACATCAAAAAATTCTACTTCTAACACATAACTTGTAATAGCGTGATAATTTTTAAAATAAATTTAAAATAAGAATCAAATTTTTTGTCAAAACTAGAGCACTGTAGCACTTTGCTTTAGAGCACTGTGATGCCAAAATTGACACCGTGCTGTTGAAGGTTCTGTTGTGAATTCAACATACAACACAACAACATTGGCTTCCTTAGGAGCCATGATGTCTCACATTAAAATAACTCAAAAGTGCTACTCACTCCTTCCTCCCTAATCTAATGTAGTGGCTTGTTATGGAAATAAAGAAGAGAAGTGGAAGGAAGGAGGAGAGGAAAAATAAAGCTATATTTTTATCCACGAATTCCTTTATGAAAATTATTCATATCAATATATGTGACTACTTTCTGATTTTTATTTTCAAAGATTTTATTTTTAACTATTGGATTTATGCAAAAATGATTTTTATTATATTTCTTCAGATTTAGTGAATTTCTATCATGTAACTTTTTATACATTACAATACTAATTATTCTTGGCATTGTGTTATGAAAATAACCCATAATTCTATATATATCTTCTTCCCTTCTATCATGTAACTTTTTAGGTCAAGGAAGAGGATTGAGAGTGTGAGACTAATCTTTAAAAGAATTCCACATATTTTATAGTTATTTTATTTCTTTTTATGTTTTTTGTTATTCTTGTGTACTTAGAGTGAGAATATGGGTTATTTTATATGTATTTTGATGGTGATTATAGTGTACATTGATATTTTGATGAATTGAAGTTACTTTCATAGATATTTTTTATTTAAAAACTTACATATCTTTGGTTGTTATATAAAAGATAAAAAGAAATAATTCTTTCCAATGAGATTTTGGGGCGTATCAAACTTCTTATAAGTGTATGGTTATTGAAAGAATTGAATTTTCATGAGAATTGTAGGAATTGATTAGGAGTCAGGTAAGATTGGGTAGACTAAGGTGCATTATTTTGTATACATAATTGATTGCATGCATTAATTATTCTGACATAAATATGTAAGTGAATAATTAAAATTTAACTGCCAGAGCAAAATATACCAAATGAATAACATAGTATAACTCCAATATCATTAAATAGTGTTATGCAGCTGGCCAGTTTATAATACATGTAATAGGACATAAATAGAGAAAATCATCTTGGAGTAAGGAAGATGATGGGGGATATGCATTAAAGACATTTCATAAATGGATGGCCCCACTATTTAAGGGAACTGTAGGACCACAAACTATAGAAAATAGTCTGCTGAAGATAGAGAAGATCTTTGACAGTATGTAGTACCTAGAGAATTGAATTATACTATTAGTTATTTTGCTCTCTAAAGTTGAAGCAGAGAGATAGTGGGTTAGGAAATAGAAAGAAAAAATTAAGGGTAAAACTAATGAAAATTTACTTGAGTCAAGTTCAATGCAGTGTTTAGTATGTTGCTTGTACCACCTTCATCCCAATGATAGATGTAGAAATCCTTTATGAAATTAGAATAGGGTGCAAGATCATGATGTATTATGAAGATGAGTTTACTTCATTTTCTAGGTATGCTACTCATTTGATCCCCAATAAGAAAGAAAAGTATTACAGATTTTTGCATGGAAAGAATGATAAAGATTGATTAGCCAATACCAACATCCAAATATGATGTGAGCAGGAAGAGAACCATAGATGAATCAAGCAAGGATAGAGATAGTGTCAGTGATAAGATTATCATATATAGTGATTTAAGAGGATTTAGATCAAGAAAATCTATGGATAGCTACATCTATCGTGAGTGTAATCATTATGGGAGAAGATATTCCATATAGTGATACCTATTGACATGATGATGTTTTTAATGTGGGTCATAAGGACTCAAGGTGGCTGATTATCCCTAGAGAGGATTTAGACAAAGAACTAAACCTGGCTAAGAATAATATAGGTAGATTAAAAGATAAAAGAGTGTAAGATCGAGAGCACACAATGAAAGATCTATAAATAGTGCTGATGATAGAGTTATCAGTGGTAGACATAAATTGTCTACTATATAATAACCAACAATACCTATGACAACGATGCCATGAGTGTATAATTTGCAATATCAAGAAAGCAGACAACAACATGAGAGTTCGACTCATGAGAACTTTTATTTTGAATGATAGAGTGACATGGCATTTCATTTCATACTGAATAATGTTTTATTGATTGAACTGTACAACTATATGATAAGAATCAACTTCTAAATTAATTTGTATTCTCTAATAAAGTTTTGATTTTATTTTATATTTGGAATGGATTTATTTTGTATTGATTTTGTGCTTTAATCATTCAGAAAAATATTGCGGACAAATAATTTTTATGCTAAGTAAATTATAATAACTTGATAATTTTTGAAGTCAATTTAAAATGAAAATTTGAATATATATCTTAATTAGAGCTCTTTAATATTTTACTTGTGGGCACTGCTTTCACTGCAAGAAAATGCACTATAATCGGGGGATGGAATCCTCTAGTAATAATCAAAATATACTAGAAATATCACCTTTTAATTGTATTTTTAATGAAAATTTGTCTGACAGTAATTATTTTGCAGGAAATATTTATGCGGTTCTTCCAGCAAAATGCAAAAAAAAAAAAGAACACATGAAGCCTTTTTTACTGTCATATTCCAGCGTAAGATATGTCAGTAATTCTAGAGGATAAGATATGTCAAAAATACTGATGCATAATCCTCTGTCTAAAAGACACCATTCTATTAACGATGTATATTACCATTGTAATTTCCACTGAAATTAATAGTGCATATTTTGTCGGAAATATTGTTGTGTCATATTACCGTTATTGTTTCCAACATATAATCCACCAGAAACTTGTAGCATTCTTTATTAGACGACTCTTCTGTGTATTATTCAAATTGTGATCCACTTGCATTATGAATTAAGTCTTCAAGATTAGGTCATATATTTTCTTCCTCATTTATATTAACACTTGTCGATATACGCACCATGAGAAGTCCAATACCAATATTTTGGCATGAAGCCTCAATAGTATAGATCAACGTTACATCATCTGGGCTTAGGTGCACTTGGTTTTAATGTTTAGAACAAGGGCAGCACAACTTTTCATCTGTGATAAAGCTGGGCAATTGAGAAGCTATTTGAATGAAAATATTCACCCCTTTAATGAGCTCCTTTATTAATGTCTTTCATCCTTGCGCTAATTAATTATACATCCAACTTCTTTTAGTTCTGATATCCATAATATAACGTATATAATATGGATATATTAGATAATTTTGGATTATTTATTGAAGAAAAATATTAAGAGTCTAGCCTGCTCGAAAGGCCATCATTTTAAGTTACCAAACCATCCAAGGCGACTCTCTCTAATCGTATCTTCCAATGTAGCTACTCCAACCTTCTCACATATATGTTATTTTCATATCATGTCTATAATCAAGTATGCCCAATGCATTCCTCTATGTCCACATAATAACACCTAATGCATTTTACTCAATGTCATGAGAGGTATATTTTCTTATTATTTTTTATTAATATATATATATATATATATTAAATATAAATATTTATTTAAAAGTTTTTATATCACACAACAAGCCTAATTCATTCCTCCGCTTCAACCATCCAACTTGGATACTATTAATAATATCCCCATCTATTTCACCATAACTCATAATAACATGTATTTTTTTAATGACTTGATCACCTAAAATCACAATCCCATCACAAAAACTATTTTGTACAAAAATTATAATCCAAATATTCAGTTTTAAATCTACTTAAATGAAAGCCTTTAGACACTAAGGATAACCTACATAATTCAAGTTTACCTTCAACTCCCTCTCTACTTTCTATAAATTGCACTCCATAATGTATACACCAATATACCTTCTCTTAAAAATGTATAGTAAGAACATTTAAACTCAAGGTGATGAGATAATACTTTCCCTTACCAGTGGCGTTCGGGGCTGCTTTGGCAAAAGTTGATGAGGGTTCGGTTAGGGTAGCTCTCAGACACGATGAAGAAGTGCTCGTTGGTTGGTCGTCAGGGCAGCTCATGGACTTCAGTGAAGAGAGGGAAATCTTGGGGTGTCTAGGACTTGAGCGAGGAGAGGGTGATCTCGCGGCATCGGCGCAACTCTCAGACACGCAGTTGTTCTCCAATGCAAGAAAGAAAAAATGAGACGTTGATCGGTAGATTCACTAAAATAGGGCTTTAACCAATGCTTTTTATGGCAAAATATTCACCAATCCACAACTGGCGAATAATTTTCCAGTAATCATTCATCAAGTTTAAGTAAGCCAGCAATAATAAATGCTGGTAACTCCATCAGTCATTACCGATGGAATATACACCGGACACCTAAAAAATGCCAGCGGAAAGCTGGTGGAAGTTACGTTGGTAATTCAATAGTGAATATTTCACTAGATAATGCATCGTTAAATTACCAACACATATTCCTTCGGTAAGTGTGCTAGTGTTACCAGTGTAAAACAGTCCGCTAGAAAGTCCGACAGTAATGGCGTATTTTTCTGTAGTGTTTGTTATGCTTAAGAACATAGTTATATAAGAAAATATTGTCATAAAATTGAAGGTTATGTTGTTATATAATTCTGGATTTAGTATGCAGTGTAGTGGCACTTGCTTCTTTGGACATCACGACCCATACACAAAACTTATTTTATATATAATTAAATAAAAATCTGCGGTATAATAGTGTTGGCTTCCTTGGGCGTCGTGATGCCATGCACTAAAACTAATTTTTATATATAACTAAAACAAAATTTTCCACTCACGCCATGTCGTTGCTTGTCTTAGAAGGAAAGATGATAAGAGGAAGAAAGAAGAACAAATGAAAGAGAATGTTGTTTTAAGCTGCCAGTTCACTTCAGCACTTTTATGAAAATTATTCAGATCACTGTAGGTGACTTCTCTCTTATTTTTGTTTTTAAAGATTTTGATTGTGACCTTTGCATTTCTAAAAAAAAAACTTTATTATATTTTCTTCAAATTTAGTGAACTTCAACCGCATAGCTTTTTATATGTTATAGTACTAATTATTCTATATATTTTGAATGGTAAATTTTTCTGACTGTTTCTACTCAGTTTTGTCATTGTGGGGCTGCTTAACATTTTTTGGCTGATGTTGTTGGGTTGATTACCTAATTTGTGATGGTTGCCTATTTTTTGGTTTGGATTTGGTATTTTTTTCTTTGTTACTTTGATGGTATGTTTCCTCTGTAATTCTATGTTTTAGCTATTGTCTGTCTGGTTGGTGACTGGAGCAATGCTTTTGCTAGTTTTATTGTTGAAGTTAAGTCCCATTGTTGCTCTTCTAACGTTTGGGGTGTTGAGAGTAATGAGGGGGCTATAGATTGGCATCTAGACATTAATGGATGGTTGATTAACTGCTACTGGCTATATTTCATTTGCTCTAGTAATCTAGGTATCCCGAATGATTTTATGTTTCTCTGTTATGCTGGGGATACCCGTGATCCTCTGGATGATTTTTCTGGAGTTGTGGTTTGTTCCTTATCTGTTCTGTGGGTTGTTTGGTGGTATGATGTGGGGTTATTTCTATATATCATGGACTATTCTAATGGCAATTCTTGGTTGTGCTAGAGGATCTTTTCTGTGATGTTTTTGGTTGGTAACCTGAGTAGGATTGAGCGACTTGTGGTCTTTCCTAATGAAGCTTATTTTTATTATAGCTTTCTGAGCTCTTTTAGTTACCTTCCTAAGACTGGCTTTGCTATTTCTTGTGTTGTTGTCCTCTTTTCATCCAATATTTCATGTTTGGAACTATCTTGAATTTCAATTATTTTCTTATCTCTAACCTGTGCTTTGATAGTGAGATCTATTGTTTCTGCTGCTGGAATACTTCTTATGGGAAGGATTGGATTTTTTGTACTCTGAGCTCTTATGATTTGATTTCAGAGATTGGTTTCACTTGGGTCCTTTTTATCTATTATTTTCTTTTTCATTACTTTTCTTATAGGTTTTTTGCTAATATTATTTTTGGCGTAGTTGTCCTATTTGTTGCTTCTCTTTTTTGCAGAGGACGTTGATCAGGAATGGCTTCATTTTTGATAGAAAGATTGGGACTTATTGCTATCTTTTATTCTTTTTTTTGGATGCTTGTCTATAACTTCAGTAGATTCTTACTAGGGTTCATTGTATTTTTTGGTAGCGGAAACAATTGGCTCTTAGGTTTTCTTTATCTTTGATTTGTAGCTCTGTTGAGTAGTAGTGAACCGATGGTTTCCTTTAAGGACTCTGTAACCTATTTTTTATATTAACACGTAGGCCCCTTTGGGTTTTAACCCAAAAAAAAAAAGACTAGCAGTCCTTATTTAGTTATTATGTAGTTATTTTTGGGCTTCATTTAATGTTATACCAATATAGTATATAAAATTAAACTCCCTATCCACTCTCTGCCCTAATACTTCTCCTACAATAAAGTCACTAGAATCACACTTGAGTTCAAAATTTAGTAACCAATCAAGTGAAAAGATAAATGGATGAAGTAGTCATATGTTTTTCAAGATTTCAAAAGCTATAAGGCACCCACAATTGAAAGAAAAAGGGACATCATTTTAGAATAGATAGCATAAAAGCTTTGTAATGTTATAGAAGTCCCTAATGAATTTTTTTAAAAATCTAATGTGTCCTAAAAAACTTCTTACTCCTTTAATAGTTCTAGGAGTTGGGCAAATTTTTGTCCACCTCCAAACCTTTATAACATATCTTATGGCTAAAAATAATACCTTATGAGACCATAAACATATACTTATTCTAATTCAACACTAGGTATGATTTTTGCATCTCTTCAAAACAACCATTCAGTGCTTAAGAAAAACATTAAGTACCAAACACAAAAAAAAAATCATTCTAGAAAATTTCAATATCTTATTCAATCACAATTTGAAAAGATAGACATCATGCATTTTTAAAATACTGCAAAGCATTACAAAGTCCAAAAGATATTGCTTTGTATTTTCAGTTAAAATGCAAATCCCCTTTATATTTTTTATTCTTTTTAAATTTAATTTAACTCATGATCATTCTCCTAAATCGTACATCAAATGCATTCCTTTTAAAAATTTCTGCACCCCTATTATACAGCAAAAGAAACAAAAATAAAAGTTGTAAAATGAAAATACTTGTTGTAATACCCATCAAATACCCGAAGAGTCCTGTAGATCGGCACCGTTTTCGTCGCTTCCCTAAATTTTTTCCCAGAGCTCGATCTTGCTCCTCGAGAACTTTTATTTGGTCCGGTCACAGGACGTAGCTCTACGTTCGGCCGCCAGTAGAATCGCGCCACGCGTTCTCACTATTTTTCGCGCGCCCCGACAACCCGACCCGGAACAGAGCCAGGAAGGCTATATATTTCTCGATTTTGCTAGATATTGCTCGGTACTGCTCGGTATTGCTAGGTATTGATCGATTTTGCTCGACAATAACCAATACAGAGCAATACCGAGCAAATATCGAGCAATACCGAGTTGTATCGAGTTTTCTAGAAAAACTCGGTACAACTCTGTACAACTCGGTATTTGCTCGGTATTGGTCTTCACAGAGCGGTATTTCTCGTTATTGCCAAAACATACCTAGCAATACCGAGCAATACTGAGCAAAAACCGAGTAATATCGAGTAATACGTGAATATAGCATTCCCGGGTTCCGGGTCAAGTCGTCGGGCCGCGTGATAAAGAATATGGGCACGTGGTCACGGAGAGGACGTAATACGCATATCTCCTCCGATCTTCAATCCAACCTAGAAATCTGTAAAACCCCTTAGATTTTCAATTTTTTTAGTGCTGTTAATTCGTACGAACTGACTTTAGTACGGGACAAGCTGAAAAAAATTGTGAAAATATGTATGGTTAGTACGTAAGAAATGTCCGTACGAACCTGAGTTCGTCCGTACGAACCTGAGTTCTCGTCGGGAAAAAAATTGTCCAGAGAGCAAGTCGTCCCGGGACAAATAGGATTCGTCCGAGACAATCTGATTTGATAAATATCTGATTTTGAGATATTTTGAAGAGAGAGAAAATTGGAGAGAGAAAGAGAAGGAAAAAGCTTGGTTTTGGAGGCCGCTGAGCGATTTTCGTCCGACGCCGCTATTAGAAGAACTATTTGTTTCGCAGTAAGAAATCCGAATCCTATTTCTGATTTCAAAAATTTCGTGTTTTGGTATTTTTCTGCTCAGTTTTGTGTTTTCATTACCGAAAAATGTGCATATCTTTGTATTGACGAAACTTTTATCGCGTAGCTTTTGGTATGCTATAGAAATGATGATTTTGCATGATTTGAGTATTTTCTGAAAAGTTTTCACCGGGTATTTTGAATTTTGTGGGATTTTTATTGAATAAAAAATTATCCGGATGTTGAAAAACATTGCTTCAGTACAAGTAAAGTCTTGAAATGATGTTTTATTCAATTTCTAGTAATTTGATAATTTTCAGAAACTATGTATTTTGTCTATTTTTTGGATTTCTATCGACTGTACGATACTTTGAGGATTCTCTTCATTTGAGTTAAATCATGTTTATTGATTGAAATGCATTAATGAGATGTATATGAATGTGGATATATATATATGACTGAATATACTACTATTACTGAAAGACAAGTAAAGACTGGTTGAATTGTTGGTTGAAGATCGACCTGTACAGGATGGTGGGCCGACGGGCTTTCCTTTAAAAAGGGTTTGGTGTTATCCTCTATTGATCACGTGATACAACGATTGGGAGTCATAAGGAGATTATTATGCCGACGGGCAAGGGTGATGACTACTGATTCATTGATACTATATTGCATTGATTCATTGATATTATGGACACTGATACGATTGATTCATTGATACTACATATACCAATACTGATACCGATACCGATACTATTGATTCACTGATACTACTGATTCATTGCACTGATATTATGGCACGTGATACACTGAATACTAATTGATATATGTGATACACTGATACATGTGATACACTGATACGTATGATACACTGAACAAGATATATGTGCATGTGATATAGAATATGATTTTATTGCATAGATTGATTTCAATTGTATTTGTATTTGATGATTTTATTGATTGATTTGATTGGTATTATCGATACGAAGATTTCTTTGATGAATTGACTGATGTTATAGATACGACGACTACTGCAGAGATTTGACGTATGTACTGATTTATTGAGCATTGTGAATTTTTCTACTGTTTATTAATTCTTCTACTGATAATTATGGCTCTACACGTTTCTGTATTGATTATCATTTTTGTATTGATTTCTATTTCTATACTGATTTTCGTATATGCATCGATTCAATGATCATGTGCAAGTGACTGTTATTGATTGACTGATTGACATGCATATTGTTTCAGTACCATGCTTTGATTTTAGTTGTAGGCTTTGGTGACCTGCTGGACTTTTTGAAGCTCATTATATGTGGTTAAAATTTCTGGTCTGAGCAAGGGAGTAGGAAGTGATAGTTAATCAAGACTGTCGGTGAATCCTTTCACTATAGATGCATGGGATGTCACAAATTGGTATCAGAGCAAGAGTAGTGAAAGGATTTAATTGATAGTTGGGTATAATGGGTAGTTTCAAGTGCATCATTTTGCATATATATTTGAATGACATGTGATTGAATGAACTGTATGACTGTCTGGTTTTCGATGAGTTTTGATTTTGATTTGATTTGATTTAAGTTTTGATTGGACGGATTTGTTTTGTATCGATTTTGTTTGAGCCCTTAAGGGAAATGTCGGGGACGATATTTTTCTTAAGGTGGGTAGATTATTAAACCGCTCAGATTTTTAATTTTTTTGAGTGCTGTTAGTCTGTATGAACTGACTTTAGTACGGGACGAATTGAAGAAAATTGTGAAAATCTGTAAGGTTAGTACGTACGAACTATCGGTACGAACCTGAGTTCGTCCATACGAACCTGAATTTGTCGGGATAAAAATTGTCCAGAGAGCAAGTTGTCCCGGAACGATCTGATTTGATAAATATCTGATTTTGAGATATTTTGAAGAGAGAGAAAATTGGAGAGAGAAAGTGTAGGAAAAAAGCTTGGTTTTGGAGGCCGCGGAGCGATTTTCGTCCGACGCCGCTATTAAAAGAATTGTTTGTCTCATAGTAAGGAATCCGAATCCTATTTCTGATTTCGAAGATTTCGTGTTTTGGTATTTTTCTGCTCAGTTTTGTGTTTCCGTTATCGAAAAATGTGCATATCTTTGTATTGACGAAACTTTTACCGCGTAACTTTTGGTATGTTATAGAAATGATGATTTTGCAAGATTTGAGTATTTTCTGGAAAGCTTTCACCGAGTATTTTGAATTCTATGGGATTTTTATCGAATAGAAAATTATCCGGATGTTGAAAAATATTGCTTCAGTACAAGTAAAGTCTTGAAATGATAGTTTATTCGATTTTTAGTAATTTGATAATTTTTTGAAACTGTGTATTTTGTCTATATTTAGGATTTCTATCGATTGTACGATATTTTGAGGATTATCTTCATTTGAGTTAAATCATGTTTATTGATTACAATGCATTAATGAAATGTATATGAATGTGGATATATGATTGAATATACTACTATTACTGAAAGACAAGTAAAGACTGGTTGAACTGTTGGTTGAAGATCGACCTGTACATGATGGTGGGCCGACGGGCTTTCCTTTAAAAAGGGTTTGGTGTTATCCTCTATTGATCACGTGATACAACGATTGGGAGTCATAAGGAGATTATTATGCCGACGGGTAAGGGTGACGACCCTTATTGAGCCAACGGATACAACGATACATCGATATTTCAAGACTAAAAAACACCTTAATAGGCAGTGATTGTACTTGTTAAGTAAGACTACTATACTGGAATGCATGTGTAAAGTATTATTCTTATGATTTCCTTATGGACTTACCGATATTGCTTGATTTCTTGTATCGACTAATTTATTGATATTGAACCGATTTATTGATTTCTGTATGGATTTACTGATTTATTGATATTGATGGATTTATTGATTGAGTATAGATTTATTGATGAATGGATTTACTGACAGATTTATGAGTTTACTGTTATTATACGATTTCATCGATATTGCATATTGTATATGTCACTGAATACAGATACTGATATGGATATTTATATTGCATTAATTCATTGATACTATATTGTATTGATTCATTGATATTATGGACACTGATACGATTGATTCATTGATACTATCGATAAAGATACCGATACCGATACTACTGATTCACCGATACTACTGCATATTGTTTCAGTACCGTGCTTTGATTTCAGTTGTAAGCTTTGGTGACCTGCTGGGCTTTTTGAAGCTCATTATATGTGGTTAATATTTCAGGTCTAAGCAAGGGAGCATGAAGTGATGGTTAATCAAGACTGTCCACGAATCCTTTAACTATAAATGCCTGGGCTGTCACAAAATCCACCTCCTTCTAACCCTATCACTTGCGAACAATTATTAGGTCCTCCGACCAGACGTAGAGCTACGTCCAGTCGGAGCTAAAATTGCACCCAAAAACGAGAAATACCGAGAAATACCAAATAATAACGAGGAATACCATCTTGTGAAGACCCAATACCGAGCTATACTTAGCTATATCGAGCAATCATTTTTTTGTATAACTCGGTATTGCTCGGTATAGCTCTGTATAACTCGGTATTGGTCTTCATAGAGCGGTATTCCTCGTTATTACCAAATAATACCTAGCAATACCGAGCAAAGACCAAGTTTTTTGGCTAATAATTGTTCATCACTTGCCCGACCTTTTCAAACCGCCGACCCAACTCGCCATTTCCCATCTCTTCTCTCAACGGAAGGCCTGATCTCCCTCCATATCACGTTCGCGTGCTTCTTCAGTCAAATCCCATAAAACTGTCGAACCATAGAGCTGAACTTAAGAGAGAGAGAGAGAGAGAGAGAGAGAGAGAGAGAGAGAGAGAGAAGAGAGAGAGAGGCTTTCTCTTACCTCTGCCGAGCTGCCTCATATGGCCGAACTCCCCTCTAGCCATTTTAATTCATAAAGCAACGACGGGAGCTTTGTTATGCGAAGGTAACTTCCTCTTTGGTGCGCTTCTTCGGCCGAATCCCGTAGACTTGCCAAACTCTGAGGAGGGAAATTGAGAAGTTAACTTGCAGTGAGATTAATGTTCTCTAAATCTCGTGTTTTACAAGGATTTAGAAAAAATCCTGTACAAATCTTACATAAGTCCGATTCTAATTAATAATTATAATTAATTATAATCCATCTATAATTAATTATAAATTAGACTTAATTAATTTATAATTATTTTTAATTAATTATAATTAATTAAATATAACTAATTATAATTTGGTTTATTATTAATTATAAATTTAAATAATTAATTTATAAATAATTATAAATAAATATAATTAATTATAAATTAAATATAATTAACTATAAATTAATATAATTAATTTATAAATTAATTTATAATTAATTTGAAGATTAGTTTAATTAATTATTGATTAAATTTAATAATTATAAACAAATTTTTAATTAATTATAAATTAAATTCAATCAATTTATAATTAAATTTATAATTAATATAATTAATTATAATTATTTTTTTAATTAATTATAATTAAATACAATTAATATAAATTAAAATCAATTAATTTATAGTTGGTTTTAAAGTAAATGTAATTAATTATATATTAATATAATTAATTATAATTAATTTATTATTAATTATAAATTAAGTTTAATTAAATTATAATTAATTATGATTAATTATATATTAAATATAATTGATTATAAATACTTCATAATTAACTATAAATTAAGCAAGCTTATCTTCGACGCATGTGACGAGCCGATCAACCACCTATACACGTTTTTCTTAGCTTGGTAGGAGGGATTTCGGTGTGACATATGCGACGAGGCAGGTAAGCGGCCCTTGAACCCAAAATTTTGTCCTCAATGTTCGTGTCAAGCCGGCAAACCACCCATACACGCTTTTCTCTAGCGCAATGGGAAGGGAAACTGCTACAACACCTACAAAGAGGCCTATAGGCCCTATACACTATCTTTGTACTATGATGGGGACAATCTTAAGTACCTGTACGCGGCTCTATACATATGAGAAAACAACTGCTTTTCTTTTGCAACTGGTACCGAAGATCCATACAACTTTTTTTTGGTGTGGTGAGGTTGAAGATTTTATGATCGCGGTGTTCGAGGATACCTATCATACACATTTTTTTAACATGGTGGGATGATAATAGCTAATTGAACTTTAAACTCAATAGAGTCTCAATAAACAAATCGTGATCATTCAAGTAGATATACATTTATTATAAGAAAGAGAGTTTATCATCTAGCATTATATGAAGATCCTTGCCCTTGGTTTATTTGGTTGTTCTTAGATGAGGGGAGACAAAAGACCAAAATGTCTAGCATAAAACTTTGGTGTTTGTTGTGGGAAAAAGGAGATGATATGAGTGATATTTTTATATAAGAAGTCTCACATGAAGATATTAGAAAAAAGGTCCATTGTGATAAGATTAACAAATCTTATCTAGACACATGTAGAATACTCATGAGAAGTTATATCATTAAAGTCAAATCAAGTCAAATAAATGGAATATGAGTTACTTAAAGCCCGCTTCAATTAAATTTTGAACTTCATTAATTACTTAGTTTTCAATTTCCAAATGCATTCGATTAGAAGCTTGCCTGATTAGAATACTATTTAATTGAATGGCGAGTTTATGTATTGCTATGTTTAGATGCAGGCCTGACATTTGATTATAATTCCAAGCAAAATAGTCCCTAAACTCTTTTAAGAGTTGGACCATATTATTGGCATCTGTTTTATTTAGTAATGCACTTATAAAAGTAGGGCATGGATTTTCCTTAGTACTTAGATGAATGTTCTCCATTTCCAAAAAAATTCCTGCACAACATCTACCAAAGAAAACATATTCACCGGAATTTAACATAATAATGCATTACATAATTTTTACTTAACAGGAACTTAGTAAATCTTTTAAAGTGATGACCCTAGCAAGAAACTCTACAACACATGTTTTGATTTATTAAATACAGTATAGATCCTAAGTATTATGCAAATGATAGTTGTCATTTCAGTGCTCCAAGTTTTGTGAAAATGTCAATCATGAACTTGGTTGCACACATTGTTAGATTTACAAAATAGACCTTTAGGGGTCAATTGGAAATCTCACAATGATTTAATTTTTTTCTTAAATCAACCAAATATATTATAAATATTCACCAACCTTCAAAGACTAAAGATCTTATCATATGCAAATTCTCCCAAACTTGCTTGTCAATTTTGTTATGACATGAGAATTGGAAGGGAATAAATGCAACTTACAAGGCTTAGAAAACCTACAAGTTGGCATTTGACTTGGAATCAAATAACAATGCCTAACCTATGATTGTAGGCAATGGTTAGGATCCAATATGAATGCAAATTCATATATTTGGGGTTGTTGAACACAAGTCCAATGACCTTATGCTCATCGGCTTTCTCTCAAAGTTCTCACATGAGAACAATCCAATGGAAATCACCAAATTTCCATGAATTCTCAAGAGGGCAGCGGAGATTTTAGGCTTTGAAAAATGTAAAGCAAGGATTTGTAAGGATCTAGGAGAATGAGAGCATCAACCACACAATTATATGACCAATAGACATATGTTTTCTAAGTTTGAGAGAATTTAGCTCTCCAAAATTAATATTTGGTGGTTCTGACCTTAACACCTATATCGTGAAGAGGTAAAAGCAACTAAAATGTGCCAGGACTATTGTCTAAGGGTGTCAATATTGGACCCGATCCGAACCCGACACAAAAATTTTGGGTTTGAGTTGATCCGAACCCGAAACGGGTCTGGTTCGGGTCAACAATTCGACCTGTTTCAAAAATCATGTCGGATTCGGGTTGATCCGTTGACCCGAAATTGACCCGATAATGACCCATTTTAACCCGAAAACCCATTTTGACCCGACAACCCAAAATTGACCCCTTTTTTATCCAAAAAGCGGAGTTTGACCTATTTTTGGACCTGAAAACTAGCAGTTTTTTGTCGGACCCGGATCATTCGGGTCAGGTCAGGTTGATACAGATCGGAAGCGGGTTTAGGTTGACCCGAATAGTGTCGGATCAATTTCGGATTCGATCTGAACCCGACCCATGACCTGAAATATACACCCCTATGTCTAAGTTGCTAGAGACATCGATCTCTTTGCCACCAAGTTGTCAGAATTGAGGTATGAGAAAGAAGAAGGCAATGATAGCTCTGACACTCCTTTGTGCTATCAGATTTTCTCAAAGTTGAACCCAAAAAGAAAGGAAGAGAAGCTTGCCCTCTCTACTCAACATACGAGAGAAAACCCTCTATCAGCTCTCAGTTTTGGCAGGTTCGAACAAACATTAGCTCTCACCTTCCCTAATCGCGTGCACTCTGGATGAGGTTTGGGCTCACGCACAAGAAGGTCTTGCTCGCCTTGTGTTTCCATCCTCAACTTACGCACGTACGAAGAGGAGCTCTGCTCCCTGCAAGCATACACATAGGTATGCACAAGAAGAAGAAAGAACGAGGGCCCTTGATTTCGATCTCAGCCACACAACGAAGAAATCTCTGGTTATCATTTTAAGATACTCAGAGTTATTGATTTGAGAAGTCAACAATTAAATTAAGGCTGAACCAAATGAGCTCGGTTTGAGTTCAAAATGAGTTTCATTTTGTATTGATTTGAGCCCATTTGGGTTCAATTATATTTAATTTTAGTCTGATTTGATTTCGATGAGGCTCAATTGAACCCAATTGGGCTCACATTGTCTCGGTCAATGACGAGTTGATACAAAAATGTGTCAAGATATAAATGTTATTTACGTTGTTTTATTTCATATATGAATATTAAGTTGCTTTTTTTTTTAAGAAAGCAAGACTGCTATATTAAAGAAAAAAAAAACTGAAAGCAAATTACAAGATACTAACATCGGACTCCTCCTCTAACAACTTAATAAAGGAAGGAGGGATATAGTTCCAATTATCTTCAATCAAAAAACAAAAAAAAGAATCTAAAACAAGCATAATTTCTACAAAGATCAGCAAACTTATTTCTCTCCCTACCAACTCAAGAAAAGATAACATGATTGAAATTATTAATAAAAGAGAGATCAACAGCACTATTGTTACCTGCATCCTTTTCTTTCTTGATGAGATTGATAACATTTTTGTTATCCCCTTCAATAATCAACCCTTTATATTCCAACATCCAATCTTTGAATATGTGCTTTAAATAATTGATGGCTTGAAGTTCTAAAGCACCTGAATCCCAATGAATGAGACTACAACCGAAAGCCAAAAGTAGTCTTCCATGATGATCTCTAAAAACTCCTCCTATACCCGCCTTATAGGAATTGTGAAGAGCTGCGTTTATGTTGACCTTGATCCAATCAGGTGGAGGAGGGTGCCAAGAATTGAACAACCTAGATGGTTGATTAACACCCTCGAAGCCTGAGTTGTTTGAACATAAATGGTTCCTGAAAGTAGCTGTGTAGCTAACAGCTTCATAAGATGTAAACAATGGAGTCTGAGCCTTCCTCTCATGAACAAACTGATTTCTTGCTCTCCATGATAGATAAACCGTATTACATAATAGATTTATCATCCAAATGATTTGCTTATCAATCCAACTATAACAATTTTCTAGAGAATCAAAGGCAGGGAAACCAAATCCCCAATGGTTCAGAATATCAAATACTTCATATAATTTCCTGCACCCACGAACAATGTGGTCAAGATCTTCTACCTCCTCAAAACCTCTAGGACATTTATCAAATCCTAGTAATCTTCTATAGCAAAGAAATTTGTTCGTTGGGATTGCATTATTGAATATTCTGCACCAGAATAGTTTTACTTTAGGATTAAGTTTGTCTTTGCTAAACCAAACCATAGAATTATTAACATAATTTCTATTTTCCATAGCTTCTGAAGCCAAGCTAGTTATCGTTTTCCCAGAGAATTTGTGAATTAGCTCTGTTGTGTCTTCTTCAAAATCAGTATTAATCTGTAAATCAGAAATGATAATTACCAGTTCTTCCCCAAAGGCTTTCTGCAGCTCCAAGATGTTCCAAGTCTCATTGGATATGAATTTATCAACTGTGGTATCTTGTTCAATAAGAGGATTTATAAATGTAGGCCATTTCAACAGACATTTATCTAAAATCCAAGTGTCATGTAACACACTAATGGACTTGCCATTGCTAATATTTTTTCTAGTAATTGGATTCAAAAATTTCCCACCATTGCAAATCAACTTCCAAGAGGTAGAACCTCTGTTTCTAGCTGATACCACATCCGGGATAGGACCATATTTAGGATAAAGAATCCTGTGCATGAAAGACTTTTTCTCTTGAATATAACTCCAAGCTAATTTGGCCCTAAGAGGACCAACCTTTTTGCTGCAGGAATTGATACCAAGTCCTCCCAGATTCCTTGGTTTGCACTTCAGATCCCAGCTAGCATAATGAAGACCTGCTGAACCGTCACCTTTTTTCCAACTAAAAGTCCTGCGCATTTTGTCAATTTCCTGTAGCACCTTCTTAGGAATTAAGGAAAGTGTAGAATGGTAAGTAGGATAAGAAAGTAAAACAGATTTTACTAATGTAATTCTTCCAGCTAATGAGATAAGCTTCCCACCCCAAACATTCAACATGCTGAAAGTTTTATCAATAATGAATTGAAAATCTGATTTATTCAATCTTCTCAAGGCTACTTTAGTTCACAAGTAAGAGAAATCTTGAACTTCTTTGAATTGCATGATCTTACAAATTTTCCTTCTTCTTCTAATTTTCACTAATTTCCCTAAAAAGGATCCCAGATTTTTGTAAGTTTATCCTCTGTCCCGTCCATCCACTATAATTTGTGAGAATACCTTTAACTTCCTTAACAGATTTAAGGTTGGCTTCAGAAAAAATCAGAATATCATCGGCATACAAAAGATGGGAAACCTTTGGGCTAATAGAAGAAATACCAATTCCAATCTTATTACCCTTATGTAAAAAGGCATTAGAAAGTAACTGAGCACACATAAAAAACATAAATGGAGAAAGGGGGCATCCTTGACGAAAACCACAATGAGCATCTATCCATTTAGAATATGAACCATTAATAAGAAGAGAAAATTTTGGAGCAATAACACATTCCACAATAAGATTGGCATAAGCAATAGGGAATTTAAAGTAATCCAAGATACATCTCAGAGTAGGCCAATCCATGGAATCATAAGCTTGTTCCATGTCAATTTTGAAGGAAACTAATCACTTGGAAGCTTTGGAATGCCTAATTTTGTGAAAAATTTCTTGAGCTACAAGCACATGGTTAGAAATAGATCTTCCTTTCATGAAAGCAACTTGCTCCTCCGTAATAAGTTTAGGAATTACTAACAAGAGTCTATTAAGGAGAATCTTGTCCACAATCTTATAGACCGAATTAAAAAGACTAATCGGTCTATAATTGGATGGAGTTAAATGATTTTTGATCTTTGGAATCAAGACAATGTTAGTGTACTTCCAATTTTCATTCATTTTACCATGCTTTAAGAAATGTTCTATAGCATTCCATAAATCCTTCTTAATGATATGCCAATAATGTTTAAAGAAGGAGTAAGAAATACCATCTTGTCCTGGTGCAATATTGGTACCAAGCTCCTTAATGACATTTTCCAACTCTTCAAAAGAGAATTCCTTGCTCAGCAACAAATTATCATCTTCAGTTAAAGCTTTCACTTGGCTCAGCCAGCCATTTAAAATGTAGTTTTTTAATTCCCATTTATTGCAGAAATACTGGTACATAATGTGTTCTATCTCCTTTTGATCTTCAATAATCATACCTTGCTCATTTTTTAACTTGTGGATATAGTTTGAATTCCTCCTTGCACTTTCATAAGCTTGGAAAAAATTGGAATTAGAATCTCCTTCCACCAACCATTTAATCTTAGATCTTTGTCTCCACCATGTATTGATTATAACCAAAACCGAATTGAGTTCGTCAATTTTGGTTTTTAATTTCCATTGTTCTTCTAAACTGAGACTTCCGGATACAGCTTCATTTTCCTTTAATTTTAGAATATCATTCTTTAAGTCTTCTTTGGAAATGTTTAAATCTTTAAACTTGGCTTTACTCCAAAAATAAAGGTCCCTTAAGGACCTCTTTAATTTTTGGTTTAATGCTTGAGCTGGATTGCCAAGAGCCTTCCTCTTCCATGATTCTCTGACAATTGCTGTATAGGCCGAAATAGAGGTCCAAACCTCTTCAAATCTAATAGCTTTCTTCCTTGGTGGATTGAAATCCAATAAATTCAACAAAATCGGACAATGTTCCAAAGCCAACCTTGCCAAGTGTCTCACCAAAGCCTGTGAGAAGTATTGAAAGTTGCTGAGTTGATAAGGCACCTATCCAGCTTTTCCAGAATTTTTTCAGGTCCTTTTTTGTTGTTACTCCAAGTAAACTTTGGCCCAACATAAGCTACTTCATGTAAGTCATTATTAGATATGAAATCCTTCATCTCCATTGGCCCCAAACTACAAACAAACTTCCTTCCACCTTTTTTTTCTTCTGTATTCAATAAACAATTAAAGTCCCCTCCTATTATCATAGGGTGTTCTTTGACCATATACTTCTCGAGCCTCTCCCATAAGAACCTTCTTTTATAGACATCTTTGTTGCCGTAAACTGTAGCAACTCTCCAAGTCCCTTTATTGATTACTTGAAGATCTCCAACAATCAATTGTGACGAAGCCTCCAACAAATTGAAAGAAGCCAAGTTATGTTTCCATAGCACCATAATGCCACCAGAGAGTCCATCAGAGGGATAAAGAAAATAATCCCAACCTTCTCCTACCATATGATTGATGAGTTTAATATCCACATTAGTTATCTTAGTTTCAATCAAGCCAAGGAAAAACAAGCCATGATCTTTAGAGAATTCCCTAATATAAAGAGAAACTTTTAATTTCTTAGCTCCTCTACAATTCCAAAACCCAATTGAAGACATTTAATGATCAAAGGGGAAAAGGTTTCCCGCCCTTCCTTTAGTCTCTCCTTCCAACTTTCTATTCCTAATACTCAGTTTTATAGGACCTAAACTTTTCAATTGTTTAGTTCCTTTCTTTTTTACTTTGCTGGAATTATCTTCTAGCTGCATTGAACTGTCTTCCGCTTCTCCACAATCTATCATTCCTTCATTAACTCCACTGTCAGCAATGATTCTAGATTTGAATTTTTCCTCATGAGCTTCTTCACTGAAACTGAGTATTTCACCTTCCTCCATCATATTGTTTAAGACCTCAAACTGATTATGAATGCAGGGATTACTCTCTAAGATCAATTCTTCTTTCTTCTTATTGATTTCAGAGTTGAAATCATTTAAATTCCTTCCATTATTGACATTATCTTCCTCTGGAATAGACACTCCATCGAGATTATCTGTTTTGTCTAGAACAGAATTTTCATAGATTATAGCTTCTTCTTCAACTTCTTTCTGATTAACTACAGTTTCCTCCAAAGTTTTTTTAGAATTATCTGCCTGTCGAATCCATTTGTTGTGCAAAATGACCTTCTTTCCTCTCTTCTTCCCATAATCAACATGAATCCAAGGACCATAGCTATCTTCTCTACTTCACTACAGGAAAAATGCCCTAAACCGGCGGTTCTAACCGGTGGTTTTAGGACCGCCGGTAGTACCGGCGGCACAACCGGCGGTTTGGCCGTCGGAGTTTAACGACGGCTGCACCGGTGATTTTACAAATATAAGCCGCCGGTAAGGGCGGCAGGACCCTAAACCGACGGTAAACCCCCGGACGTCAACAAGAACCGGCGGTTTAGACCGCTGTTGATAAGTGACTTTTTATCGGTGGTCAAAACCGCCGGAAAATCGCCGGTTTAAGCCCTAATACACCGAGCCGACGATGTTAGATCTAAATTTTTTTTATTAAGTGTTATTTTAGTTTAGGTGGAATCTATTTTGTTGATTGTTACTTTTAGTTAAAAGAAGATAGGAAGAGAGAGATTGAGGGAGAGAAAAGAGAGGGAGGATTGCTTGTTTTGCGCCTTTCCCGCAAAGCTAAAAAATAGAGCGATTTTTTGGCGTAGGGGAACAGTCCGATGCAAATATTGGTGTCGGACTGTTCACCCGCATGCCATTGGTGCAAAAAGCCACTCCATACATTCGAATACAGTTCGACTGGAGAAGCTCTAAGAAAGAAATAAGGAGGATTGCTTTGAGCTTGGAGTCGGCTTATAGAATAATAAGGGGAGTCAAATCCAAGGGTGATCTTTTAGAGTTTTGTGTTATAAGGGTATGTTAACATGTTATGATATAAATCAAAAGTGAAGAGAAGAGGGAGAAATAAGCACACAAAGGGTAACTTAATACTCGCCGAAGTATCAATGGAGGGATCAGCCATTAAACTCCATTACAATTTTTCAAGCAAGTGAAAGACTTTAATTATTTAATATTATTCATTTAAAAGAGTATAGTATAACTTTTATAAATAAAATAAAATAAAATGCATGAATTATTATATGGATGGATGACTATAGATTGCTAGGAAATCGAGTGGTCAGCATAAATTATGATCCCTCCATTGATCTCGTGCTGGTGTTGCATCATAGATAACCGGCCGACTTGGGAGGCACAAGAGAAGCCAAAGAGTTGGTGGGTGACGGGACCTTCAAGGTGGCTAACTTGGTGGAGCAATTGCTACTATTGTGGCCAATGAATCCACAAGGAAAGCAAAAGTTTTATAGATCCTCATATTCCACTTTTTGGAAGAATTGACCATGCAAGCCATTAATTAATACCCCAGTCATTAGTTTTTTGATATGGGGTTAATGCCCAGCTTTGCCTAAATTATAACACGTTTGCACATGCATGTATTCTAATAAATGTTTTCATAACTATGTAGGGTGACGTTTGCTTCAACGTCTAAATGACTATCCAAGAAGAGAGATATTGGATGTATAACAGATTGTTGCCGGGTCGAAAAGGATTGATAGTTGAATTTATAGAGGGAGTTGAAACTTTCATTCAAGTTGCATCTCAACTGCCTTCCTTTCAGTTTGATAAAATGTTTAGATGTCCATGTTCGAAGCATAAAAATCTAGCATTCCTCAAGCCCGATGATGTGAAGCTTGATTTATATCGTAGGGGATTTCTTCCAAACTATTGGATTTGGACATCACATGGCGAGTACGAGCCACATAGAGATGCTCATGCCGGTTCATCTACAGCTTATGAAACATTTGATGAAGATCAAATGAGTAGACCCTATGAAGACCTTATTTTTGATGCAGCAGGTCATAATTTAAGGTCTAATGTGGAAGAGCCACCAAATACAGAGACACAAAAATTCTTTGAGTTATTACATTCAGCTTAAAGCCAATTTGAGAAGGTTGCAGTACACATTGGAATTATCCATTGCAGTGAGGATGCTAAGTATTAAAACTCGAGTATAATATTATCCCTCGTGAGTGTTTTAATGACGTTATTAGTCTTATGAAGGAAACTAATCCAGCTGGCAATTTAATTCCCTCAGACTTGTACCGAACAAAGAACATTAGTATCCAAGCTTGGTCTCACTGCTACAAAGATGATTGTTGTATCAATGGATGTATGTATTAATAAGGATGATACATTCAGAAGTTGTTTGTTGCACCTGCAATTGCTCCTCGGTTTAAGCAAAACTAGGGAAACAAACGTCGTCCAAAAAAGATGCCATATTCCGTTTGTTTTATTTACCAATCATTCAAGACTTCAGCAGCATCTAGCATCCAATGAGTTCAGCATGCCATATGAGATAGCATAAGGAGAATAGCAAAAAAGTGTTCTTTCTCATCATCAGATGCTGAAGCGTGAACATTTGATCGAGTGCATCCTTCATTTGCCTGCTGAAACCCCGCAAACACTAGATTGGGATTATGTACTAATGGTTTTACTCTTTATGTCCAAACAACTACACTGTATTCTTGTTGGCCACGTTATATTAAACACCATACAAAACCTTCACCAAGATGTGTATGACTACTCCGTTCATGTTCTTAACTCTAAATTATATCTGGACCACATAATCCGAAAGCAAAACTTTGAATATTCTTTTGCAACCATTAATTGATGAACCTCAAATTATGCGAATAGGATAAGAAGAGCATCTCACATTGACATTCACTATGACACGAAACAAAATTTTCTCCTCGGAGCTGCCTGTTATACTCGTTGGAGACTATGGTGATTGTTCCAGCTTCATGGTATGTATTCCTGGCTGGAGCACAAGTAGAAGAAATAGCCATCGTGCCCTTTACTGCATGAGTAACAGAAAGCTCCATAAACTTTCGTCATTCCTACCAATACAGTGGAAAAAATAATATCTGGTTTGATATACGTTATCAGTTTTCTAAGACTAATCATTCAGTTCCGAAGAAATAGAGGAATGCTTATTTGTTAAATAAGAATTGAGCGATACCTTCCTCCACCCAGATTAAGTGGTGATGATATACTCAGAGACCTTTCCAACATTCCACAGTTATTGATTTCCAATGCTTATTCCGAATCTTAAATTTCACGGTTATGGGTTCAATATAATTGGAAGTTAAAAAAAGGGTATTTTTTGGAACATTACCTTATGGAAACTAATTTGATAAGACATCAACTTGGATGTTATGCACATTGAAGAAGACACTTTCTGATAATATTTTTAATACAATTATTGGACGTTAAAGACAAGATAAAGATATGTCAAAGACAAGGATGCGACATTAAAAATTTTGTCGGCGAAAAAATCTGGAAGTTAAGTAATAACACTGAACGGCAAAACTAATAAGCCCAAAGCTCCTTACTCTTTACGTTTAGGCAAAAAAAGAATGATATGTCAGTGGTTTAAAAGATGGCCTGATGGCATGGATCAAATATACACCTGATGTATTTGACCTTAAAATCTCAAGGTTATTTGAACTCAAAATTATGATTGTCACTATAATAGGAGGTTCTCTTCCATCATAGTATGTATGGTTACCCGATACAATATCCAAATCCGCTGATTGGCTTACATTTTCTTCAAAGATTTATGTCATTCTAAAACTAAGCTGAAAATGCTTTACGGAGGTACGAGATACATACCAATCATCCTATGGCAAGTTAGAGAAGATATTTCCCCCGGTTTTTTTTGGATTCTATGAACATCTTCCAGTCCATCTACCTATACGAAGCTAGACGTTGTGGATACTGTACAATAATCGTTGGAATGTATCCTTTCGAAAGGTAAATGTGTTAAGACTTTTTATTAATACTCTTCAATATTTTTTTGAATCAGTAGAGATAACATATTTTGATTAACTTTTACGAATGAATTGTAATTGATTAATAGATATCTGAACGAAGTTGAAGAAATATGTTAAGAATAAAGCCTACGACAGCAAGGGATACCGATATTGTGAAGCATATTTATCTCAAGAATTACAACATCACTTTTTGCTCATACTATTTTTGAGCCCACAATATGTAAGAGAGTACAAAAATAAAACATTGGTCGTAACATGGACTATAGCGATGTAGAAGAACAATCACTATGCTACACCTAATCAGTTATTTAGAAGGCAATAGAAAAAGCCTAGTGGCAAAATGTGTGTGAAAGAGTTATCTCACGTTTAAAAATAAATACAGCGAATTTTGTATGTACTCTGAAATGTGAAGAAGTTGAGCCATCCTGAGAGTAAGTTCTAACATAATTTTAATAATTAATTATAATGTTTATTTAAATACTAAAGTATTATTTATCACCAGGTATTTCGTAAGCAATTTGCCTTTGACAAGATTCAAGGATATTGAGAAAGCCTATTGCAAATGAATTTCCAACTTGGTTCAGATCATATGATGGCAAACCATTTTTTTATATAAATTTAAATTATTATTTATTATCAAAAATCTAAAATTTATCATGTGTTTTAGGTAGCAACCCCTGAAAACAAATGTTTCAATAAAGGTTGGCAAGTATAGCATGGGGTCCAATGCGAAAAGTAAAAACTTGGCCAATATAATATAGTGAATTGGTGTTCAGATTTTCATACCAAATCATGGAATGAAGGAAGAAAACTTGGAAAATTGTGGGAGTATGTGTTAGAGGGAACACTCATGAGGAAGATGAGTGTGATTATTTAATGGTATTTCTGAATGAGGTACCTTGACTTGGAGTACCCAGGCGAAGATGAGAATTTTGTATGCTTATTTAACTGTCAATGGTATGGTCCAGTACGAATAGAGCACAAGGGTTTCATCGTGCAATATGGTTAGTAGATTGTTAAACATAGTAGAAGATACGGAAAGTGAACCATCATTATGGTAGCAAGTCAACGCTATTCAGTTTATTATCAGCAAAGTTATCCACGTAGGTTCGGCTGTATGAGCACAGACAAGATTGGCTAGCTGTCATAAAACAACAGCACGGGGAAGATATTGCATCAGAGTCAATACATTGTACACTGCACATGCAAAGGAGAGATGGTCAGATATGTATGCCTGTTGGAAATTGAGGAGAGTGAAACGTACAGTACCTCTACTATTGAAATGGAATGCTTAGAAGATGTTGATAGTTCAACGTACGTTCAGGCGAAGAAGAGAAACGAGGGATGAAAGTGAAGATACCTTAGAGGAAGTGATGAAAAATGAGTTTTTGAATGATTCTGATTAGTTTTGTACTTTAGAAATTGTAGAAAATTAAATGTTTATAATATTATTGTACTGTGCTTAGTTAAATGATCATATGTCGGAGTCTTTGCTTATCTTACCATCTGTTCGTGCTTTTATTACTGCTTTTTGTAATTTCATTAACTAGCTCATATAACACTGCTTACTGACGCGTAATTCAGTACCTCAGGTGCTTCATTAACATGCTTATCATATAACTATACTTTAATATAACTAACTTTAATAACATCTCCTTATTAACTGTTTTATCAGAATGGTCGTTAGTAGATTATTTTTCTTTTAATATTGCCATGATGGCTTCAGGCGACGAT
>NW_021319083.1:2900654-2919276 GCF_001605985.2 Dendrobium catenatum | reverse complement strand
CATAAGCCCCACCTCTGACCAGAGCACATCAGCCAAGCCAGTTTATTCACTATGACAAGACTGCAAAAATACCCCAATCCCAAAAAGCAATTTTGAAAGGGATTTTAAACTTCACTGTTGAAATTGTATTCTTATAATCAATATCCCAAAAATATATTTGGAATATAACCCCCCCCCTTAGAGGTTTTTAAACAATAGAGCAATGTTCTTCTACTTGGACAGTAATAATGGAAAGCGTGGTTTTTAATAAACTTTCAAGTTTTCTTGAGGCGTTTTCAACATTGCCTTCCTTGAAAAATTATATGCAGTTAGTGTTCCAAGCAATAAATCTTATATTCCAATTTTTGGCCGCCCAACATGTTCGTCCAGCAAGAAAAAAAAGATACCACCAAAAAAAATATCACAGAAATTGTCTGACTCAAAACTCGAGAGGAAGAGGAAGGCTTCCATATAATTTCTAACAACTTCGTTGGTAGCACCAACTTTCTTTTAAATTTAAAAAATATATGGCACACACCATGCTACCGTAGTACCTAAGACCAAATGATACGGTCCTCGTCTCATCTCCTATTTCCTCGCCCCAGCCTTCAAGATCCGTAGAAATAATGCCACTACGCGGTCACACCCCTTCAATCTTGCCCAGACCAGAAAAAACCACTCACCCATTTAATTTTTAATAAGTTGGCCCAGCATATGTTACCATTCATCATATTTACAAGCTAGTCGTCCCACTAGATTCCTCATAACAGACTCAACATAGCACACCAAAGAATAAACGTTCAAGTCGTCCCACAACACATACAGTACCGCACTTCACGCTACTCTATAACACATAGAAAAACATTCTGATTTTCCACCTAATCCTAAGATGCCAAGGATGATCCACATAAACGAAGGGTACCAGGGAGAACACCGCCATATCAAGCAACATACAGAAGTAAAACATCATAAACTTACCCAAGAACCGGCTCTAGAGCAACAATATAGAATCAACGTCCATCAAGATATACACTATTCATTGACACAAGACAAAGGACGATAAAGAAATATTCACATTATAATTATAAAGGACAACACCATAACTTCTGAAGTCTCACACAATTTCATGCATATATTACTGCAGCAATGTAGCATAATTAAACAGAAGTCATCGTCACCTTCAAACAACTCCTATCAAATAGCAACAAGAGAGTACTGAGAAAAGAACTCCACTCAGAAATAGAATCTGCAAGAGCTCATTACTAAGAAATAAATCATCATCATAGAAAAGTCACCGAGGACTAATCTCGCATAAAATAGCTCTATCGATAAGATAGATTTCGTCTCCAATGCTCTATCTTGAGAGAATATTTGGAGTTGTATATATAGTATAAGAGAGTCGTTATCTGATGAGTAGAAAACAATTAATCATGTAAAAAAAAGAGTATAAAGATAATTGTACAAAGTCTTGCGAGAATATATATGCCCTAAATAATTACTATAAAGAATATGAGGCTCCGTGCCTGAGATACAGCAACAGGCAGAGACCAATACAATAACCAAAACGCACGCAGCCATAAGTCACACACATACTTCAGAGACCATTACAGAATTACAAAGAAAGCCAGATGAGCAGCATCTATTGAATGAAATATAGGAGATTGTGCAGTTGGGCAGATAGAATAGTGCTATTGGCTACCGCTCGACCGACCGAAGGATTAAATCAGGAGAGAAGAATAAAAAAATCTCAGATTCAGCCCTCACAGGGGCGAGAGCTCTCTTCATACTGTGGAATTCAAGGATACCCATCATACGGAACATAGGACGGACGACATGGAGATTGAATTGTATCTACATATATTATATCAGTATACTAAGCATCAAACTTTCAAAAGAGCACCTTGGAACGGCGGGTTTGGACAACCATTGAGAGTGACATACAAAACTCATCAACATCTAAGCCACCACAGGGGTTATGAGAATCAGGAACTTCATCGAGTAAATTTATAAGTAGAAAAAATATTTTATAAACTAAAATGTTAACTCACAGGATGATTTCGTACACGTTGAGAAAGTCGGCAGCCACTGCGAGGGATATCTCTGGATCGGCCCACATTTCTGAGTATCATACATGGTCAGATGTTGTTGGTGGAAGACAGAGGGGGAGGGTATATGGCATGGGTTCACAGGCTTTTGCTATTGAGGGCAGTTCATACACCTCTGCATTTCATGATCCAAGTGGAGCTGAAGAATCTGTAAGCGAGAGGGTTGCAGCGATTACTAGAGAGATTGAAGAGATAAAAATGGTTCAATCTAGAGAGATTGAAGAAATGAGAAAGGTTCAGAATGAAATGCAAGCAGAGTTGCAATCCTACAGAGCTGAAAAACAGAGGAAAAAGGACCAACAGGAGCAGCCATCTGCAGACAGTGAGGATACAGATGATGATTAGATCTATTTTATGTTTGATGATTGTATTAATTAGAACTTGTGAATTTCAGAACTTGTGATTGCAACATTATCATGAACTTACTTGTGAACTATGATTGTAATGTTATGATGAGCTTGTGATTGTATTTATAATTTATGGTTGTGATGAATCTAGCGGCGTGTTGCCCAACATATTATTGTGATGAATATAGCGGCGTGTTGCCCAACATATATTGCTCTTTCTGCGGTTTGGCTGCCGGAAACTACGATACCGGACGGCCAATAGCAAGCCGCCGGTAATGGCATCACACCGTCGGTTTATTACCGGCGATTATCGACGGCCACAGCCGGAAAACCGTCGGTCAATTAACCGGTGGCCGTCGATCAATTAATCGGCGGCGTCACAGCCGGAAAACCGCCGGCTACATAAACCTCCGGTAAAAAACCGCCGGTAATAGTTTCCTACGCGATTTTTTCCGGCGGCACAAAAACCGCCGTAAAGCCGCCGGTAGTTAAAAAAACCGCCGGTTAATATAGGCTTACCACCGGAAAAAACCGCCGGATTTCGACGTTTTTCCTGTAGTGCTTATGTTTGAGTCTTCTTTAAAAACATATTATGTTTGAGATTTTCTTAAGTTTGCCACTTCATTTTCCATAGAACTAACCTTTTTACCTTTAATCTCTGTGGTAGAAAGGTTTACTGAAACTGGACAAAATATATCCAGATGCCTAATTTTACCACATTTAAAACAAATGTTTGGCATTTTTTCATAAGTAATCTTTTGATAGAATCTTCCAGTAGCTCCTTCAACCCATACTCCCAATGGTAATTTGCTGTCCAACCTGATTTTTACACAGATTCTAGCAAATTCACGCCTTCCCCATTGGAACATGTTATCATCAATCAGAAAAGGTTTTCCAACCATAGAAATGATTTGACAAACATTGATTTTATCCCAACTCCGTAAAGAGAGTGGGTAATCTGATCCAGACCGGAGCCGTTAAACCTTTCAATGAAGATTGATGGAAATCAGGGGACCATTTATCAAGTCCAATAATGCAGCCATTCACATACCAAGGTCCATTGTTGAGAACCAAATTCATCGCCTCCCTTTCTTCAAAAGCATACAGGGTCCATCCTCCTCCTAGCAAGGTCATATGAAACCTGCCATATTGGTTCCATTATCTTCTTAATTCTGATCCTATGATATGATAAGGGACTCCCTCTCCAAAAACCTTAACAACCAAAGACTTTGAAAGTATGTTAGTATTACAAGATTCACTCTCTTGATGAAGTTTTACCACTCCTTCAAAATTTTCCCCGTAGTCAAAATTAATAACTTTGAAGTTTGGTTTCAAATTCCAAGCCGAAATCAAATCCCATTTTTCTGTCTGTGGTAAACCAGGAATCAAAACTTCAGAAGAATTGCAGTTACCAAGAACTGCTGATTCACAAACTCGAACATTCTCCCAATCTCCTTTATTATGTTTTCCAGATGCATCAGAAGTGATATCTTTCTGTAATACTGGACCAAAAATGACTTTTCCTGTCATCGATACTTCCATTGAATTCTTTATCATGATTTCTTCAGAAATTGAGCCAACAGCTGTTGATGAGATATCATCCATTTTCTTCGTTCCAAGATTATTTGTTGAAATTCTATCAATCATGGGATTTAAACTAACATCCCGATCCTCAGCTTCTTCTTCAACAACTTTTTTACCTTTACCAATACATTCTTTATTCTTCACCGGGGAGAGGCAGCCTCCCTCTCTTATCACCAAAGGTCTAGCAGAAAACCTTATCCTGGGATCTTGATCGAACACCTTGTTTACATTACCGAAAGCAGGGGAGAAAAACCTTGACTGCTTCGCTGGAGAATCTTTACTGGAGCCACAATAGGGATATGACCATTACCATCGCCGGAAGATGGAGGACGACGACCCTCCACCGTCATCGGAGATGGAGAAGACGCGCGGGAAATCAGGGAAATCAAAAAGTCGTTAATTTCTCTCACTATAATCCGCTCTTTCTCTCACTACAATCCGCTCTTTCCTCAAATATTAAGTTGCTTTTAGTATTTGATTAGAACATAAAATGACATTTTTTTTCCAAATAGGTCTTATGCAACTTTATTGTCTCACCCGGATCTAGGTTAGTCTGTTAAGATTACGGTTAAGTTGGGTTAGAATGTGACAAGGTTTATCAACCTTTAAGTTTAGGTTAAGCTCCAACGTCCCATTTAAGGTCCCTCTTAGGAGAAGAATATCTATTTATTCATAGTTTATGGTGTATCATTTTATTAATTTTAGCCAAAAATCTCTAACATTTTATTAATTGATCCATATTGATGCATTTGATCATAGAATAATCCTTAGACATTTATGTTCCTTAATGATATTTTATTTAACTGATCTTGGGATCACTGAGATTTTTTTGTCAAAAAGCTTTTCTTAACTACAAATATGAAATATTTATCGATTTTTTTGTCCCTCAAAGTAGGGGTGTCAATATTTGACCTGAACCGAACATCTGAATCGAACCCAACCCGAAAATTTAGGGTTTGGGTTAGGGATTTCAACCCGTTTGTAAAATCGAGTCGGTTCAGGTTGATGCAGAAATCCAAAATTAATCTGATTTGACCCATTTTTAATTGATTTAGGAGGGTTTTAGAAGATTGTTATGAAATAACTAAATATTATTTTCAAAAAATAATAAACCATATTGCCCAAACTGAATTAAGCTGATTTATTTTAAATTGATTGAAGTAAATTTTATCTTAATTCAATTTCGATTTAAATAAATCGAATTAAATATAATTATTTTAGTAAAAAATAAAAGAAGCAGGTAGGGTTCGGATCAGAAAAACTGACCCCTTTGCAAAAATGAGACAGATTCGGATCAGTTTAAAAAAGTGTTGGGTAAGATTCGGATTTAACCCGAACCCGATCCAAAACTCTCTTTTGATAGCCCTACATCAAAAAGTGTCATAAAGTTTTCAACTATGCTTTAATTTGATTATAGACTCATTTGGATTCAAATCAAAATACTGTAGTGTCATTAGACTCATCTCATCAAAATATTTATTTCAATTATAAATTTGTTAAAATTGGAATTTGGATGATTCTGAATTTAAATATGAAATTTTCAATTTAAGTACTACATCTAGATTTGTATTTGATCAAATAACTTTTCTAATAACGTGTATGTATAAATATTTATTAAAATTAAAAAAATAATAATATTATGCGAGGTTTTTTGTCCTTACTAAAAAATAAATGGACTTTTCCTCTCAAAGGGGTCCATTCTCCACAAAATTAATAAAAAAAGAATTTTGTTTTAAAGGTCTATTTGGAATTATTATTTTTTAAATATGTTTCATATGAAAGGAAATATGTCTTATTGGTTAAATAAGAAAGTTGTTTCTATAAAGTTACGAGTTTAAGCCGCATGATTTAAAATAAGAAAATATATTTAAAAATTAACCTATTTTTATAAAAATAAAAATAACATATGTTAATATATCAAATGTATTTTTATTTTATATCAAAATATAAATAAAATAAAATAAAATAAATATGAGTAATCCCAACTAGCCGTTAGCCCCTTAATGCCAACTTATTTTGAAGTTAATATCCTTTACATTTGTTTTTCCACGGGGAAAAAATTTGTTGGATGGCAGTGAGTAGATGATTAAAATCAGTTAGCGAACCAACGGTTCCATGGTCACGTCCACCGTTGATGACCTCCGTCGCTCGAAGCCTTCATTCCGATCGTCTTCTCCGCCGTCTAAAAAACTCCCCTTCTCTTCCCCTTGCCGTACTCCATCAAATCCAAGCCCAAATTCTAACGAACGCAAGCCTCCATAACTCTACCCCTCTCCTTTCCGAATTCCTCTCATCTTGTGCCCGTTCTCGCAACTTCTCCGCTGCTTGCCTCCTCCTTAAGAATCTTTGCAGCCAAATCCCGTCAACATTGAATCATGTCCTCCGCTCCCATGCCGAATCCCTCTCCTCTCAACAAATCTTGGTTTTATACCGAGAAATGGTCCGTCAAAAGATCCCCCAAGACAGATCAATCTTCACAGTTATGTTCCGCGCCTGTGCCCAGGAGGCCTCCAGCGTTGGGGAGTCCCTCCATTGCCACATTCTGAAGTTGGGATTTGTATCCAATCTCTTTCTAATGACAGGATTACTCGATTCCTATGCCAAAAGAGGATCTTTGGGATCTGCCGAGAAGCTGTTTGATGAAATGGTTGAAAAGGACGTTGTTGCTTGCAACGCCATGATTGCTGCATTGAGTGGTAATGGCCGCACAGAAGATGCGAGGAAGTTATTTGAGGGAATGCCAAAGAAGAGTTCGGCTTCCTGGAACACTATGATCACGTGTTATTGCAAGCAAGGCAATGTTGCTTTAGCTAGGGAAATTTTTGATCAGAATCCAGTTAAGGATATTGTTTCCTGGAATGCTATGATCGATGGGTACTGTAAAATAGGACAGCTTAGCGTTGCACATCAGCTGTTTGAACGTATGGGTCATGCGAGGAATTCAGTTACTTGGAATACTATGATGTCTGGTTATTTGCATCAAAGGGAGTTTGGTACTGCAATTTCATTGTTTCGGGAGATGCAGATGGAAAATGTTAAGCCTACTGAAGTGACTATGGTGAGCTTGCTTTCAGCTTGTGGTCATTTAGGTGCTTTAAATACGGGCAGATGGATTCATGCTTATATTTGCAACCACCATTTAAATATTGATGTTGTTTTGGGAAATTCTCTTATTGATATGTACTTTAAATGCGGTAACATTGAAACTGCACTTGAGGTCTTCCGTGGAATGCCTTCGAAGAACGTTTTCTGCTGGAATTCTGTCATTGCAGGTTTTGGAATGCATGGCCATGGAAAAAAAGCCATAGAAATATTTCTTGAAATGGAAACAACTAGTGGAATTAGGCCAGATGAGATCACATTTGTTGGGCTACTATCTGCATGTGGTCACTCTGGTTTGATATTCGAAGGCAAAAGATATTTCTCTCAAATGTTTGGAGTTTATGGATTAGTGCCGCAGATTGAACACTACGGCTGCATGGTAGATCTTCTAGGTCGTGCAGGTCTACTTCAAGAAGCATTGCACTTTATAGAAACAATGACCATCAAACCAAACTGTGTAGTTTGGGGCAGCTTGCTTCGTGCATGTAAAATTCACAGAGATACTAAGACAAGCGAGCATGTGACGCAAAGACTTCTAGAATTGGATCCTAATGATGGGGCGAATTATGTTTTCTTGTCCAACATTTATGCTTTGGCAAAGCAATGGGAAGATGTTGACACCTGTAGGGCAATCATGATTGAGAAAGGGGTTCACAAGGTGCCTGGGTGTAGCTCTGTGGAGGTGAATAACGTGGTTCATGAGTTTGTTGTTGGTGATACTTCACATCCGCAGTTTGAAAAGATTAGCATCTTTCTGCTTGAGATTGAGAGGGAGCTGAGGAACCTGGGTTATCGGCCAGGAACAGGTTCTGTACTTCATGATATAGAGGATGAGGAGAAAGAAAATGCTGTTTTGTATCATAGTGAGAGGATTGCTATTGCTTTTGGGCTGATTAACACAAGGAAAATGGAGCCGATTCGAGTGGTGAAGAACCTTAGAGTTTGTAGTGATTGCCATGAAGCAATAAAATTTATAGCTAAACTTTTTAAGAGGGAAATTATTGTAAGGGATAGGAGTCGCTTCCATCATTTTAGGGATGGATCTTGTTCTTGTCAGGATTATTGGTGAGGACCTAATTTTATTTTTCAAGGTAATATTATTGATCAATCTATTTATTGGGTTTAATTATTGACTCTACTGCTACAGCTTCTGTAATTTTTACTTTTACCAGCTCATGTCAAATTTATCCTTGTTTTCAAAATTTTAATGCAGTTTATTTCCTAGTGTGTTGCATGGTTCAAATTAAAGCTTAGACATTCAATATAGATGCCATTTTCCATAGTTCAATGTGATATTATTTTGTTTTGCCTTTAACGGAAGGCATTCTGTAAGAGCATTATGTTTTCATGAATTTTGTTTTTATATAATTGCCTTATATTGGTTCAGATGCATGAACATTTCTTCTGTTATTTTTTGGAAATAAACTCAGCCTTATGTACGTTTGTTATAGCAGTTGCACTGCCCTCTTAAAAGGCAGTTTGGTTGGTGAAAGCTTGATATATAAAGTGAAATATTAGCATGTAAAGTAACTTTTGTTTGGTTAGCATGAAGCTTTAGTGAATTAAAGCAATTTTAATTCATTCTTCAATTTCTTGACAATTTTACTTCAATTTCTTTAAAAATTTGCTGAAAAGTTAAATGCAATCAATTTGGCTACATTATTTAAAGCAAGCCTTGCAATTTTTTCTTTTTTTCTTTTTTTTTTTCATTTTTTGGAAAAGTTAAATGCCCAAGCACAAATCTGTTGCAGATGAGATTCAAGCTTCATTTGGGACGGCTTTCTTTCTGCTTCTTAAAGCAATTTATTAGTACAAAATTTTAATTTTTGTACTAGAAAGCTACTTTTAGAAGCAATAAGAAAGTCATCCCAAACGAAACTCAATTATAGGATGTTGTAGATATTAGGAAGTTAGCAAGTTCCTAGGATGTAATCCTAGTCATCAAATTTGTGTATAGCCACTAAACTTTCCAAAAAGAAAAATCAAATATGAGAAATAATAGGATTAACATAATATCTCATCATGCCATGGGACTTAAATGATATATGACAAATCATAATTCTCATGGCATAATGTTTGTAATGCATCCAACATATGTTCACTATGTGCTGATACGAGTTCAAGAAAAGTTCAAATATTGTTTAACAGACCATAGAGTTTTCTGTGAAAAATAGCACCACCGAATATGATTTTCAAAATTGTTTCCTTGAGTGCCAAGCATCCAACTTAGGTGTTCGACAACAAACAATGACCCTTTACAAGTGTTGTGCCTCATAATATTTAATTACATATCCAGCACATGTCCCATTACATGATTAGAATGGCTACAAGAGCTGGGACCACATGTCATTACATTTAAAGATTAAATAAATTTATACGGAAATGTGAGTACTTCTTGTATGATCTGCCTTTTTCCTTGCTCATCTAAATTTCTCTAGCATGTTTCTATGAAATTATTTAAACTGTCTAATTTCTCTTTTGTTTTTTCTATTGGGCAATAGAAGTTAAAACACAAATGCTGCATTGGTTCTTCATAGTCCTGGGTATTTTTCTAGAGTATGCCATTGCCTAACAATAGAAAAATCAGCACCTTAACATCGCTGCAAAGGGGGGAACAACATTGGAATTCATAAAACTTCCTCAATTATGCTGCATCATAGATGTTATCAGGTTCCTATTAATTATTTGAAGTGAGTATTTGGTAGTTACATGACATACGCATCCTTTAACATCAAAACACAAACTAGAACATGTCAACATGAAAAAAATATAGTATGATTTTCTAACATTTGATACTGTATCAAGACTGCTGAAAGACCAAGTCTAGAAGTTTATGTAAAGCTTGCATAATTAGGACATTAATGTAGCCAAAGAGTAAGTGTGAAGTTTCTATGCAGAATGATCAGCTTTTGTTTCGTACCCAAGATGAAGGGCAGTTTGATCTTGATGGTGTGAGTAATGAGGTGCTGTTTCCAATATGTTTAAGTGATAGTAATTCCTGGAGTCGAAGTTTGGAAGGTTGTCAAAATCAGTCCCTGCTTGAACGATATTTGCATGCTCCGCTCTTTCATTATCGTTTATCTGCACAAAGCAAACGGCATGAAAGTTTTACATTAGAAGAACACATTACACCATTTTTTGAGAGTTGAAGAATAAGCTGCAGGAGTAAATGATTTGATTGGCGGGATATATAGAGAGAAAGAGAGAGAGAGAGAGAGAGAGAGAGAGAGAGAGAGAGAGAGAGAGAGAGATGCAGTGTCTCCCTAAATAAGATTATCGTCAAACATTTTTTAGAAGGTGCAAAAAATCTTTGGTATATAAACTCTATCATTTAGTCAACTGATATTTGTGCTCACTATAAACCCATTTCTTATAATTTGCATGATGCTAACACTTTAAATATGCGGACTACATACCATGTTTGTTCTTGGTGCTTTGATAACTTTAAGAAAAACTTCATGAGTAGCATTTACGCTATGTTAGTCCACAAGGTGGCATGCATGGGCCCTTTTTTGTTTAAAAATTTATCCGCCCACTTAGTTTGGTGCTTTCCGTTAGGGCTGTCAAAATCGGGTCACAGGTCGTGTTCGGGTCCCACCCGGAACTGACTTGACATTGTTCGACCTGACCCAAACCCGTCGGACACAAACCTGACCCGCTTCAGGTTCAGGTCAACCCGAATCCGACCTGCATAGAGGTAACTTTCTCCGTCGTTAAGGTAACTTTTGATCATAAGCAACGACGAGAGTTCGCTTGGAATCAACGACGGTAGTTCGTTCGCTGTCGCTGTGAATGTAACTTTCTCCATTTCGTGAGCTTAGAGGCGTCTAGGGTTTGCTTTTTATCTTCTCTTTTTCGTTGTTGCTGACTTGGTCAGCTCCTTCGTTGTTGTTCGACTTCGCTCCTTGGACGACGTTCCCTTCCGGTGGGATCGGAAGTTACAACATTTTGATTGGAAGCAACAATGGGAGTTCACTCGCTATGAAGGTAACTTTCTCCGTTTCGTGCGCTTCTTCGGCCAAACCCCGTAGATAAGCCGAACTACAGGATTCCAGGTCATTTTCAAGTTTCCGGGTCAACCCAAACCCGACCTGGAATTCAAAATGGGTCAAAAATCAGGACCCAAACCCGAAATTTTCGTGTCAGGTTCGAGTTGGGATTTCGGATCTTCTCAATTTTTTGCATCCCTAATCCCAATCACCTACCCCCTGAAATATTTAGTGTAATTTAGGAAAATTTAGATCAACGCTAAATTTGATTAAATTTGCATGCATATTACATCCAAGTCAAGCTTGCCTTAAAAATTAGTAACTTTATTTCTCTTGGAAAAGTGTCATTTATGACTGAATATGAAAAAAAAACTCTCATTTAGGGCTTTTTGCTAGCAAACTTTTTGCTACTTCATTTCTCTTTTTCACCCAACCTAAAGTTCACGAAATACGAATTATTATGTCATAGGCAATCATCGAACCAAAGAATTTGGCAACAACTATCAAGGCTCTAATCAATCAAGCTATAGTTTAAACACAACATTGTTTTTGATGCAATTAACAAATAATAATTTAGACATGAAAAGTCACAAGACTTTGTTTGCAAAAAAAAACTACATAAGGTGACAAGTTTATACAAATGCTCCAAAGAGAATTTACTATTCTAACATTAAAAGTGAATTTCATAGAGAAAATTGACAACTACTAATGAAATCCAACTGTGATGGCCATGCCTTATAAAATGGAAAGTATGGGTGTCAATATTTGACACGATCCAAACCCGACTCAAAAATTTTGAGTTCGGGTCAACCCGAACCCTAGCCGGGTCGGGTTCAGGTTAAGAATTTCGACCCATTTGTAAAACCAAGTCTGGTTCAGGTTGACCCGGAAACAACTCTGGTGACCCGAGAAATCATGGTAGTTCGTTCGTCACAAACGTCGTCACTCGTTCGTTAGTCATGTCCGCCAATCGCTTCTGTCAGTCATGTCCGCCATGCAGTTCGTCACCGTCGTTGCCTCTTCGTCCGGTCCACTCGTCGTTCATTTGCCATCGAAACATCGAAACCGCAGCAGTCACCGCCTAAAGCCAACAAGATTCGACGCACTCTTGTTGTCCCACTGCCGACCTCTCTTCCTCGCCATCGTCCCGCCGCCGAAGTCCAAACTCGAGCCTTCTTGCTTCAGACCGACAGGCGACAACGAACAATGCAAATTTACGGGATTTTGCTGAATAGCAATTACGGGTCCGATCTGGTTGACTCGAACCCAAAGTGTGTCAGGTTCGGGTCTGAAAATCTTATCCATTTTCAAAAATGTGCCGAGTTTGGGTTGACCCCAATAGTGTCGGGTCAGTTCCGGGTTGAACCCGAACCCGACTTGTGACCCGATTTTGACAGCCCTACCATAAAGCATTGTAGGTCTCATTATCATCTTATAAAATATTCCCTGAAGTTTGACAGATACTTTGATAGTTTTCTATCATACAATAGGCCCGATGCATTCTTCCACTTTAACTATCCAACTTAAATTTTACTAATAAAATCCTCATGTATTTCACCATTATTTTGAACAATATACTTGATATATCTAAAATGTACACTCTTTTTAATGATTTGATTACCCAATGTTACAATTCAACCACTAGATCTATTACTAAAATTATACTCAATGTATTCGATTTAAGATCTAGTCAAACGTAAACTTTTAGACTCAATAGTTGACCTCCATAATTCAAGTTTTTCATCAATTCCCTCTCTAGTCTTATTTATAAGAAAATATCATAAAAAAAAAGCATACACCAGGATATATCCTTTTGCAAATGTCTAGTAAGAACATCCATGACTAAAGTAAAAAGATATGGGCTTAAAGCTGATCTTTGATGTAATCCAATTGAAATAGGGAAATATTTGAACCACCTTGTATTTGAACAGAAGTAACAACTCTTGTATACATATCCTTAACAATTTAAATATAAGCATTTTTAAATCTTGTCTTTTCTAGAACTCTCTAGAGCACTTCTTGTGGAGTTTGATTATATGCTTTCTCTATATCATATATTATATTTCTAACAAACTAACTTAATATTTTATATACATTACAAATCATGCTGATTATTTTATTTGGTATGCCTTCATATCATTTTCATTCTATTTAGGGCCCATATAACCTTTCTACAACTATCTATGAAAATAGATATGGAGTTGTTGCAGGAAAAGTATATTTATTTAAAACATATTGTGGAAATGCATCTGGAATTACTTCAGGTTTTGGTGGACTCCAAATTTGGTATGTGGGCTTGTTGGTGTTCCTTTTAGATGATATCATCTTCTAGTCCGTTGGAAGTACCATCCACTATTTGATGATCCATGGCTGATGTAATATGACGTTTTATTTGTATGTATTATCACTTCCACTCTCTAGAATAGTGTTCTACAGCCAAGGGAATTGATTTGGACATAAAATTTGAATTTTTATTATGTATCCTATGGACTTCATTATTTTATTAAGATTTGTTTAGTCAATATCATTAAATTTATTAGCAGTTTGTTAACAATTTTTAATTTATTAGCAGTTTGATTGTTTGTTAGTAGTTGATTAAGTGGTTGTTAGTAGTTTGTTATGTCATTCATCGATAAATATGAAATTTGAAATCAAATTAGTTTTATAGCATGAACAAAATTTTACTTTGGATGTCAAGATTTTTCTTCATGCAGTTCGTGATTTGAACTTGATTAGATAGCCTTGAAATCCTTCTGGGACAGATCTCCCTTTATATAAGCACGAGGTTTGCTTATTTCCTTACTTTTATTAATCTTTTTATCTTTTTCAATGTTTTTATCTATTGCATTTTATCCTCTATTTTCATGACTATCCTGCATCAATTGACATGCCATAAAAAATATGTAAGCGGTAGCCGAGATGGGGTGATTGAAAAAATGGTTGACTACCTCCTACCAAACCTCATTCATATTGCAGGAGTGTTAAACAAATGCATCAATAAATATGATTCGCATAGGAAAGTTTCAAGAATGATCAGTTAAAAGGATTTCGTTCAAAGTAGAAAATGCTTCGAAAATCTTCTGCTGAAACCATTATTCTGACTGAAGCTGTAGAGAGTAATAATAGTTTTATAGATCTGCAACAAAACATTTTATTGGATCTATTACCTTGGCCCTAAGGTACATATTGTCATTTTGGAGCTCCACTTCCTGCATTTAGAAGAATAAAATGCTCTCAAACTTTATAAAGTAACCAGAAACTAAAAGCAAATAGGTGCAGGATAAGGGATTACTCGTTTCTGCATATACTCAATTTCTGCAAAGAGCAGCTCATGCTGACAAGAAGATAATGGAATTGTAAGTGTCTAGTCAAGTTGAACAAAGACGAGGAAATAACAGACACAGAGTCAATGTTTTGGCTTTTTTTTTTTTTTTTAAATTTAACCCTCTAATCTTTTACTAGTCGTTTGAGGTCACTTAACTTCTTGTTTTTTTTCATTCTTTTATGTTTTAACATCAAAGAAAACATATTTGATATCCTAAAAATATAAATTTTTTATTTTTATTTAGTATTAAATATCATAAATATTCAACAAATTTTACGATGGTTGTAGACCTAAAAAGAATTGGTTGAAAAATATTAGAAATGATCTTTCTTTATTATATTTAAACTAGAATTTGACTTTTAATAGGACAATGGAGAAAAAGGATTCATGTAGGCGACCTCATGTAGTGGGGCAAAGGCTTGATGTTGTTATTATTGTATTAAATATGTTGATTAATGCAATTGTAGTGACGGCGCTAGTAGCACAATAGTGGCCGTTGGTAAGACGATGAAGGCTATGATGAAGGTTAGTCGATTGTGATAGTTGTTTTTTAAAATGTTGAAAACACTTTCATAGTTATTTTGAATGTTTTAAGAAATTACCTGATTTATTTTTAAATTAAAATAAATGTAGCAAGAGATGCACTAAACAAGCATGTTCTTAAGAAACAGAAGAAAAAAAAGTGATCCCAAAATGTTATAACAAGGAACATAAGAAAACTTTATTATGTTTTGCTGCAAATAGCGTCCAAATCCTGGAAGTTCTGCAGCAAATTACGTTCTATTGTTTTGGTAAGACATTAATGATAGCAAACAAGCCATTCGCTTATGATGTTGTTACCTTCTTTGATCTGACCCTTGTAATGCCTCTTTCAAGTCTGTTTTCAAGTTGCTTCAGCTCCTTTAAAGTAAGAGAACTCAATCCTTCCCCCATTAAATGCCTGAAACATCATGTTATAACATTTTATTATTTTCCAAGTTTTCTAATTCCTTTTTCTTGTTCAAGGTTGCAGTAAAGTATGCCATGTGTTCCTTCAAATCAAAATATATCTGGAGAAGAAAAAAAAGATTACCTGTTTGAATTTTGTAAAAGCTGAATTTGGTGGCGCAGTTTTGCTGATTCTTGTTGATAGTATTGCTGCATTGGCAAAATTAAAGCAAAGGAAAGCACATGAGACACCAAAAATTTCCTTTACATTCGCTTACAGCATTTGTTGATAAAGGTACAGAAGTGACATACTTTCCTATGAAGTATTTGTTTTAGGGAAAATTATTCTGTGCGGACGCCGAACGAAGTCCGGAGACCAACCAAAATGTGCCACATCACCCTGTGCTCGGTACCGCGGCTCGGTATCGCTGACGTGGCACATTTTGATTGGTCTCCGGACTGCATTTTGCATCCGGTCTTCGCACAGAATAATTGCTCTTGTTTTCGACATTAGATGATTGTTGGATGAAATATTGTCAAACATAGTTGAAGTGCTTTATTCATTGGTGTGGAACTTCACTTATAATTAAAATGAAAATTTAAGTGCTTCTTAAGCTTTGATGAAATGAAATATTCACTTGCATGACAAATCATCATATGTCAGGAAATTATAAAAATTATTCACAAAGAAAAATCGAATACGAAGCAATGTGCCAAAAAACTAGTACTTGCTAAAATATGCAGAGACTTATGTTTCGTTTGGGACAGTTTTTTTACTTCTTCTTAAAGCAGCTTTTGTGTACAAAAATTTTAACTTTTGTGCTAGAAAACAATTTTAAGAAGTAGTAAGAAAGTCATCACAAATGAAGCCTTAGTAAATTTTATCCTGAATAAATGACTAGTATGATCATACTTACCTGTGAGTTAACCTCCACAAGAGATCCTGGGTTTGAACTATCAGCACAAGCCTTCTTATACTTTTCAATGGTTGCTTTTATGCTGAAACAGACATTTATACGTGAGGAAAACCAATCATCGTATCAAAATAGTGAAGTCAGTCATACTTTTCAGATAATTTGCAAAATATGCTCTGTAGGATAAATGAAATTGTAGAAACCTGACAGTATTATATTCATTAGATACAATTTTGACACCTCTCAGCTTAAGAATGAAACATGTTATATTGAATACCTCTCAAATAATTAAAGTTTCGTTTGGGACAACTTTAAAACACAGCTTTTTTTTTTCTTTCAAAAGAATTTTTATTAAAAGGTAGCTTTATAAAACAGTAAAAAAATCCTCTCAAACGAAGCATAAAATAACATTCTTTTGTCCACTAAAGTAGCATGCTTTCTACAAGTTATTGATATTTTACTATTTGATATATTGAAAAAGAAATATAGAATAAAATGAAATAAAGTGTGAAATTAATATAATGTTGAATTATTTAGAGTTATTTGGATGAATGTAAAATAAATCTAAATGATTACATTTCTTTTTTGTTTGGGTTTAAATGAATGCACTGTAAAGTCCAAATGATGAAGATGCCCAATGGCTGGAGGTGATGGTTGGTGGCTAGCATTGATGGTAGATAGTGAGCACTGTAGTGGCAATGGCGCTGCTAATGATAAATGTTAGTGTATTTGAAAATTGATCATATCTAAAAAAATTCACAAAAAAGAGGGTTAATTTTATATACCTCAAAATTTTATTCCATATTTTTCTACTTCAAACCAAATGTTAATATTTTCAAAAACCTGCATTTGGAGTATTTATACCCTTTTTATTTTAAATCATGCTAATGATTGCGCCTTGACTATATGTTGAAGATCATCCAATAATTAAGTCAAATCAATTTGAATAAGCCTAACCCTGAGCTAAATAGTACATCAACTCAATCAATCTATGTTGAAGATCTTATTCTGTGCAAAATTGCTACATGAAAGTGGTGAAATGGTCCCCTAATTTGGATGTTGAGGTGGACTCTCCGATTGTGTCTATCTGGGTTTCCTTCCCTCACCTCAGACCCCATCTCTTTTCTCCTAGGATCCTTTTCGGAATGGGTTTTCTCTTTGGTCGCACGCTCAAGTCGGATATGGCTACTGCGTTGGGTTCCCGTCCGTCGGTGGCTCGTATTCTTGTTGAATTAGATGTTACAAAAAAATATCCTTAAATGATTTGGGTTGGTTCTGTGAAAATGGGTTATGTTCAAACTGTCATTTTTGATGATCTTCCCCATTTCTGCATGCATTGTAATTCTTTAGGTCATTTTAAGGATGTTTGCCCTATTTTGCATCCCATTCTAAATATTCCTAAGCCTGTGGCTGCTCCATGTGATATGTCTGGTTTGAATGTTCTTGATAATGGCTCTAACGTTGCTCTGAAACCGTCTGTTATTTCAGTCATGCAGTCTGTTGTTCAGGTGGACAATGCGGTGCCGGGTGGTGATGACGGTACTCTTGATGTTGCTGCTACTGTTTTGTCCCATGATGCATTACCTTTTGTTCCCCCAATTTTGGAATTGGGCTCTCCGACGCCTAATTGTTCTGCGATAGTGCTCGTTATGTCGTTAAATCATCTTTGTCCAGCTGATGAGGATGTTGCTGAGGTGCCCTCTGTGAACCTTTGTGAGAATGTTGAAGTTGGGGTTTTACCTACTGTTGTGTCCCCTCAGGCTAGTCATAGTGCGGTTAATAAACTTGGTTGCACTGTTAATGCTGCTCCCTTGTTTTCGGTGGTGTCTGCCCAGCCAATTTGGCTGATTTTTCTAAAACTCCTGAGGTTGTAGTTGGCTCGATTGGGTCTGTTTCTTATAGTGATATTTTGGGTGTGGTTGGGTGTGTGGGATCTTCTTGTGATGCCCCCATCTCAACCCCTGTCAAAATTGGTTTAGTTTAGAATTCGTTTGTGGATGTGCCGGTTAACTTAATTGACCCTCGTGACTTGGTGTATAATGTGAGGGACAATTCTGGGTTGGACCTTCGTGTGCATCTTGATTGGTGTCATGGGTTTTTTGACTCTGATTATGTTTCCTCTTCTGTTGAGGATGACGATCCAGAAATTCTTTTGATATGCTGCGGGTAGGGGTGTAAGTGAGCCAAGCCGGCTCGCGAGCCAGCTCAAGCTCGACTCGTTTATGGGCTCGCGAGCTGAGCTTATCAAGCTCGCGAGTCGAGCTCGAGCTCGAGTTCGAGCTCGTTTAGTAAACGAGCTCGAGCTCGAGCTTGAGCGGCTCGGCTCGTGAGCTCGCGAGCCGGCTCGAAT